>NW_027271164.1:650000-1122500 GCF_040938485.1 Diadema antillarum | reverse complement strand
AACGTCAGCCCACTGGAAATGATGTGGTTCTAATAGCATCAGCTAAAATTAAACGGGCACACACACACACACACACACACACACACACACACACACACACACACACACACACACGCAAACACGATTCTGGGGGTGTGGGATACCGCCCCCTCTTGCCCAATTGTCTCCAGGAAGACACGCAAAAATAGTCCTGTCAAAACGTTACAAATATCCCTGTCCCACACAAATTAGAAGTGGCGCTACAAGAGATCAGACGCCTGATTGAGAGGGTAATAATAAAAGTGACGGATGGGCGGGGGTATCGAATGGATCGCCGCCGGGTTCTCATATTCCACTAGCGCCTCTCGGGTGCCTAATCAATACTCGGTGTGAAAAGGAGAACGGAGTGGGCGGGAGAGATCTTTAAAGATACACATTAAGGTGAAGGAAATGAGCTATGAATAAAATGCGCAAAGGGATTATGTTAGAAAAAGACGAGGGGCAAAAGCAAAGGTGCGAGAGATTTGCCTAAACGAGGACGAAAACTACAAAACCTAAGTAGCGACTGATTCTTTGTTCAAATAATAAAGTTCAGAAGGGAATGTTGGCACACATTTATCGTTGAAAGGATCTTTGTATCCATTATTAAGACAATCAAAATTTCAGTAACAAAACTGGTGAATTCCTACAAGATTAGCGAATAACAAAAGTGCGAATTTACAATGAAAGACGCAGCAGAGAAGGAATCAACAACCTATAATAGTTGACTATTAGCTTTTATTTGAAACTTACTCATAATTTTGGCGCCTTCTTCCGGTGAAATTTCTCCCTTGGCAATCCGCTGAGCCAATATTTCTGCAATCTGTGCTAGCGCTTGGGAGCTTTCTGCAGAATGACATGATAAAACGAAGATAAAAAAGCAATTAGAAAGGCGGAAAAATAAAATGTGACACAAATGATAGTGAGAAAGAGAGATGGAAGAAAGAAAATGAGAATGAGAGGAGAGGCAGGAAGAACAATAAAAAAGTATAATATTTTACATATTTAGTCTGTCTTATGATCGAGTAGTGTGCGTGTGCGCGCGTCTTACAGCATGCTGAATTGTGACGTACAATTTGCTCCCTTTAAAATCTTTGAAGGTACACTACGAAAGGAAACGCTCACTGATCAGTCCAATCTACCTGAACTACTTGTCAATTGACCTGAATTGTATCTACCGGATGAATTTTGACGAGTGTGTGTAGGAGGTCGTCTGTTAATCAGGGTGAGTGTACATATTAGAAGAGTAAACCTTTGATGACAATGATGTATGTACTAACTGAAAGGAATTAACTCAGGCATGAATAAGAGATTGAGAATGGACATCAATAATCCCTCAATATCACGGAAGCTTAATCTTGTGGGCTCCGAAATATGATTGAGATGGATAGTTGAAAGAAAGGGGGTAATGTTCGTTATTCCGAAGGTTCGTTAATCCAAAAAATGGGGGGGGGGGGGGGGGGGGGAGTGCCTACTGACGAACATTTGGAATTACGAATCTTATGTTGTTTTCGGATTAGCAAACCTTCGGAATAACGAACCTTCGGAATAACAGACTGTCACCTTCTCAAACATATCCTTACCAAACAGTGTACGCACGTCATTATTTCAGAATTGATTTAATAAAGTAACGTTTATTCCATTGATAGCAGGGGTCCTAACATCATTATGCCAGAAAGACAGACATGCAAAAAGACAACCAACCCAACAGAATATTTAACCCCAAACAAACAAATGAACAAATAAACAAACCAACGTGCATATATGGAATTAAAAAAAAAGAACAAAGTTACCTTCTTCTAGAGCTTCTTGGTATGCTTCATAGAGGTTGACCTGTGAGCTGCCGTAAGCGGCGTCCTCTGGGTTCAGCAGGTTGCCATAGTCGTAGTACTCGATGGGCTGAGGCTCAGGATCAAAGAGCAGTTCCTCCTAAGGTAGCCAATAAGAGACAAACACCGTGACTGGTAAACATTCATTAAAAATGTCCGAATGTGGCCTAATTGCACTTTAAATTAAGGAGCCCAGAATGCCTCCAGTCAAAACAAGTCTTCCTTTCTTTGTTCGTTTTCCTTGTCACGCGAGGTCCCTCATTTTCATCTTGGTTTTCTTGTTGGTTGTTATTCCCTATTTCCCTGGTCAACGTTGTATTGACATTAGATTTGTAATTACTCACAAGCAGGAAAGAAGTTCGAATAATTACATCTCCATGTTTATCCCCTTAGGGTGTAATTTGTGTTCGTTAGCGGCTGAATGTCCCTTGCAATGTTGTTAACAGTCCTCCTGGTCGACCCCTTACATAGACAATTCCTGTTAATCACCGTCTGGACACTTTGTAGTCTTCAAGGTTCTTGGATATTCAAATTGAAGTTAATTTTCCGAAGTCCTAGATTTAGTATAGAGTCTCCTCTCGCTAATCCTTCCTCTCTTCTCTTTATTCTCTCTCTCTCTCTTTTACTTGTCACCAGTAATTACGTACCGGTACCTTAACAGGCACAATGTCTATCTGTTATCATTGTTATTATCATTATCATTATAAATTCTTCTTCTTCTTTTTCTTCTTATCATTATTGTTATTATTATTATTATTATTATTATTATCATTATTATTATTATTATCATTATTATTATTATTGTTATTATTATTATTATTATTGTTATTATTATTATTATTATTATCATTTTATTATTATTACTATCATCTTCATCATCATTATCAGTATCATTATTATCATCATTTCATCGCTCTCTTTAATACAAGTATCCCTACCCCATTGGATACAGACCTCAAACCCAAACTGTCTGAGGATGAATTTGGTTTACATCAAATAGTTTTAATAACTGACCAGGGCAATGTCCGGGTTTGCTTCTTCCATTTGAGGTTGATACGTCTCAAATAGCGCCCTCGACAGTTCGACTTGTTGTAGCATCAATAGATTTCTCAGCTGTGCTGCTACGGCGTCTTTAAGTTCGTATGCTTGCGACTCGCTTATCTGTAAGAATCAACAAAATATTTTGGCATGAGAAAGGATTACTCAACATCGGGCATAGTAACAAAACATTCACGCACACACATGCATACAATACAGACAGACAATAAGGTGAGTGATGCATAATGGTGTTATTTGGGTACGGTTGTGTGTACGTGTGTGCGTGTGTGTGTGTGAGAGAGAGGTTATTATTATCATTATTATTATTATCACTATTATTATTGTTAATTATTATTATTATTATTATTATTATTATTATTATTATTATTATCATTACTATTATTATCATTATCATTATTATTATTGTGATCATTATCATTATTATTATCATTACTATTATTATTATTATTATTATCATTATTATTATTATTATCAATATTATTAATATCTATTCAGCATTTGCAAGACAATACATTTGATAACAGATAAACAAACAAAACAAGCAAAATACAAGGATACAAGACGTCAGGCTTTCCCTGGTGAGCTTCCCTAAGTTGCCGGGTTGGAAAAAAATATCACTATGGTCCTTAGCCTAATCAGGGAATAGTTGAAACACACACACACACACACACACGTACACAAAACTGAATACAAATAATTTCAAATTGAGCATGTACACCAGGTGAATTATTTTACATACGAACTAGAAATATCACTATGGCGAATGGTATTCGTCCCTCTCCCCACAAAAGTAAGTCAGCAGTGTAAAAAAAAAAAAAAGTGTTGTAAATTATGACTGAGAGCTGGCTAAGAGCATAAAACTCTCTTTTATTTCTTCCAACTAATACGATATATAGCATTTTAAAAAAATGAACTGAAGCATAATTCAGACGTAATACACAATAGAGGGATAAATTTTAAAGGTCATCATACAAGACGTGTAGTGAAGTGAAAGAAAAGGTGTCTCGTAAAAGCCTTAACGACTTGCAGTGATGGGATCACCTGACTGTAAAGAGTTGAATTACACAAAAATGAAATTCTAACGCTTGTATGGATGTGTGTGTGTGTGTGTGTGTGTGTGTGTGTGTGTGTGTGGAGCTTAATACTGACCAAAGATTTTATTAGACCCCGAGGAGCTCTCTGATAAAGAAAAAGAAACAAAACAAAACAAGACGCACACACAAACAAAACAAAACAAAACAAAACTTGTAATGTATTAGGGCGGAATTGAGTGATAATCTCGACCTGTATGTCGGCTAACTCGCCCCCGTTGGGACAGCATAACGACATACATCGAGTTTTCAGCTTGCAAGATCCACCCAGGTCCTGCTCATCGCAGAGTGTACACAATCACATTTTGACAATAAGTTGAGTAATGAATGTGTTATGAAATCCACCCACCTCTGTTTCATCCCGACCTTATTTTCCTGATCTGTAAGGCCTAATGACGTGGGCGAAGCCTTTAAGGAGTTTCATGATTTAATAGATCATCAGAGAAGATTAGCAACCACCTACCTTATACGACCACTAGAAACAATTTCCTAGGAGAGAAAAGCGTGTTAACGAACCTGTCTATAGCGGCCACCTGTCTCTAACGGCCACTTTTTTCGTCCCCCCTTGAGTGGACGCTAAAGACAGGTTTGACTGTAGTTAATGAAAACTGGTTTTAGTAAAACATTATTAGACTCTAATATCTTTTTCTTGCGTATCTACGATCGCAAATTTGAAGATTTTTACTCAAAGAGTCCTACAGTTGTGAGTTTTTAGTTACACTAATTCTAATAGGTCCTATGTTGGTCGCGTTTACAACATAATGTCATGCATAACGTTAGCATCACTTACGTAGCCATCGTGGAGAAGTAATCTTAAAGCTCGAAGGAAGCCCGCTGCATCGTCGGTTTCGACCACGAACTTCGCCACTTCGACGGGGTCTTGCAGCTCTAGCATGAGTTCGCGGGCAGCTGATGGTGTAAGCATGTATTGGAATTCATCTTCCGTGTCTTCTTCGCCCATTCCTTCATTTAACTCTTCCTCTTCCTCCTCTTCCTCCTCCTCGACCCCCTCCTCCTCCTCCTCATCATCTGCCAATGTTTGTTCTTCTGCGATGTCGAGTGCCGCCGTGTCATCGAGCTCCTTCTCGCCAGCTTCAATGTTTTCTGTTACTGAAGCACAATAGATGCAAATAATACAAAATCATTGGCTTTGCTGGATTGTCATTTATGCTTTCAGTCAATTGCCTTTAATTTCTGTACATTGTGATATGCACATCTAATCGGCAACAAAAATAGCTTCCTGAAATTACATGAAAGGAGTGTGGGGGATAGAAAAAAATCGCTCTGTGCCTTCAGGGTAAGACGCAGTTAGCCAAGGTTAGTTATGTGAGTACTGCGTGTTATTTGTTGCTATATCGCTGCCGGCTGTCATAGTTATGTCCTTCTATTCACTGAAGATTCAAAAAGTCATGAAAATAAATCAAAATATTTGAGTCGCGACGTATAGTCAGACGCAAATTGAAGTTTTAGTGAAGCGGCAAATTTGTTTACCACATCCGATGATTTTTTTTCTTCATCAGCCCACTAACTGAAGGTCAATAGTGTCTCTAGTGTCGATTCTTCTCACTTCACGCTTTTCAGCTCTTCATCACTGCGTCACTATCTGTCTACAATAGCAATATACCTTTGTCCACTCTATTCACATGTTCTCTTTTAGTTGAATCCATACAGATGAAAAAGTGTACGAGTGTCTTCACTGTATATAGACATAAAGTGAACCATGAAATACGTTTGTTTAAGTCCGTGCGCTTATAAGTTATCTGGTTACATTTAACGCGTGTTTTAGAAAGTGAAACAAAAGGTGTGGCACTAAAAGAAAAGCCTCATAACATGGCCGGTAGTATTCAGAACGGGAAAGGAAAGTCACGTGGATGGTGCAATGAGAGTCACGTGCTTGAACAGACCCGTCAAATACTAGTATTCATGGTAGGCGCCAACTCGTCGTCTGCGCGAAACCTAATTTTTGCTTGTGGGCGAGAGCGCCGCGCTACCAAAATGGATCTCTTACGTCGCCAAGCCGATACCGTGTAGAAGCGGCCAGAGTTAGTCGTGCAACTCAATCATGAGCGATTATATTTGTTATCCGAGAATCTTACCAAAATGTTCCAGGAGATCGGCTAACCCAGAAAGTCTCCGAGGAAAATAGCCTGCTTTCTAATTTACATTAAAAATCGGCAATATTAGTTTATATACACCTTAAGAGTGAAAAATAAGTTAATGACAATCTACCATGTCACAAATATTTGTTCTTCACAGATGTCGTTATCACACTGTGTATGCATACACTCTTACGAGTTATCAACCTGTGCTATTTTTTTTTATAATTTCCTGTAATACGTGGTCTCATTCGGTACGTTAGAAAAACAAATGTTCTAGTAAAAGTAAATAAAACGAAACAATATTGCTCCAAAGTCTAATGGTTCTTATTTGCTTCTCACTCAGAGCAATATTAATGTACTCTGTGAATCCCCAGAGAAGTACACTTTTTGTTTATTCTAACCTTTTTTCTGTCCTTCGTTTTCACTCGTCACTTTACTGTTGTGATCTACTTGAATGTCTTGGTAATTGATGACCTCTTGACCCATGTCTTCATCTCCTTCCGGTACATCTTCTTCTGGTTCCGTGTCAGCTCCTGGACGATCTTCTGCACGATAATGACAATAAAGTTGTATATATCACAATCTCACATTCGTGTACTTGGCAAGTAGCTGTTTATTCCAAATGAACAGGCGATCCAGTTTACTTTCACATATCATGTTCTTGATCAATGCTATGACATACTTTTTATTCATATCGGTGTGATGTAGCTGTGAGTTACGTTTGCGTTGCACAGAAATAAAAATATACTTATTATTTGTCTTTTCATTTCCAAACCAAAAAGCGACAATTAATGTAAACAAAAATCTCTGAAGGATCCTGCTAAGAAGACAGATTGACTCCACCATCCCTGGATATGTTGAGAAACAAACCACACTTGCGACCATGAAAGGTCCCCAATCATTGTCAGTACATTGATTGCCGTCTGGGCCAATCACCGGTGGCGCTGTACGGGGCGCAGTTCGCTGCTCCCCATCATCAGTTGGACACAGTGTTGGACAGGTACGCCCACGCGCCTGCTGGTATTAGGTGCTTCTCAGCCAGATCCCGCCCCAGGCGACTTGTGGTAAGCCGTCTCAATCTACAGCCTGATCCCATACGCGCCCACATGGCTTACTCCTTGTGTCAGCCCTACATTCAAAATGATGCCCTGAAGGGCGATTCTTTCTTCTTCTTTTGTGTTTTGGCCACCTGAGTTTCTTGTCGATTTCAGTTAGCAGGTGGTATATGTCCGTTACCTAATTGTTGAAATATCGCAAAGGTAAACATTATGGAAAATTGCCCGTTTGTTTGTTGATTCTGCATTATCTCAAGGTTGACCGCCATCAATTTTTTTTCCATGAAACAATCCAAAACATTGATATAAAGTACTAAAGGTTTCACTTAATATCAAAAAACTTCGATGCTGACTTAGACCAACTGACTGACATGCAAAAACGATGTACAGTAACATGTAATTCTGTCTTTGAGCATTGGAAAAACTAGATAACAAGTGTACTAATTACTTCTATACGGCAACCCTAAGAACAGAAGGGTCCATGACTCGAAGGTTCGAAAGTGGTTGCTATTTCTATTTCAAACGTGAGATATTGAAAACTCATAAATGTTTACAAAATACAGCTTCAGTACATTATTAGCTATTAACCGTAATGAGGTAATTGAGGAAATGTTGATAAAGCTAATCCATAACTGTGGCTAATGAGCAATATTGTGTGTGTGTGTCTCTGTATGTGTGCGTGTGTGTGTGTATGTGTGTGTGCATGGTGTGTCTCTGTATGTGTGTGTATGTGTGTGTGTGTTTGGCTGTGGGTATGAGCTGGTGCGCGTGTCCGCACAGGCATTATGTGTCTCATCGATAAATCGATTATACACAAAGAGAACATTGCTGGTCGCTGAAACCCCTCAAAATGTCCCCACGTCACATATTTACGTCAGAGATCACCATGGCAACCGATATCGACAGTCAGACGCAAAAACAGAAAGAAAAAAGTATCTACTCCGAGTTTTAATCTTGGAGCACTTTGAAAGCAGGATGAATGTGAGTCTGTGCGTGTGTGAATGTGTGTGTGTGTGTGTGTGTGTGTGTGTGTGTGTGTGTGTGTGTATGCGTGCGTGCGTGCTTGTGTGTGCGTGTTAAATTGTAGCCAAGCTAAGGTCGTAAAAAAGCGCTACCGTCGATTTTGGTACCAAGATGCGATTTTCAATTCTACGCCCCTTTATGACAATTCGTCTTTAAAGCTAATATATTAGATTATGGTGAAAATACGGGAGGTATAGGGATTGACAATGTCTGAAACAGCTACCTGTCATATAAAATCATAAAAGCGATTTTTTTTTTCGTCAAACTAAAAATGAAAAACAAATAAATCTTAAATGTAACTATAAAAAGAAAATCATGTTGTTGTTTCTTTTTTCCTCAACCGCCTCTGTAAATATGCTTATGATACCGCGGGGCCGGATAATATTGTATCAATAACCACATAACGTTAATCTCGTCTCAAAAATAATGGTGTAACTTAGTATCATATTGTAGTATCTTCTTTTTTATCATAAAACAAATATAAGATGTGTTATCTTTCGATCTTTCATGATGATGTTTTTGAAGCCTTGTTTATCTTTCGTTGTCCCTGTCTAGATGAGATGGTATATCGGGAAGCCATGTTGAAACCATAAGGACCGTCCAACTAGTTTGAAATGAGCATTCCTGACAAAAGAGAAAATAAGAATCCCTGCCAGCCTCTTCCCCTTTTTGAAAGAGCGGTGTGTGGAAGAGGTGATGAGGCAAAAATTTCATTAGGGCGTGAGGTCGACTGAATAATTTGCTCGTCGAGATAACCCGCCATATTTTCCGGGGCAATTTAAGAGACCCGCTGCGCGTCTCTATACACACACAGACTCATAAAACTAACCCAGTATTATGCGCTTCCCATATTGTGAAAAGAACCTCGCGCCAAACTGAATGAATATCCCACTGAGTTATTCCATCCAGAAATACGTCATTTTGTCGATCTTATATGAGACATAAAAGATAATATGATCGTTTGGCCCTTGACTTCAATATGTACAGACGTAGACGGCCTAAAGTTAAGCTTGTTTCCGTAACGTTTTGGTTTCTACACTTTAATGGACTCAGTAGCCTTTGGATATCATGACAAGCAGTAGCGCAGCGTAAAATGAGGCATGCAATCAGGGCTCTCTACAGGGTTGTCTTTATATCTAATATAATACCGATAGCGCCATTGCATTTGTTGTATAGGACGGTGGAAGTTTAATCAGCCCAAGGAGGTATGCCTCGTTGATCAGCCGATCCTTACTGTGGAGAATTGTGTCAGTTTGTCATGCTTTTGAGTCAGAATATGCTTTTTTCATCGAGTTAAATTTTATTTCATTTGATAAATACACAAG
The DNA here is from genome assembly GCF_040938485.1 of Diadema antillarum. Taxonomy (NCBI): domain Eukaryota; kingdom Metazoa; phylum Echinodermata; class Echinoidea; order Diadematoida; family Diadematidae; genus Diadema; species Diadema antillarum. The sequence goes on along the minus strand of NW_027271164.1, from coordinate 1,113,001 downwards.
CAAAATAAAGCTGACATTACTATCGTCCAGAATGAATCTTCGGATTGCTCAGCAAGACGGCGGCATTGAACCCCAATCATCAAAGGCATAAATGCACCTGTTGATTTCTTTTTGTCCATCCATATGAAAACTAATTACAGCCAGTTGGAACGCCATCTTTTGAACCTCCTTTGGTGAAATCAGGCGAGGTTCGTAGCTTCGCATCACTTCTATTAAAATCCTGCACACGAAAGGACAAGACCCATGGGAGGTATACAGTGAGGGAGTTGGGAGTGGGATTCGTGTAAATGGTCAATACAGTGACAATGGATGGGTCCGCTGCTGCTAGGTGTATGGAGCTGGGGCGTATACTCTGTGTATACCCACCAGGACATTCTACTCTCCGGTGCATGAACTTAGTGATTCCAAGTCTTTCCAGAGGCGGATCCAGGAATTCCGTAAAGGGGAGGCACCTTTACAGAATTAAAGGGGGCGCACGCTCCCTACCTCCCATTTTTTAATTTCTTTTGTTTAAACTAAAGATAAAGAAAGGGCGCACGCCTGGTGCACCCTCCTCTGGATCCGCCACTGCTTTCTTCTATCTTTTTTTTTTGTTCGAACCCACATCTGGTGCATGATATTTCTTTCTTTGTTTTATGAGTGGGCACTTTTTTTTTTCGTGTATATGAATTAGATATTTTGCCATCTTTTTGGCAATGAGTTAGGTGTTATAGGGCAAGTCACCTTCTATCGCGTACATGGACACATGCTTATTCCAGACTTGCCTATATGTTCGAGTAATAACGCTTCAAACACCAAAGCTTTTCAGATGTATCTGCTTCTCTTATGTCCTTGGATAATTGTGGCCACCTATGAAGATTTTGCCACGTTTAATCACGATGTGATTTGTATATTTGGCATCCTTCTTTCTTTGGTGATAACTAAGTAGTTGAGTAGGTAGTGAATATTTACTTTGAATGAAACGGCCTTATATCTAGATGTAAATTTTGGGTTTCCTCATCCTACGCTATCTGGAAAACTCTTACCATCTGATCGCAAGAACGATCTCAGCTACTTGTTCAAGATGTAAGCTACCTGACAGAATTTTATTGAGAACCTATCTGAACTTTGAATTGTGAATGCCTGTAAAGTTACTACAAAAATGCCAATAGACGTCAGTCTGCCGGTTTGGTTTCACTGTTGGGCGTAGTGAGTCACCTCTAAGTGTTAATATCTAAGTGGAAGTCCATTAAATCCTCATCGTCAATAATGTTCGGACCTTACTTGACCATTGCAATAATTTGTGAGTTGACTAATTACAAGTTGAACGAATTGACCGATAAGGTTAGAAAATAATTTTTCTGTACGTAGGAGCCTCTTTCATTTTTCATCCGAGTTTTGTTGACTCTTCCGCAAACCTCTTGTAATACAGCCATGGGAGCTGGGTATTATAACCCAGACACTGAGAGGTATTGATTGAAGAATCAGCATGTAATGATTAGCTCTTTTTACTAATTGATTCGAACATCACAATAAATATCACTGTGTTCATGAAGAATTCAAAATTGAGAGATCCAATTCGCCAGCTGAGAACCGCCAAACCATGAATACTTTAGAATGGAAGCAAACTGATAGCTGTATTTCTGGTTCATTGGTCCCTTAAGACTACCCTCTTTGCTGGATGTCTCACCTTGAACTTGTTTCCCTTGCGTGTCCTCATCTTGTAATGTCAATGCTGAGTCAACCTATGAAACAGAGAAATGAAAAGAATAAGTCAATTCACAATGTAACACAAAAAATGCTACGAAAGGCAAACAAACAATAAGCAGACATTTGAAGAGCGCAGTTTTTGGTGATTTCATATCTTCATACGATAGCATTTTGGCAGCCAGCTGGTTCGGATAAAAGCAAGGTGGTAAAATCTATTCTATCTATAAATACGATTGTCGTATTGCTTTTGCAATTTTTGTGTATTTTGACCGAAGCTGCCCCATAAAGTTTTGCACGTAGTTTTGGACTCGGTATTTTTAGTAATTATGAGGATCACGCCTCGATTGCAGAGATGAGTGATGAATAAATACTGCTGTGGTGATGCAGTCCGGTGCTTAACGCTAAAAATCCTCATGAAAGTTTGCAGGTGCACGAGAAAGGTCCGAAGCGAAACACAAACATCCTATCAGTGTGATCGGGCAGACGATGGATAATCGTTGTCATGGCGACGACAGAGTGTTTTAAGGTCATAGAGTGGGCGGGAGCAACTGATGTGTTGCAAGTGCCTATTCGCAGACCCTTGTGTCCGCATCCGCCCGCCCACTACACTTCACGGAAGAAGACAAACACAGCAAAGATCCTAGGTGATGTCTTATGGACAAGCTCCTTCAACCACCATTTGCTGACCTCCAACAAACGCCCAGCCCTGAAACGTGTCTCGTCAAATATTAACCAAGCGCGTGTTTTTGCGCACGCTCCCTCTTCGCTATAACCTCCTCCTGGTAAATCGATCTTTTAAAGATTTTCGCCTCGTTGGTCGAGTATTATGCCATAACAGAGAACACGATTGAACCCACACCACTTCCAGAAAAATTAAAGAATGCACGTGGTTTAATAGATGCTTCTAAACCACTAAATATAGTTTGTATGAATATTGCAAGTGTCTTTTTATTTCTTGTAAACATGTACATTGTTGAAGGGTGTTTTTCTCATCATAACACACTCCACATTTCGTGTGAGCTTACAACGCTTATAGAAACATTACCCGCGAAGTTAAGTAGCAGTATTTGACGTCAATTAAACAATGAACTCGCTTGGAGTGAAAGTCTTAATTACTGAGTATCGGTGTCACTTTGTGAAAGACGTTAAAGATACCTTTACGTTTTACGGCCCGCGTTGTATAAATAATGTTGATTTCTTGAAGCCTTCTTTTATTGTTGCATTTATACCAATATACCAATATTTATTCAACTAATCTTTAAATTTATTCACTGTTTTCAATCATCTTCAGTGAAGGTAACTTTCCATTTCACTGTAGAATCTCTCGTGGCCAATTTCGGAAGTGATTACTACCGAATCAAAAGGAATTTTAAAGATCATACTCAAAACAATTTCCGACGCCCACGCATGTGAAGCGAATAATCCTATATGACTGTTATACATTCAATCCAGGAATATCATTAATTTTCAGTTTAGGGTTTGATGATTTCAGAGGAAACTACAAATTTTCAGGTATCACTGAATGATATTTTTCAAAGGAAACAAATTAACAATGAGATCATTCGAGACTATTATGGGAAAAAGACTAAAAAGGCTTCGTCTTATTGAAACAGAAAACATGTAACAGCTATGATGCATTTGATAACGGGGAAGTACTTCTCAGGAGCATACTTAAGAGCACTTTGGATAGTGAAGAATATCACCGTTGAAGAAAGAAACGAAAAGAATGAAAAATAAGATGTTGCCTGTAAATCTTTGGTAAAAACATTGTCATTCCATCCAGTACAACTTGATGGGCACTGCAACCCAATGGTGCTTGTTAAATTAAAACCTGAGCAGTGTTTGCAAGAATGATGATTAATACAGGGGGGGGGGGGGAGAAGAGGAAGAGGAAGAAGAAAAAGAGAAAGAAGAAGAAGAAGAAGAAGAAGAAGAAGAAGAAGAAGAGGGGCGAAAATAACCGGCCTTTCTTTCATTGAAATGCATCACATTTAATAGGAGCACGTATGCCGAGGTTGCTCTAGATATGCGTGCTCTCAGTGAAGGCGATAGGTTGGTGATGGTTTAAAACCTGCGTGCCCCATATAATTAGCTATACCCCATTGGCTCGCTTAGGGAGGGGCATCCATCAGACATGCAACCCATCATTCTAGGGGGTAAATGAAGCATTCAAGCCCACCCCAGCTTGTGAACTGTTGCGAACAATCGAGAGGGGAAAAAAGCAGCAGCATGGGTTGAGAGAATGCAATGCGAGAGAATTAGGGCGCATTGATGGGAATGAAGCGTCAAATTTCGCGCTATGATTTTTATCTATCTTTCACATCTTTTGACTCCTTCTTGAATTTATTTCTTGTCTCCAGCACAGAAAGTGTTAGTGCGGGGAAAAAACAACCAGCGCCACGAATTAGGGAGTTCTGATGATGGTTATCATGAAAATGTGTTCCCATAGTGATGGGACAGGCAACCCAAATATTAACTTTGATTTTATATTCCTTCTTGATCCGCTAATAAGACAGTGTAAAGCATTTTTTTTCTCAAGATAAAGAGCTCGATGGACGACGTGTGGAAAGCCAAGTCGAGCATGGTGACGAAAGACTGATCGTCTCGTAGAGATTTGGCTTGGAGAAAGGCTCTCTCAGAAACACTTTCAAGGCCTGCCATGTTAGCATGAGATCCACTCGCTGAATTCATGCTCTTCAGTTGTTATTTTGTTTTGTCTTTGCACTTTTTTTACTTACCATAATAATTATTTGGGTGACATAATGCACTTTTAGGAAATTCGCAAATTTTGTATTCATAGATTCCATCTACGTGAATCATGCTTTGGGTCCTCCAAATAATACGGAAGTCAAACTTTTTTTTTCCTTCAAAAATCATTGATGAATGAAACAAACCATGAGTCTCAAAGTCTCATGAGTGTCAAATTCTCAAATAAGGTTTGTTAGGTGTATTTATATCTTTAAATCTATTTTAAAGATTTACCTGTTCAACATAATGGATACAAGTTAGTAGAAAGCTAACGAGTGAAATAGGCCGTGAATGAGGTAAATAGAATTTGCTTTAATTGCTTTGAATACTACACAGCTTCTTTGGAAGTCGAATAGACAAACATTCAAGGATTATAGAGAAAAGCCAAAGATATGGCGGATATGTCTTACATCTGTGATGGATGGTTTTAGATTGATGGGTACGGCGTACGGGATCAATAATGCACAAGTGAAATCAAAGAAAGAGAAATAAAAAAAAAACACCTCTAGTTCTGTGAGAAAATAATTCAGTTTTCACTTTCAGTGCTCGGATGCAAACTAAGTTGATGCATTCTTCAATATCGGTGCGCTGAATTTGAAACAATCACGAGAATTGAGGGTAAAATGTTTTCTTGCATCGCTGAGAGGTAGAGTGGGGTAACCATCTCTGAGAAGCCTGGCGACGTTCCATCCTCTTACACCTCAGCGTGGGCAGAAGTCTGTCCGATAACGACCCAAAATATGCCAAACGACTGGAACGAGGATATCCGGTATCGACAGGGGAACCCACAGCAGTTCGATTCGAGACTGATTTTTCTGCCTCTTATCTGGTTGCGTGTCATCGGAGCCTACTTAGACAGACGTGCACGTTGTGCCTCCGTTCTTTCTCTTCACTATATGCCATAATTGAGAGTGGGAGCAAAATCCACTTTATGTGAATGCTGATTATCGAAGTTCCAGATTTTTCTCCCCAAAACCCTGTGCAGTGGATTGAAGTGGATTGGAATGGAAATTAGACTGTTTTCATAAGCTGAGTCAGGTGGCGTAGAAAAACGGGGATAACAAATAAGCCCCCACAGCCATTACTTCTTTCCTCCTTGTTGGAACTGTAATCCAGTATTCTATCAATGCTGTGCATCAACAGAGGAATCAAATTTGTTGAGATTATGGACGTCCGAGTACTTCATTAGCTTTTAGATGTTGTATATAAGTTTTGCTTGCATAAGCTTTTCACCCTTCATCCCACACCCCACCATTATCCCTATACCTGCGGCCATTTTGTCGCACTGCTATTACTCGCATATTCATTGTTAGCATCAGTTTCCGCCAAAAAAAAAGAAAAAAAAAAGAATAGCAATGCCATTTATAAAGGGCCCGCAGAAAATTCGATGTAGATCATGTTTAGACCACATGATGAAAATAAAAACGTACAAATGATAATATTATAAAAGGGCACATCGATGATATCATTTCTAAAGCAGAGGTGAGAGTTCAGTATATTCACACAACGGATGAACGCTAACCTGTTTTCTAATAACTTCGCCGGAATTGATGTGTTCTTAGCCTCGCTCGCGGACAATATTCCAAGAGTACACGTGAACCATCCTGGTAGTGCATATGGGCAATACTTATAATGGCGCTCAGCGGTAAACAAGCAAAACATTCTACGGGAGCACTGACATTTAGCTCTAAGCGCCAAATTATGAAACCAACTCTTAGAAAGACAATTTTCTGTGCTCCAGTGAAAGCTGGCAAATTGAGCCGGGGGGACTACGGGGCGCTGAAGCTCCTCTAATCAATGCTAATCACAGGAACAATTAATTATTCGTCGGCGGATTCAGACCATGACTACAGTAAATATGCCGTTTTCATATAAGCATTATCGCCATGACCTCCTGCCTGCCATCACAACACATTCCTATATTCAACGTATGGCTAAGCAATCTTAGATAATCGTTTTTGTTCCCATGAACAGACAGAGTACAGTTGCGAGATATTGGAAGTTTTAAAAAGTCGCACATACACCATGTAACTAAAACGATAGATGCATAAACGTAACAGGCAACCTGACAATAAAGGAATGAATAAGGAAGCCTCATATACTTATCATAGATTAAATATTTTGACAACTAGTTTTTCAATTGATGCAGCAGTTTTCGTCACACACACACACACACACACACTTAAAGTGTAGTTCGAGTCAAACATTATCTAATGAATCAAAACAGCACGTATAATTATTTTTATTACTTGTCAATCAACCCCATCATTGATAATATTCATGTTTAAAGGCCTAGTTGTGTCAAGAGATGACTGATTATTACAATCTTTTTGTACGCTATATATGCGTCATTTTTTTCAAAGCGTGAAAGCAAAGTTTAATCAATTATCTAATTCGTTTGCGGCAAATCTATATCTTTGTCTTAGCTAATTGTAACCATAAACATTGTGAGTGGGTCATTTTTTATATTGAATTCAAAAAGCGAAGTCGTTGTAACGCAACGTTTGCTCTGGAATCTAGAGCGTGACACTGTTTCCCGCTTATCTATATATAGTTATGATTTCTCCGATGATAGCTACAAGGTATTCCACGTTTGCGCCCTTAGTTGGGGTTTTAGACCGAATTTCCCTCCCCCATAAAAAGACTCCAACGATTATCAACACCGCGAGATAATGTCATGCAATCATGTTTAGAAAGTAAAGAAAGAGTAGCGTCATTCTGCGACCAGCCCGCCTCATTCCACCGCCCCCTCAATTTCCTGTGAGATATTTTCCTCTATAAGCGCTTGACATTTAACGACTGAGTCAACTGAAGAAATTGCCTTTGATAGCAGCAACGGCGGCCGAAAGTCCAGGTTTATTAGTCGAACTAAATCCACGTGGAGAGTTGTTTAAGTACGTGTGGAGAGGTTTAGCTCACTTTGAATCTATTCGTTTCATATATTTTACTATGCACATTTGCGAATCTACATTAAGTCTACGATGTTGACGTAACTGCTTTACTCCACTCTCCTGTGATCCCCTATGAACAATTTTGACATGGCCCGTTAGGAAATTCGTTCCAGGTAGATGCTGACAATTCGCTCGAAATTATTTCTCTTTAACCTCGTTTTACGCGGGCAATCACGTTAAAGTTGCACGCAGGGGAGATAACTTCAGACGACCAGAAATTGTTGGGTTGGTCCCCGCGGAACAATTTGAAACCCGACACATGATTGCTAGACAGTTTTGCATCCTGATTGGTCAGTGTTTCTCTTTCATGTATTAATCATGTTTAAGCTCAAATTCCCTGCAACTTTTTCACAAGGTTACCTCGGAAAGGTCTCCTGTCACAGTATATCTCTCTCGTTTTCTCTACCTTCTCCTTCTCTTCATCTTATTTCCCCCTCTTCCAGTCGTTAACTTAGTCTCTCTTTGCATGTACTATATGTTAACTTAGTCTCTCTTTGCATGTACTATATGCCTCTATCTTTCTGTTCTTTGCCTATAATATTGTCCTGTATTTGGGTACAGTTAAAAACAATTCTATATTCTTAGATCAAAAATATACACCTTTATCTTAAACATTATTGACTCCAATCACCTGTTGCTATAACCACTCACGAGATTAAACAAAAATAGCAAAGAGACGACTTAATCTAAATTTAATGGTGAGTTGAAGAAACAGAGAAGTGTAAAGCTATCTTGGGAAGAGACGAGTAAGGATATATCAGAAATAAACGGTGGTATTGGAATTCTTGAAGCAATATGCTCTCCATTTATCTCGCCGAGTCGCTGGCATAAAGGTCGTGGCATTTTGGCGAAGGCGGTGGTGTTATCTCCACACGTCACTCACTGCAGCTTTCCCTAACTTCGCGGATGAGTTCTAAATTTCGATGGCCATCTCTGGGATAAGTGAATTTGCCATGTCATGCATGTGGTAACAATCGTTACCGTTCTACCTTCATCATCACCGCACCCTCCTATTTCTTCCATCCTTATCTTCATCTTCCTCTCTCTAAGTCCAAGTCTCTCCTTATTTCGTCACAGTGAGCACGGTCAGTGACGGCAGTTTTCATCAATCATTTTATTTCCGCTCTAGATTGATTTTTCTTAGCCGCACTTAAAGATTAATCTATATTTTTATCAAACTAGAACTATTACAGTCAAGCTGGTGGTTCTAGAGGTGAAAACGAATTTTACAGGCGCTGGTCGCTGTTCAATTCGTTGTATATGTGAATATCATGCAGTGACGATGAGCAACTATATACATGTCATGGTTGATGGTGTGTATACCTAGAATGACAATTTCCCAACGCGATAAGAAAGTAAAAATTTGCAGTTAAAATGAGGGCAATTACTGTATTAAGGCCGTTGCATTAATCGATGTCCTTTTAAAAGTTCTGTTCAAAATAAGTTGTTCACCAAAGGCATTTGCGTCACCTCTTATGATATTTATCAGTTTCCGCAAACTTTATTACCGCTGTTGCCGTTGCCATTCTATTTTCTGCTAGCGAGTCATGAGGCTGCTGAGTATATAGACAGAGTGTTTCACACTCCTGGAGCTGTGAGCTCGATTGCCCTTTTTAAACACCCGAACCCTCTGGAGATAGCAGGACTCACAAAGGGAGGTTAATGCAATTATCCTTTTCCGCCGTCGCATCGCAGTGACGTCTGCCCGGGCGCGTTTCTTCTGCTTACTGGATCGAAGGTAAATTCCGGAATCATACACCGCCCTTCAGCCTCTTCATGCCATTACATCTATATCTTCCTCTTTCTTTTTTCTTCATTCTATTTTTTTTTCTCATGATTGGACGAAATTTTAGCATCTTAGTCTTTTTTTTTCTTTCCAGGTGTTTGTATCATCACGCATAGCATTCTCAGCGGGGACTTGGCAACTCGAGTTCGACGCTAGAGGCGTAAAGGAAGATGGAGGGACACCGGAGAAAGAGGAGGAAACTTGAGATGAGCAAGGGGGAACAATGGCTGTCAATGGAGAAAAGAACTTTGAACTTTGTCAGAGATGATGTCTTCAAGGTGACGCGACACGTTCTCCTCCCTAGTGGTGACTGAACGTGGCCAGGAGAAATCGACTTTAGATTGGATTTAAAAGAAATTGAATGTGACATGAGACAGAAAAGCGGCAGGGAGAGTGATGTTCTTGGGTGTGTGGTGTATGTGTGTCTGTGTGTGTTTTTGTTGGAACATCTCGCTGAATACGTCGGAGGTACAATATGAAATGAGCAACACAGACATACAATTAAATCAAGTCGTGGTTACGAGCTGTACTCTTGCAATGGTAAGAATCTTCGTTTTCCATCAAACCCTCTTCAACGAGGCATTTCTGTATTACCCAAGAGCCTTCTCCTGGCTACGTGCCGTCACCAGGTCTTTATCATGGTTTCCATTCGTCCGTTGCCTCGCGTTTCCATGGAAACGGATGATGGTAGTCCATGGCATAATGGAGCTAGTGGTTACCTTGCAATTCAAACTACTCTACTTTAACGAGGGGATCGGTAATTAATGAAACCGATGATTTACACTCAAGGACAACTAACATTTTGAATCTTCTCCACTTTTGTTTGCTTATTCGATGTTAGTTTGCTTATGGTGGAGTTTAACCAACCAATGTTTGCCCACAGCTGTATACACAGAATACATGTAATGCACTCATATCAAAGTACAGGTCCATGCAATGTTCAAATCGGCTACAACGGTTTGAGAAGAAATGGACGAAAAGGATGATCGAGTGTTCAGTAAATTATACCCTGATATAAGAAAGTTATGAAATTTCCACATCTTTTTTTTAATGAAATGTAGCGATCCTACTCGCCACCACATGTGCAGATTGGACGATGAGATGATACAATCACCTCACAAGCCTCACATCGACTTGTACATTTTTTAATTTTCTGTATACAATATTCACTAAATTTCCTTTTTTAGACACAAATGAATAGGAATTAGCCGCGTCCTTGGCGTCCGAATCGTTTGCAGCCTTGGCATTGAGCGTCGAGCGTCGATGATTCCCGGGGGAAAATTGTCTGATTCACTTTATTTAATAAATCTGCGGTGTCACCATCTACCCAGACATCTAAGTCGAAACGCCACGTATACTTTGAATGATATGTTTTTGTTTTTGTTTTCTTGATCATGGCTTTGTTTTGTGCACACAAAACATCCATTTACTTCCCGAGAAAGGCTGCCTGTGACTATGACACGTATTCTCATCCGCTGTTTTGACGACGTGTGGTTGTTTCTTTTTCTACAAGTTGCATTTTCTTGTGTTGTCTTGAATCCGTGAATAAACAAATAAATAAGCTGCAACAACAAAGTGCAACGCTCCCCGCTCTGCAAACTTTGTGTGCATGCACAAAACTGTGACCATGTTCTCACTGATGTAAGAGGGAAATTTGCATTTGCAATGGAAGACACGTGAAGGACAACCAGCGTGTGACATTGAAATTGTGCTATAGACTGCGGATAATGCTCCTCCTAAGTCTAGTACACTTCACTTCCCCCATCAGTAACTGCTCGTCCTATCTCCTTTCAGCGTTCTACCGTTGCTATGGCAATCCGTGGAGAACAGGCGCAGCTTGGGGTGGGGTTATTATCATACTGCGTGAGGCTGAGCTCGCAGTGATTTTCAATCGCATCCTGACTATTTCTTTCTCTCTGAGTTTGACCGCCTATTGATGCTGTTGAATGGTATTTACTCAGCCACACTTGTTAAAATCATGAACAATAATGCCATCCGAGGGAAGCGTTTTTTTTCATCTTCCTCTAAGAGACATATTGCAGTGCAGCCAATGATAACGAGTCTTAACATTCACTATGAATGCATGTCATCTTCTGTAACAAATACCTTGCACGGTATTCCCTTATTCCGGTGTCGTTTGTGATTTAGTCAGTGAAATGAAATCAGCGCCTTAGCATTTCTTCTGAAGATTACGCAAATAATCATGTGACTGATGGGCATCGAGATTGTATTTACTTTTTTTATCTTAAATACAAAATATAAATGTAGGCCTGACTTGCTAAGTCTAAAGTCTTCAGTATTAGATTTATCATTTTGTTTTTGTTTTGCTACAGACACGAACAAATTCGTCGCATTATGGACGGCAAGGAACAGACCTTTACTAATTAACATATAGATTATGCAAAATCATAACCCCTTCATCATCGTGTGATTATACAAGAACAATGTATCAAGCTAAATTTGTTTTGTAACTAAGTGTATCGAATCCAGTTAGTCACGTGATCGTTCCCTTTACGTCAGAGCTCTATCAAGTATACAAAGAGACAAGGTAACGCCAATTTTAGCTCGCTATAGTATATCGGTCTTTTCATTCTTTTTTCCCCAACTAGGATATAATTCTACACGCAGAAAACAGAAAGAGTATCCAGGATGAAGAGAGGGAAACAAAGATGACACTGCAAAGAAATTCTAGATAATAGACCATTTGAGTGACAGAATCTTATTCTGAGAAACTTCTATCTCTCTGAATTCTGCTATCACTTGCATATCAACGTCTATCGTGTCTATGTTTTCGTCTAGGAGGAACAGAACAAAACTCGAAAGGAAATATACCTTTTGTAAGTCCTCTTCTTGTCCGTCATTTGGTTTGCTTTCTGTGAGGGAGAAAAAAAAAGTAGAGAAGAAAATTTAAAATAGACTATCGCAATGCATTGGTAATACAATTGGTAGTGTACAACGAATGTCTTCCACAAGATTTGTTATTCCATTTGTTGGAATATGATATGAAATTAGACTGAAAGCGGGATATCGATACACTCTACCAGAGAACAATCCCTGCTATCACTTAATACCTTAATCACATCTACAGATTCTATGGAATCGATAACGTATAGTCAACAACAGCAAAAGCATTTGTTGTTAGAAGACATAGATCATGAGGTTTGAAAACAATGATGTATAATCTTAATGCATTTGGGCCTTCTGTGTAATATACAATTAACTGTTAATGAATGGTGTAGATATGTATTGTAAATTCAGTTTGTTGGTTGTTAGTCACATAACATATGCAATTAAATGGGCATTAACTCACAGTTAGAATAGAACTCGTGGAGTTGTACGGATGAAAAACATATTACACATTGGAATAATTCATTTTCATAACAAAATTGTGTTAATCAAAATATGTTTAAGGAACAAGCGACAAGCAAAATTTTGTTCAGAACGTGGCGCCACTTTTACCCAACAATTCTCAGTACGCCTCTTATCGAAGTCAGTAGCCTTCCGATTCATTTGAAATTCACAAAATGATGAAGAAGATGAAAGAGAGGAACCGATATGTTAAAAGCCCGCCCCCACATTCATCGCAAACCTCTTACTGCCCCACCCTAGATCCCCCCTCCCCCGCAGACCACAGACGACCCTAGAGTTTGCTGGAGGGAAGCCTATTTCCATCAACGATGTCAGCCTGTAAGCCAGCCAGCATCTCGCCGCGAGAACGAGCGATATTTATCTGTAGATGGAAGTCGGCTTGATCCGACCACGCTATCTCCAGCACTGGCGAGTGGTTCCTGTTTGCATTGCTGCTGGCAATTCTGCCCCCATACAGCTATAGCCAGTAAAGCAGGCTGTGCTGCCTCGTATTACGCAGTGGAGAAGGACTTTAGTGGGATGTCCTTGGCCTCACCATGCTCAAGTCATGTCAACGAGAGACCGACAAGACGAAAAAAGAAAAACCAACGCTCCATCTTGTCGCATTAAAATATTCTGCGATGCTGGGAGATTAATACGTTATGTAGATGAGAGAAATTTAATCGTATGCGTATTCTCAAGGAGACAGCCTAGAGTGTGGACTCAATGGCCACTACGTACTTTCCCCTGGATAGAATAGAATTGTTTTGAAAGATTAAATCAATTCTTTCGAAGGACCATAACGCAGAGCGATGACAACAATTGCAGTATCTAGGGCAACTGATATTTTGAGAAATTGTGAGAATGTATGTGTCAATGGTGAAACCGATACAGACATAATCCATCATAGAAGTTTATGGACTGTTTGAATATTTATTAGATCGAATAGTTATCGTAAATAACTGAGTGACGAGCACTGCGAGATCGAGAGGAAGCTCGCCTCACGTCGCCACTATCAACAAAACACCGCTCTCCAAGGCTTCGTAATTCATGTCTTGCATTCATGATGCAAATTCTGCAAAACTCTTCGGAGACAGTCGAAGTATCGTCCATCACAATGGCCTTACGTCAGTCTTCTTGAGCTCTTAATTGCCAATTTGCCAATCGCGACGAAACTCAAATTATCTGTAAGATACCGTCATCAGTGAATTCAATTAAGGACGAAACTGCGAGCATCTTTTCATTCATCTTGATAGAAAAATCCCGCCTGTACCGACACAAATTGTGATGACGTTCATTCAATTAAAATGCGCAGATTCAATTAAAACGATTCAGCGGACATTATGATGATAATACTGTCCCTCCTTCAGGGAATTCAATGCCATTTTACAGAGTAGAATCAAGCTACTCCAGACGATGAACCCCTGCCGATTCGCTGATGCGTTGCCAGGTAACGCTGTCACAGTTTATAGGCATCGCTTCACTTGAGTGGGATGAGAGCCGCCAGTTAAGCAATCTGACCGTGTAGGACGGTTACACCCAATGAAGTCCATCAATACCGCTTAGACTAAATATCCGTTATGGCCCGCCGGGGCCTGTACGTCACTAAACAGACCTGGCGTGTCTGATCAACATCCTCCAGATTCGCTGACTGAGTAGACTGATCAACTGCATGCGGCTGCAAGAGGGCGGGCTAAAGGGATTTGGAGGTGGATGGGTGATGGCGGTAGTGGTAGGGGATGGGGTGGGTGGGTGGATGGTGGTGATGGGGGAGGGGATGGGTTAATGAATATCAATCGCCACAACAAAGATTGTGGATTTTTCTCTTTTTTCAGATGACTCATAAATCATAGGGAATTTATACGGATAATTCTTAAGGAGGTAGAAACAACCCCATTAGACTATAACGTGGGCTATTTAGAGAAACACTGAGCACTGTGACACATGCAGTGGAGTCTTCACCCGTGGGCGGTACTGTGGGATGGTGGATAAGACTCTTGACTTACAATATAAGGTTCAGAGTTCAATACCCGTCAAGTGTCTACGTTCCTGGACAAGATTATTTACCCACCATGTCCATCTCAACACAGGCCTGTAAATGGGTACCTGGCAACGCTGGGGTAATAATAATGGCAGGGCCCTCTGGAAGAGTAGTGGCAACACGGTTAAAGAGGCTACCCTGGATATTATCATTGAAGTTGTTATCATAACCTCTTATAGTTTGATGTGGCCGAGCAATCTAGTTCACCCGTGATGAAAGTTCACTGACAATGCTTGAAGAATGATAATCACAAAGAGAAGAATGATGTTCTTCACCAGTGGAGTGAGAAGACGTTTAACACCCTGGTCCAGGTAGACGCCTAGTTTAAAAAAAAAGGAGATTTAAACGGACAAGCGATGAATTATCAATGTTGTGTGCACCGTCTGTCCACCCTGGCTGCACTCCAGTAGAGCGAGTCTAATTATCGGGGGCGGCTCTGGTTAGTGCCAGCAAGATTACCCCATCCATTATGCATGATGTTCCTTCACCCTGCCCACAAAATTGTACCATCAACCCGACACATCCCACTTCGTTTCCATCAGTCTGTATCGTATATTTAGTATGACCCAAATAGGTTTACTCGAAGTTGTGTTTAACACTGGATTTTATGCTTATAAAATGATTGTGTTTTGAGTTCAGTGTGTTTCGTCAACGACTATTAACTTATTATGGAAATTGATTTTTTTTTTCTTTCTTTAGCACTTGTTATTGAATACGAATGAAGTAGCTTCCAGAGAGAAAAGAAAAGAGAATTAAAGTGTTAGAGAGAAGGAGGGAATTTTCCTTTATTTTCTCTTGCAGGGCTGGACTATTCAGTTGGGAATATACAAAACTGCTTTCCAAAGGCGCCCTGCAGTTTTACATGGAGTAATACATCATGGCGGAAGGAATTGAGAAGACCCGGATGTAGATAATGGTAGTGGTTGATTGTAATGGCGATGATCAGCTGATGACGTTAATAAGCAGGTTTCCATGTTAGTCATGACGTACTTAAACTCTGACTAATTGAGCTATGAAATGATTGATGAGAAGCACACAAATGCGTAATTACAAAAGCTCTGGTAGTTCTTACTAATCATCCAGATCTTATGTCCTTTTTTATCATTGTGTGTGTGTGTGTGTGTGTGCGCGCGCGCGCGCACGCGTGCATATGTGTGATTACTTTGTTACGACTAGGGGAAAACTCTTTTTCAAGCAGGTGTGTAAAACTGTCTTCGTCATGTGTAACTTATTTCATTTCATGTATTTTGTTTCCATATCCAACAGAAACACATGAATATGAATATTTACAGAAAATAAATGCATACCATTAACATTACAGCGTATATACAATAAACGAAATCTATAAGTTTGCAAAACGTTTGGAGTAAACGAAAATGCTAGAAATGGGGAGGAATGCTAAAGAGTCAATGTAATATAAATTACATAATTGATGTACAGTTATACATAAAAAGTGGAATTGTAAATACAATAACGGCGCCATCAGCTTTTAAATCTGTCTAAGACGCAAGATTCTTTAGATCATGTTAGAAAAACACTATCAAACATATTTCTACGCAGATACACAGGCCTACATTATACATTATGCATAACAACGCGAACTAATAGTATGCATACATATTAATACGAGCGTATTCGCGTATACTCTTACTACTGTATAACGTTGGTCTATGTTACTCTTACGCGCTGTGTTTATGCTGACTTGCACTGTAGTCCAATAAAATCTTCCTAAGGAATGGAAAAAAGCAATATTCGCAGTACATATCATGTTCGCATGAAAACAAAAATCTGACGTGAAGAGCCTTTCGCTTCAACTCCGTCCATTAAGACGAGAGAGCGGCTGTACAAACTCATATCCACCAAGTGTAGTTGCACCAAGTCATATTCACTACCGTGAGAGTTCGGCTGCTCAAACTCATATCCGTGACATTCTCCGAGCAAATCGAAAGTCACTTTAAGTGAGCAGTCCTATTTGTTTACAGCGGATGTACATTAGGTTTGAGCACTTGACGTTTACTCTTCCGCGATGCACTCACGCATGGGTTCTGTAATGACATGATTTTTTTTTTCTACACAGATGTGAGGAGTGTCCATTGGAACATCGTGGCAGCAAACGACAGCCTTTTCGACGAAATATCATTAATTCGCTTGGTACAAGCGCTCTGCGATTCAACGAAAGCCGGACTTCGTATCTTAAAGCTAGATTTGCTTTAGTTCATTCTGACCTTCAGTGATTGTGATATTGCACAAAGCACAACCCACTTCATGTCATTTTACTCAGGTTTGCATGATAAGATGATGGACGTCATGATTCGCCACGTACTCAAACTTGTTGCGTCATATACCTCCGGTATTAATTTTTTCAGCCCCTTCACAATCGCTTTATTACAATAACCATTTCATTCCGACGGTTTTGGGTAATATTATTCTTGCCTGCACACTTTTAGTATTCTTATGGGCGTTTTTAAAAAAACAATTTATCTCCTCTGTATTGAGAATTGTGTAATGCTATAGATTTTGTATATACAATGTTTAGTGAAACTGCTGAAAATTGATGGGATTGTAAAATAATGTCATACAGAGAATAAATCAAATTAAATCAAATCAAATCAAATCAAACTTTCATGACAGTTTAACAGAATCTAGATTCACAATGAGTTTTTAAAATCCTTATGATTTTGAGTCAAAATTTCTGTGACCTTCATGACCGACCATGGCAACAATAGCACACTTACTTATATTTCTCCTTATTGAAATTGTTCTAATAGTTAGAATAATCAATATAATGATTGCGTCGCTCAATCGCGATAAATGTTTGCATTATTCCTGAGAATAACCATCTCTGTGTTGTAATTTCGTAATACAATTTCTTCTCCATATGTAAGGCGTCTAGTTTGTTGCCAGGTTTTTCATGCATTTTTATTCAATTCAATTCAAAATGATTTTATTTCCATATAAAGTAATACAAAGTAATGCATTTCATCATTCGATCAAATTTCCGTTTTTTATGAATTGAGAATGATTACTTAAGGAATTACAATGATGCTTGATTCTCTCATTGTTTCGCATTGTCTACCTTGCTTGTAGGAATTAGCGGAATATCCGTTATCTCGTTCAGTATGCTTTTGTCTCGTGTAGCGGCATTTGCTATGTCAGTCCATCTACATTTTCACCCAATTTCAATCAATCATGGAATCCTCTCCGCCTCCTCCTATTTAGGCAGGATGTTAGCCAGACAAATCGCCATGGTAACCGTGAATGGGAATGGCTTCCATGACAGAGTGGAGTTGGTTTAATCACTTTCCTACTCAGCAGCGGGCACGCGAGCGGTGCTTTGGCTCTGCCGCACGCTGAATGTATCCGTGGGCATCAAAGCAATGTTCGATCCCTTTAATCATTGAAACTCAAAAGGCTTTTAGAGCGCTGAAACTCTATCACCGTCGATCTGAAAGTCATCCTGCATCATAATCGCTGTGGGAGTGATAACCACGATGCATTACGTCACATTCTCCTCGACAGCATCGCTAACACTACATTTAAAATTGAATTCAATGCTGATGGAGACTATGTATGACGTGATTGAGAATTAATAAATAAAGTACTAGAATTGGTAATGTACGAAAAAAAAATCTTGAGAAAATGAATTATATTTTACAAATTCTGCAGAGCCACGGGGATGACTGATTTCCTTTCCCGTGGGCACCCACCCTCCTTCCCCGCCCTCGCTTGGTGTAGGCGTAGAACACTGAAAAAGGGACAACTGAGATAATGATAATCATGTGAAACCCGCTTTACAATGCAAACAAGTCCTTATGAGTCAAACCGTCGTCTTCTAAGTATACCATCCAGTAGCTCTGAACCCTTATGATCACCCTTTTAAAGTTACGCTTTTAGAAAATATTTGACGTGCATCCAAGTTTGCAAATTTCAAATCCATTCTTAAAACCCACCTTTTCCGTCTTCCTTGATTAAGATTAACATTCATTACCCCTTTCTGTAAATTATTGTAGCTATTTTGTTGATTGTTATACTTACTACTCATTTGTTTCTTTATATTTTGTATTGTAATTATACAGCGCATAGAGAAGAATATGCTTATTATGCGCTTTATAAATGTATCATCATTGTTATTGTTACTATTGTTGTTATTATTATTATTATTATTATTATTATTATTATTATTATCATCATTATTATTATCATTTTCCTCGACTAATATTTCTTACAGGAGATATCGTGTTGAAATGTGCGAGTGTGATACCAGGGTCATCTTGTGACCATAAGCGCACTAGATGGTATTCAAATCGTGGACTGCAGAACCGAGTCATTCGTATTCATATTTGCGATGTTGTCTGATACCATGAAAATGTTTGTGTCTATGAAGATAGCTGGTCTCTAATGGTTCCGCACCGAATTACCGGATGGCTTGCAAACAACAGCAGGAAGTACAGAAAAAGCCGGACATTCTTTACTGATGCCACTGTGAAGAAACAAAAGAGTCTGGCACTGGTTAAGTGTCCTCCAAATCTGCAACGACGATGACGACCAAAATGGCCCTCTACCTCTTATTTGAGACAATCACCAGACTCATCTTGTCTGATTAGCATCATTAGTGGACATTGTGCTGGCAGTCGGACGCTGTCATGATAATTGTTTTGATAAACTAGAGAGGACCTATGGGCACGGTAATGAATTAGTTTGGTCATCAGAGCTGAGAGAGAACGTGGCGGCAATCAGTGTATACGTGCGTCGTTGACGTCAAAACAGCTAAGTATCAATAGTCGGTGCATTACTTGCCTGTAGATCTCGTCTCCTCCAACTCCCTGCTTTCTGTCTCC
This sequence comes from Diadema antillarum, assembly GCF_040938485.1. Lineage (NCBI taxonomy): Eukaryota > Metazoa > Echinodermata > Echinoidea > Diadematoida > Diadematidae > Diadema > Diadema antillarum. Next base: position 1,093,600 of record NW_027271164.1, on the reverse strand, counting down.
ATCATTGAATGATGACAATGTTTACATTGCCGTAAAGTACTCAGATGACAATCATCCCTGAAGCTTCTTGTTGTGATGCATCTTCATTACATAGTCCAAGACCTGTAAAGACGTATGTGCATGCATGGTCGTGGCAAGAGCTGATGGGATCAGTTGTGGTTGCTATGGTAACGAGCAGGTGATGCGGTGCGTTCTCGAGAGAAGGCTCATTGTTCCTGGCAGGCGATGAAGCGTACACGCCTGAATGCCGATAGGCTCCGATAACACATTGCCTTGGAAACCAAACGCTCTGCCAGAGCAGATTATGTCCAATGTGGTTTTCAGCTCGTGTGGTGAAACCCTATGAAAAGAGTGATGTCTTCTAAGACACTGATCTCCGCACGGAGCCTCTCTGGTACTCCAAGGAAAATAGGAGAGATGGATGGCAAGCTACATCCGCTAACGGATGTTGACAAAAACTGTCACTCGTAAATTAGGTATCTTCTCTGGTATCAATCATTTGAACCATCATTCATTATAATCAAGTTTGAGCTTCCACGGTGGATATATGGATCTGTTGAGGGATAGATTTACTTTTTTAAGGTACATGTATAATATTTGCTTTCACATATCTAGCAATTTATGTATATACAGTGGTTGTTGTAGGATGCACTGAATATTTTTATCATGTTATCAGAGTCAACAGAGTGGGCTACTTTAATGGTAGTCCTATGAACGTGCTTGTAGTTTTTATTCCCTTTATACTTGGTCTCTTTTCACTGTCCCAAAGATCTTAGTAAGATTTAAGGAAAGGACAAATATTTAGCAAAATAAGCAAGGTAATTTAGAGCTTGAAAATATTTGGCTATATTTTTTTTCATAGTGGCAATGGGGGAAAATGGTACTAATACTGATTAGCTTGGATGAGTGTATATACGTAGGCACTGGCATCAACATGGTCAGGAAGCTGTATCTCCGTGGTTTTGATTAGCTACTATCATTGCTATGTCCTTCACTCGGTAGAACTCATCTCCATTATCAGACATCAGCTCGTCCAACGCTTGTTTTATGATTAATTGTTTAGTGGATTCATTTATTCATTCATTACACACTATTCATTCATATAGATACTTACATATAATTTATGTATACTTAATCTATTCAGAAAGTCCATCAAATCAGCATACTTTTCATTTTAAGGAACAGAAGGAGCAAAACTCATATCAAAGTGAATTACGAAGAGACAAAATTATAGAAAGTGTGTGACAAAAAAAGCAGAGACAAGTAGACAGATAGACTGTCGTACAGTCACTCATTCATCTATTTTCACTCGAATAATGAATAAAAAGAGATAAGACAACAGTGAACAAAAATTATCACGACAATGTGACATAATGGGATAAAAAGTTAGTAGGTGACGGGGTTGATGGGAAGGCAAAGTAGCCTTATTTAGACTAACCCCATGGAAATATTTAAGTATAGAATCAACGCATATTGGCACACACACACACACACACACACACATTCACACATACAATACAAGACGCCTGCATTTAGAAACAAACACACATGCAGCATAACACACTCAAACACACACACACACACACACACATGATATTGTATGAATATACGTACATCCCGTAGATCTATACATGGCATTGTATATGACACTCTAGTCAGCTTTAATATTTTACATCGGCCTTCCACCACTTTGCCGTTAAAGCTCTTCCAATAAGCTCTGCGCCCAATATAGGGAAGACCCTAAAATAGTTGCCATGACGTCATGGTTTCATCAGAGAAGGAAGTCTTTAGAGTGCAGCGCCATACACCGGTACGTGCTTTTACTTGATCGTAGATGATTTAATCAAGATGGTCGCTGGCTATGAGCTATGTGCTCTGATATTAACGTTCCGTAGAATGAAAGATTCGACATGGTGGTTTGTGGCGCGGGTTTCTAAGTCTTGAATGCCATTGGCCAATCTCTCCTCTGCGGATGGTGACGCACTAAATGAAATGCCAAACCTCTGAGTTTGTAGGGGGAAAAAGCAATAAAAAAATTGCCCAAGCCTTTGATGATGCCCCTACTGTCTTTCGTATGGTGTGTAGCTTTGGTGTTTGGTGCTTTGGTGTATTAGATCTATTAATCGGGGGGGGGGGGGGTGGTCTTGATAACTACCATTATTGAAATTACATCATTACCATTATTGCTTCCAACCTTGGTCTGTCTGAGGCTGGCCTCATCGTTTTAGTTACATCTCTTTCTGAGAGAATCTCCCAATGTCATTCCCCTATCGTAACCAAGTTTACACTTGTGTCAACAGGGACATGGTGGCTATGATGTTTTGCCCAACTCTGAACGCCCCAAGCCTTGTTTAACCCATTTCTCACTATAACCATGTGATGAATCTCCGGGGAACTAACATGGCTCGGAATCAAAGGGTTAAATGAGTGCTGTATACATCAATACTCTTCATACACATCAATGCTGTCTATATGCGACAGCATGTAAAGTGAGATATCAGATATGTATTTTCAATTGAAAATGGCTAGAATCGGGAAATTTGCTGCGAACCTCTCATGATAATGAGAATCTCTTTCGGTCCTTCAACCATGCACGCTTTAGGAATTACGGTTGATTTGTCTGTGGTGCATTTCGCTGTAATCTCATCAGATAGGACAAATCGACACTACACTCTGGTGCCATGAGTCCAGTCCTATTGGCTTCATTCGTTCAGGATGCCGGCAGTATTCAAATCAATGGTATTCTAATTTGCTCCCACTGATCGAGAAAGCCTACGTTTACCTCGTTAATAGCCAAAACGCCTGCTCTGTGATTCATACCGAGATATATCGTAACAGATACCGTATTTTTATTACGGCTGTTGTTTTTATCATTTATACATAAATACGCTTCTACCTTGACTATTCGAACGATATTAACCTTATGTAACATCCTTTCGCGTTTGACTTCCATTTGCTCCTCCGTATCTTGATCGTCACTGTCCCTCTCTCTCACTTTCGCTGACGTATATGTAATGTAATACAAAAGTGAATATACATTTAGAGAGAGAGAGAGAGGGAGGAGGGAGGAAGGGAGAGAGAATGCTACACTTACACACGAACGCACACACATGAAAACGCACGCACAACTAGTCTTGACACCATTATGACGTACAGTAACTGAAGAGATGGCCCGAGGAACACGCCTCTTCACTAAGCCGTAAGAATTAAGCTGGGATTACTGAGACCAAGCTTGCAAGCAATGTCGATCGAGGCGTTCGCATTCTCTTTTAACGCTGCTTCTCTGAACAGGCATACAAATTCCTCCAATAAATTTCAATATTGATAAAATTCGTCTGAAATCGAGCCAGGATTACCAAACTTGTTTCATAAAGAGAGTTTCTTGAGAGACTTCTGTTTCACAGAGAAATCGAGTCGTGTAGTATAGGAGCAAACCCGGGAAGTCTTCTTCTTCTTCTTCTTCTCCCGTGAGAGTGACCACAATCAACTTGCTGATTATTCTGTTACTTTCGGGGAGGTCTAAGTTATGCGAGCCTTCAAATGGTTCAAGTAGTTGCAGAAATAATCATCATCGTAATAAATACATAAATAAATAATCAATAAAATGACGAGCCAATTGATTATAGTAATGATAATATCAAAGATAATAAAAAATGACTGCTAAGCAATTAATCCTGGGCCGAGGCTCGTGACACAAATGTGTCGATGGTATTGGCCTCGACCACCTCCTGGGGTAATCTGCTCCAGTCTTTGACGGTTCTTGGTAAGAAGGAGTTTTGGTGATAGAGAGTTCTGCTGGGTGGGGCTAGGTATTGATGTTTGTGAGTTCTTCTTGGACGTGTTGGGAGTGGTTGAAGTCTTCAAGCTTTCCTATCACAGCTCAACCTTCTACTTTGCATTTGCACAATAAACACTGCTCCTTTTTTGGTAGTAAAGGTGCAGTCGGTGATAAAAGTTTGACCCATGGTATAAGCAGATGGTACAAGGGCACGATCCGGTAAGGATACTTTGGCCCCGATGAGGTTCGATAGACCACGGAGCTACTGTTGTAGCTCCATGGAGCTACTGTTGTAGCTCCATGCGTAGACGAAGAGACCAGATTCTGTATCGTGCCACTAAGCAACAGCTGCCGTTTGGTAGAACTCATCCACTACAGGCTATCACGTCCGTGTTATTCTTTTTTATCCCAATGGAGGATGAAAAAAGAGGCATTCATCCATGAGATCGGTTGCTATGGAGTCTCTACGCGTCAGCATTGTGAAGAAGCAACTTCCATGATCATTGTTTCCATGACAGCGTAATCTGGTCTCCTACCGAAAGACCTTGACTTTGTTCCTTTGTCTTCATGAACGCGACAAACACACCAAAATGATGTTTGAATGCATTCGTGATGGCGAGACAATCTGCCAATTTCTATTATACCAAAGCAAATGGAGGCGCAGTTCAATTGACTCAAGAGCCAAACCATCAGCTAAATTTGGCCTGTCCTTTCAAATACGTCGCTGAGCGTCTAAGCTAGACCAAGGACAAACCTGGATCTATCCATAATTATTGTGAAGACACACATGACAGGTAACATTATGCAAATCCAGCGTGCGTGTGTTGCAACCTTTCGGATTTGTCTGGAAACAAACGGAAGAGTAAGATATGGCAAGCACTTGCATCATAGAAAAACAAATGGACACGTTGCAATGCCTTTGAAATGACAAATCCAATGAGATACATCCTGGCCATATACCATCTTACATGGAAAAGAAAGTAAAGAAATCGGGGTTTACATGATTGGAAACAGCAAGAAGTGAACCTCTCCATTTAGCTCCATGTCACAAACACGGCCACCCTGAATCCATTGGACGTTGGTGCCAATGACGTTATACCCCACCGCGCCATTCTGTGTTTTACCGAGCCCACTCTTAGTCGGATGTTCACAGTTATTTATGAAGACATTAAGGTCTGCATGCCACACGCTGAACTCTGAACAGGTTTTGTGACAACCACCAGAAAGTTGCACCCAAGAAACTGATTCCAAACTATGCCAGATGGACTCAACTACGAAAAATATCACGACTCATAAAAAACTTTAACATCAGTAAGGAAAAGACGAATTAACTTTGTACAATTCATCCTTCAAATTTCTCCGAATAACTGCATATATCTTGACTATGTTGTCCTGAAACTCAAATAAAACGAGATCGTTCATCTCATCATGTAGACTGAATTGACTGACAAAAAACGACTGCTCATTAATACCAAGTTGAATATTGCAGTAACATTAAAGCCTTCCAATTTTTTAAAATTGGCTTCAGAGTTATTTGAAGCATAATGCACGGCTGTTCCAGTAGAGCGGAGAACGTAAGTAATGACCACTTTTAAAACTATCATGATAAAATGGGAATGAGGCAATATGTCATCCAGGAAAGGGGAAAACCCCTTTTATATAACCATGGTAATTATCTGGAGTCATCTTGGAAAGCCAGTTCTTATGCTCTTTTACATCCCAATGATGTCCTGACGCCCACGCAATGTGGCTTGTGTTTCTGGAGAAAAAAAAAAAAAACATTAGGAAGCCTTCAACGACTGGACCCAAACGAGCGTCGCAGCTTGCCTGATAGACAGAGACGAAGGCAACGACGAGGAAACTGAATACTTCTCCGATCACGAGGATTGTCATCACCTCGCCGCCAACGTCACTCCATGACATAGTCTGGATGCTGCGTGATCGCTCCTCCTTGAGACGACAGTGAAAGAAGCTGATTGTTCTTCTGCGCCGCCTTGAAAGTGAGAGCCTGGGCACGGTATCGAATCCCCCCTACGGTCAGCGAACTAACAGAAAAACAACGTATTTACGCAGCCGACAGCGACAGTAGACACCCAAGCAGTTTCTCCTCTAACCAATCATGTTGTACACACAGCCAATCGATTGGGAAAATTGCCCATCACTTCTCCTTTACGACTTACCACAGTCTCTATTGACCATTCCATTCTCGTGTTGAATACATTGCGATATCGTCATTATTTTACTGTCCAATATCTTGAATACAGAACGGCAGAAAGAAATGGATTTGTCTAATCTATATCTATATCTATATCTCTATCTATATCTATATCTGTATTCATATCTATATTTATATTCATATCTGTATCTATATCTATATTTATATTTATATCTATATCTGTATCTATATCTGTATCTATATCTATATCTATATCTGTATCTGTATCTATATCTATATCTGTATCTATATCTATATCTATATCTATATCTATATCTATATCTATATCTATATCTTTATGAATTTATAAAAATGCATGTGTAATCATGCATGATATAATTTTTGTGCGGCACTATTAAAACATTCCTTTCCGACAGAAAACTGCTGTCCCCAAGATCCAAAGAATGTCCGGGATGTTGGGAATTTCGTTGGTTTCTTTTATTTTTCTTTTTATTTAGACTGAGCTAATGTAGTCATCATTTCACCAAAAAGAAATCACAGTTTCTTAACCGATTGAAAGAAAAGAAAGCAGCAACCTAATTCTTCTTCTGTAAAAGCAATGAAAATATCCACATTGGCATTACACTGTATCCAAGTCGTGCCTATATCCTATCCGTTTTTCTTTATTTGTTTAGCTGTTTATGTGTGATGCAACTTGTGTGTGTGTGTGCGGGGGGGGGTGTAGAATATACCCACATATGTATATATATATATATATATATATATATATATATATATGTGTGTGTGTGTGTGTGTGTGTGTGTGCGTGTGTGTGTGTGTGAGTGTGTGTGTGTGTGCGTGTGTGTATATGTGGTTTGTTTAGGGATGACACGAAGGCGTAAATCTTGATGAAAACATGGAATTGGCAAATCAAGTGTCAGTCTATTGAGATTCATCCACTTGTTGAGTAGGGTAGATATCCGAAATGTAAGAGAGGGGCGCACTCAATAAAGTAAACAGAACTCCAACATCCATCTTGATTTGGACGTGGAAAATTTCATAGCGGCCCGTGACCCCTTAAAATTACTTTCTGCTAGAATAGAAGGCTCGTGTAATGGACATTGACATCGTGGTATTTTGAAGCTACATCTAGCGGTGCTAGCCACGCCCAGTATAACAAAGCAAAATCCACCTGTCGGTGCGCGGAAGTCTTGCTCCCCGTGCTCCACGAGAAATATGATCTTGACATTCAAAAGCTCTGGGATAAAAGCCCCCTTTCTATACTTCCCTGATTCTATAATCCTTTGGAAGACTGGCGGTGAGTATGATATTGAGATAATGGAATGCTTATACGAAGTAACATTTTACAATCACATTTAGGACGTAGAAACCTATTTGATCCGTTTTGTCTTTTGATCAAAGAAAAAGTTGTACCTAAGCGCGGACGGATCCATTTGAATCTCTAAAAGAAATTCAAACCCTGCACTACGAGACTTTGGTAGAAAGTGGCCTCTTCCTTCTTCCAAATATGGCATGGCGTCACGTCACACAGCAATGTAATCGTACAGGCCATAACACGACCAACAAAATGAACATTATTCTATAATGCTACTGTAACTACCACTATTACCATTCCGGGTTACTTTTACCATGAATACTAATAAAATCATATCTCTGAAGAGCCTCCTACAAGATTTTCTAGCTACCTCGTTCGTTCCCTCCCTCCCGGATGGCTGATGTCCACTTTTGAGGCGCAGTGCCCCATTTCCTCTCTTCCGGTTTGTTGGGTTAATGTGATTTTCCTCACACACACACACACACTAATCACAGATATCTATCGTTAAGACTTGCAAGGGGGCGCGAAGGCTACCGATTGCTGGGTCCCCGTGGTATAACAGACATCAAGGGAAGATCAGTGTCATTTGATGCAGCTTGACCGTGACAACAAGATTATAAAACCTTCTCTGCTATTACTTTGAAGAGCAGAGAGAAAGAAAGAGGGATAGAAGGGCAAAGTTGAAGGGGGAGGAGGGAAAGACAGACAGACAAACCAAGAGGAACAGAATCAGATATACACCAAGGGAGAGAGATAAGAGAGAGGGGGAGAAAGAGGAAAAAGGGAATGGAGGATAGGGAAAAGCGATAGGAAGAAAGAATCCGTAGAGAGATAGAACGCTATTTACTGGCAAGCTTTGAGCTATCACACTAATAACTCCAAGCGACGTGCGGGTCATCTTTCTTCTCCTCTCTGAGGGAGGGGGCAGGATTATTTATAAGCATTTACGTCATTCCTCACATCATTAGTATGTTTTTGTTTATTTGTTTTTGTTCCTCACACACTGTTCTTACGCTCACTATCTTTTTTTTCCCCTCATTAATAATTGACTCTCTGGTATATAGTGCTCTGTTCAGGACTTTGTTCTAGAGTGTACATAGATTTTTTTTCTCTCAAGTTGCTGTTTGTTTTTCTGTAGTTATTTTTCAAACGCTTCTAAGAACGATGAAGTTTTTCCACATCATATGAAGATGAATAGGACATTATCAATCATTAAGCAGCAAAGGTCGGCGCAAGCGATCAATTAATAGATCCGTTAATCAAAGACATTTTCAGGGTCTCCCCCATTAATCAACAGCCATTTAAAAATGACAATGCCGCTATTTAACATATACGAGTTGCATAGACCGACATGTATGCCTATCCGCGATATCTCCTAACGAAACTTGCATCTTGTACGCATCGTTTGTTCTTTAGACTCCACTCAGAGTGCTCTGAATCGACCCAAGGAAGCGGAATGAATTGGAGGGAGAAGAGCAGCGAGAGAGAAAGATGAAGAATAGAGAAAAGGAAAAACAAACAAAGAAAGAAAGAAAAGGGAAAACAAGATACGAAGAGGGTGATTCAAAGGAATTCGAGGGATTCGTAAGGAGACAGCCTTTGTACGCTTCAGTGAGCGTTTGCATGTGATAGGAAATTGTGATAGCATACCGAATTACAATGCAATGCAAAATGAAAAAGAGAAAGAGTTGCACAGGAATGTAGTGAAAAGAGAGGTAAAATAGATTATGGATAAACAGATGTACCGATGGATAAAGAAAATGAAGCAGAGAGACAGAGTAACGGTAAGAGATTGCCTCTTCCAATAAGATGACGGCAGACAGATAGTTTGATTCAAAGATAGATTGATAGAGTGATAGATAGATAGATAGATAGAGAGATAGATAGATAGATAGATAGATAGAAATACAGATAGACATGAAGATAAAGAAGCAGTCAACCACACATGAAGATAGTTGAGAGTGACAGAAGGACAGAGAATGAATAAGTACGAGAAGAAGAAGAATTATGGCTTGTGGTAGTAGAATCGCTGTCTGCATTATGACAGCAGGAGGCACCAAATAATCCTAATGTGATTTAAACCCAATTTTGAAGAGGGGTGTGTCTGCTTTTTTTCTCTCTAGGGTAATAAAAAGGCGCTTACCCCTACTATCTCTACTGCTTAATCTCTGCTCTGAGAACTCTATCCACGTAAGACAAACCGTTTGAGAGTGCTTAGTGGTCTATTTAGAGGATCAAGCAAGGAAACCAAAATGAACAAACGATTACATTTCAGGATATTTATAATATGCCAAGTTACAGATTTTGATAAATGCAACTCTCAGTCGATAACTCAGTCGCACTAAATTTTTTCATGTGTCGATCACTTCAAAACTCTATTTAGGCAGCCATAGCCATGCGTCTAATCACTCCTAACAGCGTCGATGTCAAGAAATCAGTCACAGCTGATGAACAATTTCGAAAGCAAAGAAAGACCAGACCTATTCTTAATACCATGGTATGTCAGTTGTTGCATCTTATTTTGTGGAAAGCCATGAATATTGCGTCAGTACTTCAGTTGGGCGCAAAATGCATTCAGTTCTTTCCAGTTTGATGTGCAACAATGGTCTACTCTCGAACTTCGACAAAATTCTGGGTAACATATTGCAATGTAAATCAAACAGGTCTCAAGAGGGAACAATTGTTACGTAAAACATTAACAAGTTCATCTCAAAAACGAACACAAAGAGTATACAATTGCTATATAGACACAATGACTTATCAAATGCAGGAAGTTTTAAAAAAAGTCTACATATTCTTACAGCAATGGAATCCAGCATCTCCAATAAAACAAGGCATGGCTCTTATAGGCACCGTCGTCAACACAACTTAAGTGAGGCCAGAGAAGAAATCTTACACTGAGCTAAAAAGAAATGAAGCATAACATAAACCTCCAGACTACTGTCAGATAAATCAGGCGCATCAAGAACTCTGGCAAAAATGGAGGAAAAATAATTAATCTTCGTACAATCAAAAAAAATGATATAAAAAATAATGAAATAGAATGTACATACCTTTCAGTGGAGCTGCCAACGCAGATATTAGCAAAACTGAGAGGAGGAACAAGGCAAATATCCGTGTATGTATGGCCTGCATGATAAAATTTACGACTCTTGACCGATGGTGTAAAATGCGCGAATAATGAGACTAAAATAGCAGGAAAATAATCAAATTTACAGTCAATGTTATTCCTAGATTTCTTTTGTATTTCTTTCAAAAATAAAACTGTAGAAGGCACTAGCTATATCCCCACTGTCTCCGTCGATTCACGCAGGGCGCAAATTAGCTATCCGCGTTGTTCGTGTGTATGTGGATGTCTGTCAAGAGTGGCGCCTCGAGAAGGCAGACGTGCTCCAAAGCAGCATTGCAGTCGGCAAGTGCGCATGCTCAAACCTCTCCTCTCACAGTATCGTCGACGAGCGGCTGCTTCCTCCAAGGGAAATAAAAAGTGCTGCTGCTCAGTCATTGGCATGCGTCGCTGGGGGTAGCAGCAATACCGACCAACCACAGGTTGGCGTTGAAACCTATGATCACAGTACACGCACGTCAGCCCAATACACACAAACGTCAGTGGAACATATAGAATTCACTGCTGACGTCACCTGTAAGCGAATAACCGCGTTGCGAGATACATAGAAGGGAATGAGGCGGATACATAAGGGAAGCGGGATATATATTTAGAAACAATCTGATGAGGATCAGGCTATTATTTACGTGTTTAAGCTTTCCCATAATAATTTTCTCCTCCTTCATCGCCTGTATTTGGGACGTAAAGAAGAGACGCTCCTAAGCCTGGGCTCATCGCGGTGCTTACATGTTTTAACCTACTTTTGAAGGGCGGATGAGCTCCTTGGCGATTATTTTTATGACAGTCATAAGGACACAAACAAAATGAAGGAAAACAGAAAAAATCATAATATTTCAAATTTAGATGTATGACGAAGAATAAAATGGAGTTGTGGTTTCATCTCGGCGATTCTGATGGCAGTGGCGATGGATAATAACAATAAAAGCTCTAAAAACAGAAACATCATCGACTTAGTAGGAAAGAGAAAACCTTCATCTTAAATTGGATGTGATGTTTGTTTGTATTGGTTAAGGCCTGCGGGTATATGTTTTTTTCTTCCTTCTTATTTGCATCCTCTCTGAAACGATATGACAGGTCTATCAATTCGACAATCAGGATGGCGACAGCTTGCTCTTAGAGCTTGTCAGGAATCTTGCTGTCCAAAAGCAAATAAACCCGTCGACCAAGTATGTCAAGAACGTTATTTGCATGTTTATTTTACAAAGCTTCAGAGCCTAAACTGCTTGCCCTTTGAATGGCATCTTCGAAGTAATACACTTACTGTCACGATATTTACAACTTCCGGCTTGTTTGTTTCATTTTCCATCTGTGGAGATGGCTGGATAGCCCTTATTCAGTTGCACTAGCTGGTCTTTCATGGTGTCCAGTTGGATGTGAGGCCGGACTACTTCACCGGGTTAAACACCCTGCTCTTTGAGAGGAATGAATGAAGCGGGATCTTTTTACGTGAGTGAGTTGTGACTCTCTCACATGTGGGGCCGCCATTTTATGTCCTATCCGAGGGACAGAGTGTTTTGCCTCTTGCTAGTAGAAGGGACGGTATGATTACACGCAACAACGCCCAGTTAGACTCGGGAATTGAACCTGGATCCTTTGGGTCTGGAGGCAGAAGTGCTATCGACTGAGCCAAAAACACCGCTAGACTGTTGTCTTGTGTCTGAGCGTGTGTATATGTGTGTGTGCGTGTGTGCGTGTGTGTGTGTGTGTTGGAGAGGGGTGCATGTGTTTGTTTGATCTGGTTCATGCATTAAATCTCATATTTTTGCATGTACACTTACACAACACGTTGAAAGGTTATCACGCGCAAGGCACGTACCAGCGGATAGGTCCATATCTACTGAAGATGAGATTCCTAGTAACTTAGCATTCGCGTCGCAGATCTAACGTTTGCTGATGAATCATGTAACTTCGAACGGATACAATCGCCTTCACAATATTCACATTAATTTTTTTTTTTTATTTTCCGTACAGTCGATGTCTATGTTTTGCGTGTGTATGTGTGTGTTTGCTGTGGCTTTATGCATGAAGTATATGTCTCATATATTTGCATGCCAATTTAGGGAGCACGTTGAAAAAATGATCACAAGCATGACAGGTGAAAAAGGATAGTTTTGTATCTGCCAAAGACAAAATTCATAATGATGACATCATTTTCCAAGATTGTAATAATTCATAATTTACAGAACCTAAAACTATGCTTTGCCTTTACCTATTGCATTTCAATTGTGTTGATAATATACTCCATTCATTTGCTTTAATATCTCTATCTATAGCTAAGTTCATTAATGACCACGTAATCATTAAACGATTTCACTGTGCAGAAAACATCTTATCATTTGCATTCAGTTCAGAGACATCCTGAAGAGGGAATTTAGACTGGTGAGAATTATATTGCATATCTAATATATCTTTATCGACATTTCCAACACTTCGAAAATTCAGAAACGTTGCACAAATTTTGTGCCACAATGGATTTGTTTACGTATGTGTTTAGATATGTGCCATCACACACACACACATACACACACACACGCACGCGCGCACAAACATACAAACATTTAGAAACACCTACCCTATAATCAAGGACTATACTCCTAAGCACATTGGCTATGTCACTGCCATTGTTTTAGCGTGTTAACCATACTTATAAGTGTTCGAAATGTTAATGAAGATATATTAGATAGGCATAGATATTTTCTTTGCAGTATGAAAAACGTATATAGGAGGATGTTTTCACATACCGAGGTCAGAAATGGTCTCCTTCGAAATTCCAATAAAACTGTAATTGCACATTAATTTGTTGTTTGTTTCTCTTGTTTCTCTTGTTTCTCTTACATACCTGTACGGTAGTCAAAACTATTCACAATATAGAGTCTCATTCTTATAGCGTGCAGAGAACCATGTCAAAGTGTCTGTTCATACAGCGATTTAATTATCACAAGTTTGACTGCGCAGTACATAAGATAATGGATTTAGACAGAACCACGTCGAAAGTGGACAATGTAGTCTTGTTCCATAACAAAATCAATGTCAGTGTTACTTTAAGATCGGAAGACGATTGGAACTGTCCCAAAGGGTCACTGCTATACAATTCCATGCGGGGTCGCAATGGAAGAATATTATAAAGCATAAGCAAAATTCAAGTGAGATTTTATTCTTTTTAAAAATAGATTGTAGACAGGAACAATATGAGAAGATCGTATATATGATCATATAAATTACATCTGGCACCATGTCATATTTTAATCCATAATTATCAATCATTATATCTTGCTTTTACAAATACGTCTCTAGTACCCCTCCCACTCCATTAAATGAAACCACTGGACAGACTCAAATTATGGAAAATGCTGACAAAATAAAGTGTGTGACTGTGTAGGTGGAATTTGTCAATAGAGGGATTGTAATTTTTTTTGCAAAGTTTCCTGAATTTTTACTAAATCTCATTCTAAAATGTATCTTTTTCCGAAGCTGTACAATGTAAGGGACATGCTTATAGCTCTTCTCCATTATTTTAGACTCTTTCTCTAAGCCATTTTTTTCTATCCGTGTTGGATTCTCTCTTGAAGTCTTCAAATCCATGTGATTAACCAAGTGTTTGCACACGTGAGGGTCAAACTAACTCCAGGGGACACGTGTGTGTGGGTGTGTATGTGTGTGTGTGTGTGTGTGTGCATCCCTAATACTTTCACTCTCTGGACAAATCTCTCCAGGACTCTGTCAACACGGGAATTGCGATCGATCAACTGCATGTCACGTTGTGTGCTCATCTGTACTGCCGCCTACAGGAGCGTGGCGACTAATGTCGAACTAAGTGAATGTTGACGGTTTCCCCTGTCGCTTGATCGGCGCGAAAGACACGCCTAGGCTTTCAGCGAGTCTCATATCGCAGAATGGGCATAGCGATAAAATTTTCATGTTGTAATTGAAGAATGAACCATAACATTTCTCTTATAGCCTTTTACGCAGGCGTCCTTCAGGACTTCAATCAAAGAATGCTTGCTTTCTTTCCACAGAAAGAAAGCCATCGTTCCAAAATCATTCAAATACGTTCTGCATAGATAATACTAGTAAGCGCACTGTACACGGAAACATAGCTAATTCTGCCACCGTGATGGGCAAAACAATTAGCTTCACCTGTGTAATTATGATGATAGCTTCATGTAGGCGGCGGTTCCAGGAAAAAAACTTATTGAAAAAAAGATCGTCTTTGTATTCGAAAGTTATTTCTATTACGATCTTGCGTTCTTTTATTTTCATCAGCCATCATTCATTCGTTCTGCGTCATTTCCCACTTTTCCCCTTCTCTTTCTATTGTAATTTACTGCTTCCACTTCCTTCCATTCTCTTTCACTTTCTTTCCCTCCACCTAAAAAATGAAGAACTGGCGTAGCATCACGTGAACAGTCACATGCAAGCATGAAGTGATCGCGTGAAGACACTCACTGTATGCCATATAAATGTGACAATCTGACGCAAACTCGCATCATAGCATTATAACTTCCAGCAAGCTTTGTTTACCCACACCAGAGAGTGTAGTCTGATATTTTCAAACCACGATGTATCAGTGCACCAGAAAATGAGAAATATAGATTAAAATCTTTGAAGGCTTCCGTGGCGGTATAACGTTTTATGGTAGAAAATGTAAAAGTGCACCACGTATTCTTTGTTGGGTATGTATGTGGCCCTGAAAAGGACCACGTTCTCTTAAAAACGACAAGAACATACTTGCCGAAACGTCGGGAGTAGACAGGCCCTTTTCAGGGCCACATAGATACCAAAGAAAGAATACGTGGTGCACCGTTAAGCCTTCTACCACGAGAAATACAAACTTCATCTGTATCAGTGTAAAGTAAGGCCGCGGTGAAGAATAGGGAAAAAAAACTAAGGTGCTGGAATCAAACTGCGTTTTTGTTCACATGAATCAAACCAGCATTCCTATTGCAGGAGACACATCTGATAGAGATTGAACTTACACACATAACAGCAGGAGGAAAAACAGAAATATATCGGGGGAAATTGATGGAAGTGACCAGGTTTCTGCCAATTTGAAGTTCTGGTCCCATTCTCTAGTCTCGTACGTGACTTGGCATCTCAAATGACACGGCAGTGTGCACTGCATCATACCACAGAGGTACCACACACCTCCCTAGGCTGGTAGACATTATGGGTTGTGCCTGTTCGCTGAGCACATACACTAGCATTTGACACCACAGTACTCCTTGGTCGTAGTCTCTTTCAGGGTCTGCGAAATCTAAGATCCGAACGAGAATTACTTTCAATTTCAATGCAATTCAAAAGTGAAGGCAATTATGGACCTTATCTTTTCCGACAATACGGTGTACTCAGAACGACTATTACGCACACGCTTGAAACACTAAATTAAGGGCATAAGTTATTTTATTTGGAGTGCTTTCACCCGAATTGAGAGCTTCAAATTCCACTCGTCATTCTAGGCATCTCTGATATTTTCATTGTGCGTATTAGACAGTCCCACTCTTTGATATACTTCGATTCATATTTCACTTTCCAAGTATGTGCTTGATAACCCATCTGATTAGACAAAGTGCGTCACATAATATCTACAAGAAATACACAGGTGGGAAAACGCTACCGGTACATCAATAAGTAGCAGGGTGAAGACGAAAATGAATTAGACGTTTTCACATCAGCCCGAAGTTTCGAAATAGCGCGCTATTTTCTGACTTGGGAAATTAACCAGATCACGAAATAGCGCGCTTTTTTGATAATGTGAATACAAATTAGCGCGCTAATGATCGAGAAAATTTCTCGAGTCCAACTCGGGAAATTTCCGAAATAGCAGAATAATTAATGCGAACTAGCGCGCTATTTGGTAATGTTCGGGCGGATGTGAATAGGAAGTGAAATAGTGCGCTAATTTGCCATCGCGACAAATATCTCGAGCTTGGATTTTTATCGGGCTGATGTGAAAACGCCTGTATATAACTTGCACACTTTGGATTGAAAATTTGAATATTATGTAGTAGGAGCATGTCTTAATAATGTGCTCTCCGCCATTGGAAGGAATGGAAGCAATTTGCTGTAGTTTACAATTACAGGCAGTTCAGAATTACTGCCTTGACGTCAAATGAAACTCTGTCTACAGATCAAATAAGCGGGACTGCGGGGAAACGGAAGGAAGGTGTACGGCGGAGGACTTCTCATCACCACGTAGAGAAACGGGTCGCCTAAATCATGGAATGAATCCTAAATGGGGCGAGCCCTTTCTCCAGCCAGATGTCGACGTTGTCGAGCACGACAGGAGGAAAACTCCGTTTTATCTGACGTCACAATCAATCAGTGTCACAGACATCCCAAATAGGAATGACTTCAGACAGGAGTGCGGAGATGGGAGTGAGATCGCAGTATCATCCTTCTTTTGAGATGGGTAAGAGTGTCTCAATCAATTGAGGAGATAACACAAAGGCCAATATGTACACGAAGTCGTCAAAGTCACATGTAAAACCCCGACAAGACAAATTAAAAATGCTGTATACAAGTATCTACAAAATTAGCTGCTCACAGGAGGATTCCGTATCTATGGAAACCGCGAATAATTTAGACTACAAATCGGGGTTTTTTTCGTAATATATTGCCAAAATCTATTCCATTCGAGAATTTATGATCAACATTCGTTAAAACCAAGTGCATTAGAAGGACAGCACATTCAAAACGGGTCGTTGATGGGCAATTTCGGAAAAAAAAGAAGAAACCGAGGTGGCAATTAAGAGCTCTGTATATGTTTGACATTTCTAGCAAATAAAAAATAAACATACATCACCCATAACAGACAAGCCCAAAGAAACAAAAAAATTGAAATTAATGATTTTTTAAACATACATTATATACAACAGTCGTTAACAAAGGGGGGGGGGGGGTGATGTTCCTCTGTATGATATCAGATAATTGATGTACTAGTATATGGTCTATATTGCTTACGGCCTAAAAATATGAAGACACGTGTGTGTGTGTGTGTGTGGGGGGGGTGATTTACCTCAATCATAGATTTTATAGCTTTCACGTCGAGCTTAAGATGAAAGACCAAGTAGTCTGGTCATACAAATCCAGTTCCAATGAAATCTACAATCACTTAAGACCATTAGGTTTCTTTATTTTAATGCCAATATATTTGTTGATGACATTTCAGTTTTTGTCTGGATAAAGCGTATCTTCCTACCATAATATAATGAACCTATATCAATTTGATATTTCCAAGAACAATTTTTGACGATATCACATCAAAGCTGTTAAAATATCCCAAATGTGCCCTTTAAACTCTCCCGGGAGGTACGTTTATTCTCCCTTGATAAAATAAAACAGAACAAACACACATAAATCACCAACAACAAAATCACACTGCTTGATAAATTTATGATACCGACGTGATCTACGTCTTAATACAGATGTCACATTTTTCTTTTCCATTTCTGCCATTGTATCATATTTTTGCGATGCCATGGCAAACTGTTCATTTGCAGTCAAGCTTGCTTCATACGGACAGGCACATACTGCATAGGAAAAGTGAGTCTTAATAAAAGTAGTTCAAAGTACATCGAAATAGAGAGAATATTGGAGAAGTATCGTGGGACGACGTTTTTTTTTTTTCTTCTTCTTCTTCCTGGAAGCCTGCACATTTTTGCCGCCGAACGTGCGTGGAATTGAAGGACAGACGACACCCCGTAACTAAACAGGTAAATTTGACTGCGACTGCAGTCTGCTCTTCATAATGTGCACGTCACACATCCTACGTGCTGACGGCACGTTTCAATTTCTACATTTAAATTACATGAAGAGTAAAGAACCGATGCCGGGAACCGAACGCCTTTACCTACACAGATGTTCTCGGCTGTCTTGGTCTTATCTTATCGCCACCCACCTCTATCCTCCATCTTTTTGTTTTCTTGCTGACTTTTTCTTTTTCAATCTTTACATATTCACTCAAAAAGAAAAAAAAAAACCCACACTTCCCGGGAAAAACGTAATGGTCACAATTTACGTTTGTTCTCAAGATATGGAGGCCATGTTCAATAATGAGGTCGATAAATGCTTCAGGCGGTCTCATATCTTCTCATAGCTGGCGACAGACCTAGATGATTTTACAGCTAAGAGGAAAGTCACACACACACACACACACACACACACACACACACACACATATATATATATATATATATATATATATATATATATATACAATCTTATAGCTAAAATCACAACATTCCCTTGACTATTCTGTACATATCCTTTTGTACGAGAAAATATGCATAGAACCCAAAATTGAAAGTGCGCTCTAATCTGCGTGGATGAGAGCATTTATTAGGGAGGGAAGAGATTGTGACGCAGTAAACTTAGCTAAAACCAATGTGATTAAAGGACAAGTCCACCTTCATAGACATGTGGATTGAGTGAATGCAGCAAAATTAGTAGAACACAGCAGTGAAAGTTTGAGGAAAATCCGACAATCCGTTCAAAAGTTATGAATTGCTCGCTCACTGCTGGATGAGAAGAGTACTACAGCTTGTGATGTTACATGTGTACAACGATATAAAGGAAACATAAGAAAATTCAACACATTTTCACTTTTTTTCGCATCATAAAGGAACACTTGACTTGCCTCTTTCAGAAGGCAGAGGAAATGATATTACCCTTTAACATACGTCAGTGACAAGTCGAGGATATTATGTGCACTTTTAAAAAAAAAAGAAGTTTTGTGATATTCTCTTTATATTTTCCTTATACCGTTCTACGCATGTGACATCACACACTGTAGTAGTCTTCTCATCCAGCAGTGACTGCGCAGAAATTCAAAAATTCATACTATTGGACGGATTGTCGGATTTTCCCCAAACTTTAACTGATGTGTTCTGCTAATATTGCTCCATTCACTCAATCCGCATGGATATGAAGGTGGACTTGTCCTTTAACTTTCAAAAGAAAAAGAAAAAAGGAGGGAGCCTTATCAGATAAAGTCACAGCAAGGACGAGCTACGCCATTCTCTGGACTCTGACATTTTAGCCCATAATTCACATGTGCGTCAGTAAGGCTGCGTTCACATAGAAGTATTCGGTATTCGCTATTCGCTATTCGCTATTCGCTATTCGGGCACTGAGTACACCGCCACCCGCACCGTCAACTCACCATCCCATGCAGTGAGGATTTCATCCTCCTACATCCCAGCAAATCTTATTAACAATTTCTAAACTGCATCAGAATGTCAGTCTACATGCTTATTTTTGCTAAAGGGCAAATCCAGACCAAAATTGTCATTATTTCATAAACGAGAGACGGTATACGCTGCAAGAAAATCGAACAAGCTCGATTCCCACTTTGCTATACTATTCGCAGCTATTCGGTACTTTCGAATAGTGCCCTCTCATGTGAACCGGTGTGAGGAAATCCTATCGTTCGATTCAAGCTATTCGCGTGCCCTCTAAAACGAGCCTCGAATACCCGAATAGTATACTTCTATGTAAACGCAGCCTCAAGCCTGCGACTTAACCCATGACGCACGGATCGCACAGTCTTCTGTTCTACTCTGGGATCTTGGCTCCTACACACAGTATGGTGTATGACAACCTGCCAAACTCAATATGAGCATCTAAATACAGTGTAGATTGAAATCGGCTGTAAAGTTACAGCAAGGTAGTGGATATTCTACGCACTATTTTTTGTGACTACAGTCCTTGTCTTCTGTCTGGATTTCCTATGCAACCTCGTAGAACAGTAAAGTTCAATGAAGAATAATAATCACAAATTAGAATATTGATCACAAATCTAATCGCTAAATCCTTACCACTAAGCTACAGATGATAACACCTATAGGCCTAGTCTACACATACGCGTAGCTTGTTTTTAGAAACTAATTTTCACCTGTCTAGATGCTTGAGTGGATTTTTCGCATTCCTGGAAGGCCAGAGTCCGAGAAAGGGATATTTTAGCCTTGGGTACTGAAACTCATTCAGATCAAATCTTGACGTCACAGAAAAACACAATGTTTGTATGTGTATGTGTGTGTATCTTTTTATGTGTACGTTTTTACTCAAATCATCTGTGTTAAAACGTAAAAAAAACCCTGTGGGCTTCCTTAATTCATATCAGTCATCATGACATTTAAGAAATATCACGGACGTATGTATTTTTTTTTTCACCTATAATGATGTAGCTTTCTCAAGCATTTTGTGATTTGTATCTATATCCTATTCATTTTTTTTTTCGAAGTCGAGTTTTCGATTTTTTTTTAAGTCGAAGGCATGGCTCTGTAAATTTGGCGGTAGATGATTGCACTATTATTTGAATGAAAACTCAATGAAATGAAATTAAAAAGTGTTTGTGTGTGTGCGTGTGTGTGTGTGTATGTGTGAGAGTGTGTGTCCTCTACTAAGGTGCTCTCGACGTCATAAAGAGGATGTATAGAATCGAAGTATGTTTCGTTTACATATACTCTCTACTTTGCGTTGCTTATATTCAAGACAGTTTTTATGAATGAGGCTATAAATAAAAAATACTACAAGCTCTTGAAGAAAATAAAGATGAGATGATAGAGATAAAAAGGCTAGAGGGAGAAAATATTACATATTTGACCTCCTGAAGTGAAGATTGTTATTGACAAATAATTGGTTTCTCTGCAATATACACTGGAGGAAAACTTTTTGGATACAATGATATTATCATTCATACTCTTTGTGATCTATCTCTACATCTCCGTGAGTTACACTCTACAATAGTGTTCTCATGCCATGCACACACTTATCAATACAGACGAATATTCGTGAAATGAAAATCCTCTCTATAATCAGTCACGAGGACTTTGATGAATAAGATAAACTTCATCAATGAGAAAAATGACAGTTTCATTGCCAAGGAGGAAAAAAAAGAGATTAGCATCCGCTTCTCAGAAAGAAATTATGTGAAATCTTTTATTAGGTCATCTCGTTCTGAAGTGATAGAAACTTCAAATACAAAGAGAGTGAAAGTTGCATTAAAATGAAAAAGCCATCAAAGTAACAAATTACGGTGTGAGAATATCTATAACCGGAAACTCGAAATAGACCTGCCTAATGATGCATTTGTTTACTGTGTACTGCTCATCCCACCTAATACCATCAGATGCAAATTAATACTTGGAATCAATTCTGCGAGCCGTATTCGTTACTTGACGATTAAAGCCTCGGACAAATCTTGCAGTAGTCGAGGGCAACTTGTGCAGATGTAGATGCGTTATCTTAACATGATAATGTTGTTGATGGTGGTGGTGGTGGTTGTGATTATAACACTATATACTGAACAATGATTCTGAAAATAATTATGATGATGGTGGCATAGAAGAAGAATTAAAGAAGAAGAAGAAGGAGAAGAGAAAGAAGGAGAAGAAGAAACAAAAGAAAAAAGGAGAAGGAGAGAAAGAGTATGAAAATTAAATAATAAGTCTTATTCATAATTAATGGATGTTTATACACAATGCTGAATTTTGTCTTGGTTGGCCAGCATTAAGTTACGTCGTAGAATATTGGCTCACATATCCTGTTTCCTAAGGGCTTACGTTAATGACATCCGGTCGTTGTTAGTTTCACCCACGAAGAGAGACCGCAATGATAACGAGCTTTGCACGACCTGATGTAGCTATAGTCTTGGTACACCCATACAATCACGCAAATATAGAGCAGGCTTGCCCCCCTTCCCCTCTCCCTCTGTCCAACCCCCTCCCCCCCCCCCCCCATATCCTCACACATATCGTCACACACACACACTCACATACTTGCAAACACATATTCACAAATTCGTCTACCCGGACATGATCACACTTATACCAATGATATAAGAGCGATCCAGACTCTTATGCAAACATCCTCACATAAAACAGAGGGAAATACACAGACTGATATACGCCCCATTATCAAAACTGATTATGTTCCTTTATATACTCCGCCCCACCTATATAGCCATCCAAGCAAAACGCCACGTCCGCATTTTCTGAGTGTCATATCAGGAACGATGCTTTTCCTGATATTCGTTTATACCTCATCCCAACCACCCCCACCCCATTGCCTGACGGAGTACTTCCGGATGCGGAATTTACAACAATCGCAGTCTACAGTAATTGACGTTTCTGCGATACCTGAGGGGCAACATCCAGTCAGCTGTAAACATTTCCGTTGTTACGATGTTGTCAAGACCTCACAGCAAAGTAGCATGGCTACATAGTTCTTTATAAATCTGGGTCCTGGATGCATTAAAACCGTTGAGGGTATCACGGCCTTCTTTTCATTTGAAAAAGAAAATGTGGTAAAGTAACTAAAAAAGTTTAACGCGGGAAAACAATCCCCGGAGAGATGCGGTCTGTGAATTGTCTGTGTGTGTCATGTGTATTCTTTTTTAATTCTTTTTTATGGGGGGGGGCGGGGTAATGTAACTCGTTTTCATTCGTAGATTTCTGAAAATACAACTTCTAAAGCAGTGAGGTGTTAGTGGTATTTCGCCGTGAAAGTAAGGAGTGTGAAAATTCGTGAGTGCATTGTCAAGTACAATTACTTTCTTCATTTCCAAAAACAAATCTGCGTCTTTGATTACCTTCAGGTATTTTTTTTTCCAACTTAGCAACTTCATTGGGTACACACTCCAGGGATGAGTACTAAAATGAATTAGACTGTGCATGTCTTAAATGTTACAAAAAATCTTTTAAAATTCAACATTGTTTCGCTTATGAAACCTTACTCTCTGTTACCAAAGAAAGTGAAAAATATTTTATGTTCTTGTCCAAAAATGATATAGAATTTGAATTTAACTGACTTGTTCAACGCTTAACTATTGGGTTGCTCTTATTAAATTCGACAATTTCTGGCGCTGAGACATCAGAATTTAACAGTGTAGACAGAATGCAAACAATATTGACTGCGAGAGTGACCCAGCCTTGTCTCAGAAACCACCGAGTTTAGAGTGCTTGCCTCAATTTGGATAGTCACAGCTCGTGTCGCCACAATAATTATCAGCAAGCGAGGTTGCCTCATAGAACAGGCTGACAAATCTTAGCATCGGAACTGAAAAAGTTTGGATACAACACAGATTTTTTTTTTGACAGATCTCGCGAATCTTATCAAGCTGTAGAGAGAGAATGAGAGGAAGAGAAGGGGGGGGGGGGGGGAGGGGGAGGGAAAGAGAGTAGACTTCAAAAAGTTCTTGGATCCCCCCCCCCCCCATGCTGGCGTACCTCAGCCGAACATCCTGCCGCCTGATCCCCGTTGTGGCGATGAGATGCCACCCTGAAATCTCTACGATCATCATATAAAAACAAGAAAAAGATGTATGAAAAGAAGCAGAGCCTACAGTGACTGGAAAATCTGAACACAGCTATCAGAGTCGATTAGACTTCCATGCCAGCCGCTCTCATAAAATACCATAGATAGGGTTCATGAAGACAGTAAAGTAGAGAGAAAAAAAAAAGGAGGGAGAATTACCAAAGAAGGGGGTGAAAAGTTTGCGGATAGAGGGAGAAAGAGGAAGACTGAGAGGGGGGGGGGGGAAGGATTTTTGTTTAGAATTAAGATGTTGTTAAACAAGAAGGGAAAAAAGCATCCACCGTGCATGATACTTCCAGGTTTCACACAACAGTACGATAGGAATCGGAGCAGTTAATACTAATAACTTGTTAGACACCAATTCAACATGCGCAACAAAGTAGAAAATACAATATAAGGACAGTTTGGTGTACGGTCTAAAGTAGGCAGTCCTTCTAATCAGTCAATGGTGCAGACTATACAAACAGGGTTTATTAACATTGTCAAAGCTTATGCAAGCCCTAATGAAATTGGTTGTTCCCAATAAAGATATAGTCAAGCTTTCGAGACATAAGATACTGACATAAGCAGTAGAGTCATTTTTTAAAGATAAATTAATCGAGCTAGGGTAAATAGACAGAGCTCTTACCACATCCTCAGGGAGAAATTTCATAATTCCAAATAAGTGAGCTTTCGGCTTATTTCCCCATTGTTCATTTGTTAAACAGTGTTGTATTGTGTGCGATTCGCAGTTCGCTTTAGATAAGCAAGCGAAGAAACCAACCAACAAACAAATTCAAATACTCAACAAAGCATAACTTAAACAATTTGAAATGATCTCCCTCCTGAAGTCGCTCAAAGTTTTGTTAAGTCATTATAACAGTATTTGTGTGGGCACCTTTGCAATATTAATTTGGCAAAGTCATCCGCACATTACTGACTCAGATCTCAAAAGACAAGCACTGCTTTTTTATGTGTCATTACGTCATACTGATGTTTATTTTTGTTTTCCTTCAGTGTTTCAATTTTCTTTTCCCTCTTCATTTTATTACTGCTCTTTATTTACCTCATACTGCTCTACGACTTGAATCCCATTCTATTAAAGCAAAACACATTCACTTTTTTAGACATCAATAGATATTGAAAAACGAGCTGTGCTTTTTCATTTTTGTATTTTCAAATTTGCATCTCTTGTCTGTTGAAACAAATGCCGGCTATCATTACTCCGCTGAAAATTATAGTCATCATATATGTTCCTACTTTATTTCTTAATTTTCTTGGAATTGTTTGCTGCTTGCCTAGCAATAGTAAAATTGTGCTGCTTATGCTAGTTTGTACATTATGATAATGTCTGCACATCTCTGCTTGTTGTTTGAATGGCTAAACAACATGACCAAAGTGTAAAAAATAAATATCTCAACCAAACACACAAATACCTGCATAAACCGACTTGTCATTTTATCCTGCTGAAACTGTTAAATACTTAAAGGTCCCGTTCACCTTTGGGAACAGTGATTTAAAAAATATTCAAGATATCACATTATTTTGATGTATATGTGTAGGTCTGTTATATTACAAAACATCCTACCGTACAACATTTTCGCAATAAATCTAAAATATATAGGGAGATATCAGTATTTTTCTCATTAAACCATAACTGTAGACGGTTTAGTCTGAAAACATTTTTATCATAACTATTGTTCACATTTTGTGTATTTAACAATACTTACCATCGATTAATACGGATTCAATTTTTACAGTGGTTGTTTCTATCCCAAACTCACATCTTAGAATTATTATAAAACACTAATGCTCGGTTTTTGTTTCATCTGCAAATGGTAAATTATGCCTTTAATGATTTTTCCCCAAGGTTGTTGATTCATTTTGCCTTCTTACTAATAATTTCAAATCCATTGCCATTTTGTCCCCGTTCAATGCACACGTGTTTACGAAATACATTTTCGTACTTGGAATCAAGTGTGCTCTCGTTAGTTGTCACTCCTGGAAGGCCTAGGGCAAGCTTTCATGTCAACAAGAACAACCTTGTCGTATAAACTTTGTGCCTCATATGATTTTGAACGTGGTTCATTAAAGGTTTAAAAAAGACAAGTAAATAACTGAATTCAACCCGCAGATGATACATTATATCTTGGACATTCTCCTGTGTGATTCAGTGTTTAGGAACTAAGCAAAGTTGACCAGTGTCGACCATTTTTGGAGCAGTACGTCAGAGATCAACATGCACGTGAAATAATATATACTCATAAACAAATTTGTCCCTGAATTTTCAGATATTGACTCAGTGATTCGTCGGAATATAAAAAGAAATCTCAAAAGACCGAGTTATAGCAAGTGCAAGTTGCATTATCACCTTAAAACAAGTTGTAAACTATAGCTGGTGAGCAAAGCTATTCACTCATAAGATTCCCACCTTTCGTTTTCTCCATTAATAAATCATGCAGTCATATTGGATGACAAATTACGTGTTCAACGAGCTTAAATGGCAAAGTTTGTAGACGAGAATGCTGGTGTGAAAAACACCACCGATATCTTGGAGCCCGAACTGAGAAAGATTAAGCTATATATCTCCGCCCTATCCCCGCCCTATATGCCGACAGCATTGGAATATGATGATAGCAATGTGTGAACTCGAACACCCGCTGAGTTTAACGCATTCACAGGTGTGAGGACGTTGTTTTAAATTTGCATATAAATCATATTCATATACCATCACAAGGCTGCTTCCGTCTGAAACAACGGTAATTAGCTTGCGACTCGGATCCTCTGCGGAGGCCGCAGACAAGGTCTCTGCGGTACAGAAGTCTTATAACGACAACTCGTGTATCAACGGCCAGTTGATTTCTAGGTTCCTGTGTGTTGTCATTGTGGGTGGATTCGTCATGCTTTTCTTTCGGTTCATTTTCAAAGAAGGGGCTCAGGGGGTAATGAAATTTACTTGCCAGTATCCATATTATTTCAAAGGAAGACAGGAAGTAGCCCCAGGAGGAATGATGACCAGCGCGTCTCATGATTAAATCTTATATTGAAGGAAAATTGACCCCCAAATATGCGATATCAAGTGTAATGGGAAGGTGACCTTTATTTCCATAGCATCATCCCAGTTTCGAACGCATGACATTATGACACATATTGCACAGGCCCTGTATAATGTTTGTAATGAATTTGATGTTGAGAGAGGACTTCTTGACTTTTGTACTTGAGTTGTACACATTGTCAGTGAAGACTCACCGAACGTAAACCAGAGTGCAAAATCTTATTCAGTGTGTATGGGAATGAAATTATTGTTTGGAACAGCTACAAGTATTATGTGCAAAATCTTATGAGGCAAAATCTTATTCATTGGGTTTGGGAACGGAATTATCGTGTGGAACAGCTACAAGTACTACGTGCTCCTGACAAATGGTATACCTGGGGCCCGTTTCATAAAACGTGTCATCAGTGACAACTGCCACATTTCTATGACAAATTTGCTATCAGCCAATCAGATGCAAGGATTTCAGTGGCTCGTCACATCTATGACAACTTGTCACTGACGACAAGTTTTCTGAAACGGACCCCTGAAAGCATAATATTTTGCAGGCCTCAGTTTGTCAAGCTTAAGACCATCTTTCTTTATCCCGTACAGAACGTACTCTGCATGCTCTAACTGCCAGTATTGGAAAAGTATGTCAGCTCAGCTGGGCGTCTGCTCATTAGTTGTGATTGTAAAATGGGAGTTCTATTTTCATCTTTTCATCACATGCAGACGATTTCACTTGCAGAATATGTAATACGATAAGTATATATATATATATATATATATATATATATATATATATATATATATATATATATCTTATGATTTGAGAGCGAGAGAGATGGATAGAGTTATATCCATAATCATAGGTGTTTAAGTGTGTAAGGAATATGTTACCAGTTCATTCATATAATCATGTATATATATATAAAACGCTATTTCCAACCATAAGGGAAAATGCGGAATAAATGATATAGTTTGGGAGAATTTTGATAAAAAGCATGAAAATAGGCAGAAAATGCAAACATTGCCCTTTTTGAAAAATTATGCATCAATATGCGTATGGGCTCAATGCAGAATTGAACTGACAAGAGCACAAAATGCATCTTATACCACTAAATTCTGTATGTTAATGAGAAAATACAACTCTTTTTTTAAAAGAAAAAGCAGATATACCTAAATTCCCCCAATGACCCGTTTTCTATTCACATCCAATATTATACACCCATTTTTTTTTTTTGCATCCCTGCCAATCTCCCCTATGGTACAGTCCTCCATCTATACAAAATAAGCCATCTATGTCCTACTGTGAAGTAGTCCTGAGGCCCCAGATCAATGAAAAGGCTTTGAAAAACATTGCCAAAACCTTAAGGGGAATCAAAACTTTCCCCTTTGGAACAAATACCCCTTAAGATAGCTCGTTTTTCAGACGTATATTGTCCCATGGACGCTTTTATACTTATATACAGTATGTCCCCCCCCCCAAAAAAAAAAAAAAAAAAACAATCGGATTTTCGCATTGATAACTCTCAATATGATTAAACTGTCTAAATGCTACTCCAGGGTCTTAAAGTATAACATCTTAGCTCTATTTTGCAGAAAACCCCTTTAAATTTGGTAATTTGGTTAAGCGGTTACAGAGAAATGTGGATTATTGTAAAGCATGTCATGAGTCTGATTCTTCCAAGTTAAGCACTTGGAAGTTCTTGGAACTGCATATGTGAACACAATAGACAGAACTTGGAGGGAAGAGATTACTGACGTGCTCTACAAAATTCCTCATTTCTCTTTGACCACTGAAGCAAATCGAATGGGGTTTTCTGTAAGATGTGGGCAATGAGTTATAATTTCCTACCCTGAAATTGTATTTGGATTGATTCACTACTTTTTAAAGTTATCATTGCAGAGGGTCCCGTTGTAATATTTTGGGGACATACGGTATAATTTAAATGTACATCACAATGTTCATTCGTGAACAGGAACATGTGAGTATATTACTTTGTCTGATATAACTCTGCTGCTTTTCCACAGTAGGAAAGTGGATAGAGTAATATGGAAGTAGAATGAAACACACACACACGCACACACATGCACGCACACACACACACACACACACACACACACACACAAAACTGTTGTTAGTCTTGAGTCTTCCCACGAAACCTTTATTTCACTCTGCTCATTATTCCTTGTGTAAAGTGTCTGTATACTGGAAATGAAGACTATTGGATGTCTTTGTATCATCAAGAGGAAGGATCATTCATAATCACTGTAAGCTGGAAGTTAATTGAGTTCAACACTCGCTAAATGTCAACAATGCATCTACTGCGGGCCAACGTAAGAATGACCCGATATGTGTGCTCGTCGAATGCTGATGCTGGTTGATCCAAGCAAATATGTCCGACTGTGGAACGAAGTATTGAAGTCTTGATCGCTCAAGCCTCAAATTGGGTGCCAAGGGACACGGCGTCTCCCGGAGTGGGTATCAAATTCTACAGTTCTGATCGGGTTTGCTCTTACCTCTCTTTCAAAGGCTATTCGAGGCCTATAGGTAAACTATGGTCAAGTCCATTAGAAACAAATTGTCGCAGAGGTTTTAAGATGCATTTGGAGTTACAGGATTATGCAATGTACCACGAGAATGATGAGCAACTTTTAGTCTTGCTTCTTCAACATCCGTACTAAGGTTGTTGTCGGCATTCCTTTATCTAACCGTCCTTGTCAGTCTTATAATACTGCAACAACTGGCGCCACTCCTACTATTTTGCTACTACTTGTACATCTACTTCTGCTAGGATCGCCACAATTTCTAGCAGAGTATTGCTACCATTACTATTTCTGGTACCATCACTACCAGTACCCCTGTATTTTTACTTCAGCTAACAGCAATGTTTGTCTTTCTGCTCTTCATTTCTCCTATTTTTACTCTTGTTCTTTACATATGTGTTTTCTATTCTTATTTCCCTATGGTCGCCCCGTTACTTATCTATATAACTTCTTCCTTAGTAGTTTTTTAAAGGGCTGAAGCATTTTTGGTCGTTGTAAATTAAGAGTTCGTAGCATGCTAACTATATGTATATTCATTATCAATAGATACATTTAGCGGTGCAGGATTTGAATATCACAGTTTAAGATACGAATGTCAGCCACAACCCTCATAACCAACTACAACGAATCTTGCGTTTACCTTTCATTGTGAACCTTACCTTTCATTAAATGAATTTGTACAATGAACCTGTTGTTGAAGAAGTTCACGGTTATTTTTTTTCCATTAGCTGAATAACCTGCCACGTAGACCCGATAGCAGTGATATTAGCGTTCGCAAAATAGCCTCAAAATGTTCATTTCTCTTTTGACCCTCTTCTTTGCCTTGATTGATATTCTCTCTAACCTTCTTTTTTCTCGTTTATTTCTTTTATTTCATTTCGGTCTTTTCCCCCACTCCTTCCTCCTCATTCTTGTTACTTTCATGATTTCATTTAATCTCTACCTTTGTAGACATCTCTTCCCCCCTCTCCTCCAAGGTTTCATTGTACGCAGATGATACCTGTCTGCACTACTCTTTATAGTGAAATTAGATGTACCTTACCCAAGAACTGATTTTAAGAAACATAGTGTTCCATATCGCGGTGCTAAAGTATGGAATGATTTATCAGTTGATGTTAGGAAAAGTATATCCCTTTCTATATTTGAAAATAAGGTAGATAAATTATATAGTAATTGCTTACATTGAACTCTAACATTGCATATTAATATCTTTTTCAGTATCTTAATATTCCTGATGTCTTTTTTTAAATATATATCATTTCGTATGTTGCTTTTGTGTGTTTGTTTGTTTGTTTGTTTGTTTCATTTCCTACACTATGTATAAAATGTTGAATTTTGTAATTGTATGGTTTTTAAACTACACGGACTCGCAGAAGAACAGCCATTGGCTTAAGTGAGTGACCCGTGGTAAAATAAAATAAACTCAAACTCAACTCTCCCCCCCTCTCTCTCTCTCTTTCTTTCATCTCTCCCTTTCATCTCTCTCTTTCATCTCTCCATCTCTCATCTCTCTCTTTCATCTCTAGTCTCTCTCTCTTTCAGTTTTGTCTGAGAGGATTCTCTCTCAATCTGAATGATACTCTCGACTGCTAATCTGCTATTGAGATGTTTTCAATAATAATGAGAACTCTTGGAAGAAAGAGGTGGGAAACTCAATAAAACAACGAGGTCAGAACAAAGCTAGAATAATGTATGTTTTCACAGCTGAGTAGGTGAGTGAAGTCGCACAATCGAGCAAACAAACTTTCAATGTAAATTGTCAAGGCATAAAAGAACAGGGTCAACGGAAACTAGGGAAAGTTTTGTTTTTCCTGCTCTTTCAAGGTTCAAGAGAAAGCATATTGATGGAACGATTTATACATGCACATACAAACAAGCAAAATTAACTGAGGCTTTGAGGATTTCCGCAAACGCCTCTTAAGCAGTAATACTAATACTGCCAGGGGGTGTTAAGAAATCCTCCAAAGCAGGAAATGAGGTTCGATAAAGCAAAGCGAAAACAATAGATGAACAACACATCAATAGCGGTATCAATCTCCCGCCGTCAGGTTAGGGTTAAATCTAGCTCTACAATGATCTAAGTACTTCATCTTGATGCTCAAAAATGAAATACATGTATTCTCATGTTTAGTAATTATTGTAAAAACTTCTTTCCCAAGCTCTGATTTATAATAATGGCATTTTAAGTAAAGATATAGAATTCGCAGTTTATCGTGTGTGGACCTAAAAAGGTCTGTTTTGTACAGAAGAGGAACAAGAGAATCAATGGTCGGAGAAGGCCACAAAGGGAAGAGAAGGAGGGAGGGATGGGAGAAAGAAGTAAAGTAGAAGACACGTGAAGGAGAGGAAGGGGAGGAAGTGAGAAAAGTAAAGATGTTTGGGAGAGAAAGGTGAGAGTAAGAGAAATTGATAGAAGACAGGAGGAGAAGAAATAGATAGAGGCAATCAATAAAGACCAGAGGTTATTTCTCGAGTAGTCCTAAAAAGGACTGTGATGGAAAAGAGGAAGCGTACAGAGAGTTAGAAATCTCGACGTTTCAGACAGGTTGACTGTCCGTGTTCCGGAAGAAGATGGTGAATCGGGAAGCCTACATTTTTTTTTGCCATGCAAACTATACCTCCTTCAAGGAACATCTAACGTGCATTTTGCTGTCATACATAGCAAAATATAAAACAAGTTGAAGAAAAGCAATATATAGGAATAGGAAAATAAGCAAACTGAATGATTAAACGACGATGCTGTAAAAACATTAAATACATTTGCAGTATGAGATGGATATTTGATATCGATAAACTTCTAATCTACAACAGGTTGAAGGTATACCCGATCAGAGCTCACTGGCTAAGTTCTTTTTTGAACCGTCGCAGACTCCGCACAGCTTCGTAGGCCCATTAAACAAAAAAAGATGATCCGGCTGGTATTGACTCATCCCTTGTACATGATCCACTGAGGCAGGCGGAGAAAGCACGGCAATACACGACGCGGGCTGACACGGCAAGGCACGACATTTTGGAATGTCAGAAATGTAAATAAAAGTGTCGAATTGGCCTTTCAGCCGGAAATGTGGCATAATGGAAAAATGGTCTTGACAGTCAAATTTTTTAGATGTAGCAAGTCCTTTAAAATTTATCGAGGACTGGGGCTCTCAAATAGAATCTACATAACCTAAGCCTAATTAATGAACTCAGTATATGATTACGGGTGTCTGCAACAAATTCTTTCGAAGTGACTTCTCATAACACTTCCAGTTCTTATAGCCAGATCACTATTAAATGTGACGTTCCTCTATTAAGCTAAAAACATTACAATGACTACCCAAACATGTCTATGCTCATTCAAAGGTTAATCAATAAGAAATATATTGATATAATTGCAAAAAAAAATCATTCCTTTCACTATCATTATCGGTATTATTACTACTATAATAATAATGATAATGATAATAATCATGTACCATTCAAATCGTCATCATTATTGAACAAAATGTAGAGTTATGATTTCATTCTGCTCATACATAAACATGTAAAAGTCATAAAACAGCAACATTATTTCTTTTAACCCCACCTGGCAGCCTGGTCGTTTGTTGTCTCCATGATTCAGCATTCTACATCATATTACCCACAAAAAAAAGGAAAAAAAGAAGAATGATTTTCTGCCCCCAACAAAAATACCAACAATTTACAAAATATACATCATTTCCTTTGGTAGATTATGATATCGTTTTTGCTATTCAAATCTTCTTCATTTCTATTACGGATTTGCTCTTTCGAACAAGTATTGCATATCAATTTCACAACAAACAGTATTTGTAGAAGCATAATGGTTAAAAGTATAATAAAATCTCTTAATACACCGAAAAGTTATTGTAAAAAGGCACCAACATCATTGTATACAATTTTGGAGCAAAAGAAAATCCATAGAATGTCTTTTCAGGCTGTAATGAAAAGGTAAGAATAATATCCGTGTGTGTGTGTGTGTGTGTGTGTGTGTGTGAGAGAGAGAGAGAGAGAGAGAGAGTTTGTGTATCTAAAATTGAACGCAATATTCACCCGTATGTGTATGACTAAGAGTAATATGTGTGTGTGTGTGTGTGTGTGTGTGTGTGTGTGTGCGTGTGTGTATGTGTGTGTTTGTGTATCTGAAATTATACGCAATATTCACCCGTATGTGTATGAGTATGTGCGCGCATGATTCTGTACACGTCATTGAAAAACAAAACAAAACAAAACATACAGAGCAATGAGCGAGGAGCGAAAAATAGCTAAAACAGAGACATTATGCGTCAACATTAAAATGTCAAACCTTTCGTCACCTCGGGTGAGCGAGAAAAAAACAACGTGCCGACCTTTACACACAGACACAGACATACACACAGACGGACACAGACACACAGACACACAGACACAGACACAGACACACACACACACACACACACACACACACACAATATTAAACCAAGAAAGGGGCGGGGGTTAAGATAAGAGGGTATTGTAATTTTTTAAACTTAAGATGATAGACAGTTATGCCATGACACTATAATAACATTATGAGAAATAACAGTATATTGCCCTACTGCAACCCCGTGTAATAGTCTCTATGTTTGAATTTATCTACGGTACGCGTAAATATCAACACAAATTTTGTTTTTAAGTCTTGAGACGAACAAAGGCTTTTTTCTTTAGGAGGAGGTTAATTCTTCAAGTCTGATTAAACTTCGGTTCACACAAGCAGCACGCACGCACACACACACGTATATTCACATTAATCATACATATCTGTTAATTTCTAATCAATCTATAATTTGCATGTTTTTAAACTTATGTGTGTGCATGTGCATGTGTATGTGCTTGTATACTATAAGCATTAACAATCTATATTGTTTAATTAAACCGGCATAAATTCAGACATGCCTCACTCATTTGGACAGATGTCGTATCCATGCTAATTCGCAGATTAAGTGATAGATACAAATTTACCCGCGCTTTAAAGTATGGGAGCCACGCTCAAAGCTATATGTGAGGAGCTTACAATCAAAAGAACACTAACCTGTAAAGGCGTTCACTCTATTTTGTAACACTTTTAGAGTGCAACCAAGTCATTTTGTAAATACATAAGACAAACTGGATTAAATACTGAAAGGGATAGATAGAGAGAGATAGATAGATAGAGAAAGAAAGAAAGAAAGAACGATAGATAGATAGATAGATAGATAGATAGATATAAAGAGAGAGTTTCTAAGTAATGATAAGCCGACCCGCTTATTGACGCTAATGGTGTGTCTCACAAGACATACGACTGGATACTGGTTGGCACGTAGACACCTATCATTAATAATTACTATGACTGTTGCAGGCTGCTAGCTATTTTGGTCTGCACTTGTTATATAATTGGAAATCTTGCGGTAGTCACATGGGACGTTTCTATTTATGACGCTTGTGCTCCACTTTTTTTTTCGTTTTGTGCCATTATCACGTCTTTGGGAAAGGAGGCTTTAGTCTTAAATCATCTTACACTCTAAGTAAAATATAGGTTCAACCTTTCACATTTATCGGAGTCACACTGGGAGCAACTTTATGGGTGCAACTTTGCACCTTTCAGACCCGCTAGTACCTTTAAAGGTGCTCCCACAGTTTGTCAAAAGGTGCGAAGTTGAATCTATTTTACTAGAGTGTAAGCACGTTCAAATTCAATCAAAATTTAGATTTCAGATCAAAATGATTTTTTTTTAGGGTAGCTGTCAATATCTCCGTGAAAATTTCCAAGTAACTAAAAAAACAACCCAGGGTTTTTAGTCCCTGTTTCCACTATTCCAGTCGTACCCAGGATTTCTTTTTTTACCTATCTACGTGTTATCTTGAATGGTTGTACCACTGGTGACAGTGAATCAACCTGTTAGCTGGTTAGGTACCTTGTAGACAAATACATTTTCTAGGCTGACAAAAAAAAACAACAACAGCAACATCAACAACGGATTGGATGTTGCTTTTGTCACACAGACATTCTACAGAATGTTCGCACTTAAAAATAGGCAACGCCATTGCAAGGCCAAAACACATTCTAGAGACGTCCTGATATAAAAACAAGGTAAAAAAGACACCTTGAATTCCGGGATCACTCGGAGTGTCCTTGCATAAAATACCGCGTTGGTATTCCGAATTAGGAACGTCAAATATCGTGTATCATATTTTTCTTCAAAACATAAGCTGTCTTAAGTGGCGGCACTCTGCGAAAAGAGGAGAAAACAA
The DNA here is from genome assembly GCF_040938485.1 of Diadema antillarum. Lineage (NCBI taxonomy): Eukaryota > Metazoa > Echinodermata > Echinoidea > Diadematoida > Diadematidae > Diadema > Diadema antillarum. Next base: position 1,058,081 of record NW_027271164.1, on the reverse strand, counting down.
GCCGTAAATGAGAAGAGTGCGGCCCTGCCAGCCTCTTGATAATGAACCAGTGACGTACGGGGTGACGAAACTTGACGTCACGATTGCTTTGTTGCCATGGCTACGACTGAAGACGGACCGGGATTGTCTGCACGCCGGGAGGAATTTGCGACGACAGACGGAGCGGGGCGCAGAGCTCTGTGGCTCCCTCGCTCCGTCGTAATGACTGCTCGAAACTCCTAGTCGTGACTGCCGCGTCCTGCAGACAGCTCGTGATCTTCTGTCAAGGATCAGGAAGCATACCGTACCCCGAAAACAGGCATATCCTGTACACGAACTCTCTCACTTTAAATACTACATTGTGCTTAAATCTAAGGTAGACATATACGTTTTTTTATGACATGCGCTTTTACAGGAACAGGTTAAACGAGTATATGATTGGCGACTACGAATAAGCCATATTCTGTCATATCGACAGATCCATTTAACCACCGGCAAGTTGATGGTATCCTAACAATACAAGTTGATGAATTGAATGTCCAGCGGCGTGTTAGTGATTAATTGATAATTCGAGAGCGGGAATCGAGGGCTGTTTATTTTTAGTTTATTTATAGGACACGGCCATCTGCAACATGCCGGCACTGCCAATGTCTGTTGATAGACGCACACTGCCTCGTGTTGTGACTCGGGTCACCATCAAAGCTAAAGGATCGAGTTACTCATATCCAGGAGCGTATATCTCCCAGAGCGATTAAACAGCAGAAAGCGAACAAATTAGCCGGCCAAATGATATTGTCACATGTGGCCAATGTGCCTCGCAGATGTCATTTAGTGGTAATAGCGGTGGCTATATCCGCTCCAATCATGGACCTATATCAATAGTAGCTTGGGATTTGAGTTTGGATTTGAGACTGTTGTTACGTCTCCAGTATAGTTGAGTTTGTAGTAGAACATTTAATACGATCGAGGGGTAATGATTTGTGAGATTTGCTAGAGAGTGAAGGATGAGAGAGAGTAGGATGGTGCCAGAGGGATATTAACGGCAAAAAGCAATCATGACAATAAATCATCATTACTGCCATTTTCCTATTATTTTTCTGCTTCTCTGATTCTCTCCATGTGAGAATTTACACTCGATGGTTTAAAGTTTCTCAGACAGAATTTCCAGGAAAAGTCTGAAATTTGAATAGCAGGCATTTCCTCTTCCTCGTCTATTTATGAGGTGCCATGGTAGTGACTTCCGTTACGTATATAGTGGATATCCGGGATCGATAGTCGCAATGATTAAGGGACTTGAAGATCAAACGGTCAACAACACAGCACGGAACCACAACGATTGTGTCCATTTATAAACTTGATCTGATCAATAATCAGGGAGGCCCTCTTTTTTTATTTCCAACGGGACAGTGTGGAGAAAAGTAGTTAGTAATAGTAATAGTAATAGTAATAGTAATAGTAATAGTAATAGTAATAATAATGATGATGATGATGATAATAGTAATAATAATGATAATGATAATAATAAAAATAATAATAATAATGATAATAATAATAATAATAATAATAATAATAATAATAATAATAATAATAATAATACAGGGTACTTATGCGCCAATTCCACATGACTAATGTACTCAAGGCACAGAAGGAAAAATCAATTATGAAATACAAAAATCATTACGCACACATATACATCGAAAATGACTGAAAAATAATGATGAAAAAATACATAATTATGGATCTAAAAAACAATCAACATATAAACAAACGGGCAAATGGAACAGAAAATTTCTGTAGACTTGAAAGAACGCTCTTGAATAAACTCGGTAAAATGAAGTTGAGTAACAAAGTACAGAGTTTTTTCAGAGAACACAAAAGGCTCGTTATATTATACAAGCATGCACCACTACGTAAGTCCCATATACTGCCGATCAGTTACAGGTATACTGTGCTACAAAAACGTCATGAAGATAAGTGTTTATCTGCAATCTATTTAATTCTTTTAAAAAGTTTCAAAGAATCAGTTCTGACTTGCGGTAACTGTTTAGTACGGTCGGATTTAATATATTTCGATCACAGTACAGTGTATTGGTCGTTGATAAGATATCATGATGAGATATGAAATCTGTAACACCTTATGAAATAAAAAGCTGCAAATTCTTCTAAAGCGTCATTACATTTGCAGCACTTATCGACATCTAAGGTGTAAATTAATAGAAATCTCACAAATCTTTGTCTTTGTTTGTTTGTTTGTTTGTTTACTGCTTTTTCTTACGAAATATCTTCCTCCTCAAGTCGTTTTCTTTTTCTTACAAAGTAAACAAGGTGGAGGCTTGCATCTTTTATTAGATCTTTTTATGTAATAGCTGCTGCAAGATATCTGAGAATGTCATGAAAGAAATCCTTACAATAACGACAAACTTCCCTATAACAAAACCTCTGGTCTTGAACGCTGTCTGCCAAAAACACTATACTTGTCTGAGTGTGAGAGTTCTTGATATTTGACTTGCAAACTCGAGCGTGTTTGATATTTGTATAAACTGTACAAACAGCGCTTGCAAACATCTTATGAAAGCGGGAACCTCCGCTCTAAACAGAACTATTTTGATGGTCTCGGAAGTATTGAACAGCTTGAAGCGGTCACAGCAAATCAATTGCAGTGGCATGTTCCAAGCAAAATAAAATGTCGCGTATAGAGAGGAATATACGGCTATACTCGAGCACGTCGAGTGAGCAATATCTACGAAAATGATATACCATGTATACAGCAGATACGAACTTAATACCATAGCCGCGCATTCGTCCTCGTAAACTTCATAATAGTCTTGTTTTCTTATGATATTAATGTAACATTTTGGCCCCGATATACGGAGAGTAAATAGCGAGGAAATAAGAGAGAGAGAGAGAGAGAGATAAATAGATAGAGAGGGAGAAAGAGGAGGGGGTGGGAAGAGAGAGAGAGAGAGAGAGAGTTATTACTCAGGTGGCTTTATCGAACTTCCATCCTTTTTTTTTTCCTTGCAGTGTTTAAGTGTTGAATAACATGTTCATATCTACCTGAGATGTACATACATAATATTCACTTGGGTTAAGTTAGATCCTATATACAAACTTCCTATCATTTTATTTACATTTTTTATGATTTGTGGTTTTTTTTCGATGAAAGAAAAAAAATATGCGGAAACACACTGTATTTTGCTCCCTTGCCGCCTGTTTCATTTTCATTTTCTTTTTTCGGGGGGGGGGGGTCGCAAGTGACTTCCTTTAATTGTCTTGAAAAATCTGCAGACGTGGATCAATTCAATCTCAAAACAAAGTTGTCGAGAAACTCAAAGAAGAAAACGAGACTTTTGTTTAATTCACCAGATATACAAAAATGTTATACAGCTGATTAATTTGTGCTTTTTCTTTTCTGAAAAGCTGGGGATTTAAATGATGTTTTCGTATCGTTATTGAATGTCTTGTATATGTCATCAGGTCAGAAAAATCCAATTTTCCATGCTTAAGTATATGCAACATTTGCCAAGATTTTAGAGCATTTGGGATACTCCTAGTAAAATGTTAAACTATCATTTTGTCAACCAGTTTGTCAACAGAACGGCGCTGTGTGTGTACTGAGGAAAGTACTGCTGCAGCAAATGCGTTACGTCTTAGGCTGTTGCTGCGAGAAACTCACTTACGGCCGTTGTATCACGAAAATGATTTACATTTTACGTGCCTGGTTGCGTCAAAACGAACTAAGGACGGAAGCCATAAATCTAGAGGCAATTAAGACGGTCTCGCCATTTGGCACTGTTTCGACTGCTATTTTCATCATCTTAACTCCGGTAAGGGCTCTCGTGAGAAGCGGTGATTTATACAACCTCCAGCTGCTTTGGCGAAGACCACGTCGCAAAGCGAAACTACCTTCCGTCCGATGATTGGTGTTACTAATACCCCATGTCGCTCACTGGTCGCAGAGTCTATCTCAGTCCGATGCTTTTCGAACTGCAAATCCTCACCAATAGCAGTCTGAAAGACTCAAGCGATACAGATGGAGAATAAAAGGTTATATTTAGTCCGCTGCTAGAGTAGAGGACAAGTGGCAGTGTCATCGATGAAATGGTTGTCAAGGGCGATAATGGTGGCTTTGAATGAAGCGCGTATTTGGGTGGCAGCAAAGAAAAATTGAATAATACAGACCTATTTCAATTTTTATTCAGCTCAAATCTTTTTGTCCCCATTTGTTTTTCGTCCATCTTTTTCGCTCTTCCGTCGATGGATCTATCTACTATCTATCAGTCCGTCATACCATTCATCACTTCTTTCTCTTTTCCCTTTCTCTCGTTCTCCAATGCAGTGTATGTGTGAGATCACCGTTCACCCCTCTCTCTCACCCTGTTTGTAATTCTCTCTCCTCTCTCTCTCCTATCTATCTATTTTCTATCTATTTTCTATCTATCTATCTATCTATCTTTATATATCTATAATAATAATAATAATAATAATAATAAGGTCTTATTTACCCAGGGTAGCCTCTTCAGTGCTACCACTGCTCTACCAGAGGGCCCTGCTATTATTATTACCCTAGCGTTGCCAGGTACCCATTTATACACCTGGGTCGAGAGGGACATTGTGGGTAAAACATCTCGTCCAAGGATGTAAGCACTGGGCGGGATTCGAACTCACGGCTCCGTTCGGAAGTCGGGAGTCTTATCCACTATGCCACAGCTATCTATCTATCTATCTATCTATCTATCTATCTATTTTCTATCTATCTATCTATATCTATCTATCTATCTATCTATTTTCTATCTATCTATTTTCTATCTATCTATCTATATCTATCTATCTATCTATCTATCTATCTATTTTCTATCTATCTATCTATCTATCTATCTATATCTATCTATCTATCTATCTATATATCTATCTATCTATATCTATCTATCTATCTATATATTTTCTATCTATCTATCTATCTATCTATTTTCTTTCTATCTATCTATCTATCTATCTATCTATCTATCTATCTATCTATCTATAATACTGCACGACGCACAATATGAACATCTTCATGTCGCGATAAACATTAAATCATACCCTCCAAAACACTGTGCTGGGGAAAAACATATAAATAACAGGAAAAATGGATATCCGGAATAAAAATTAGGAGTAACCCCTGACCTCCCACCTGCTCGTAATGTCCTTCATATTACACCCTCTTATGGAATTGCCTATGGAAATAACAGAGTAAAAGAGTTGGGCTACGCTTTGATTTTTTTTGTCAACCTACAATGATTACTGAAAGCATGTAGGTACGAAGACACGTCACTGATATACATGTATTCTGTTTTGAAGAGGTAAGTTATTCAAAGTATCTTTAGAATATTATCATACACAATCAAAGCATAACTTGTGATAACGATCAATTCGACTGCAGACACACATGTGAGCATACAGCTTAAACTGTGCTCTTTGGAGTGTGTGTGTGTGTGTGTGTGTGTGTGTGTGTGTGTGTGAGTGTGTGTGTTTTCCACTTAAATTTATTTCTTGTAAACCGTCGATTCAATTACCAATTATTACTCCGTCTTATTTCTGTCAACATGGGATCAGAAGGATGAGAAATTTAATTCGAAAGGAAACTATCTGTTTATGTTGGCAGCATCTCCAAATCTTGCCACATCATAATGTATGTCAAAAACGTTTGATAAAGAGATACGTCAAAAAGATATAAAAGAGACAACACTAGCTATTAGCTGCTAAAGAGAGGTAAATATTTCATGCAAAACAAAGTCGTCAGGAGAGGATACTGCATAAAACTGTCATCCGCGTTTAATTGCCAAGATATAGAAAACAAGATAACACTTGAATATGACGGCGCCGACTTAATTTAGATTCCTTCGTCAAATTGTCTTTTCCTTTCTAAACATCACTGTCAAAACGTAGGAATCCTGTCCTACATTTGACGTCAGAGAAACCTTTCAAATCGACAGTCAAAATTGGGAGACAAATGTCATTTGAGTGCGAATGAAAAAAACAAAATGCCTCATACAGACGGAGGAGCGGGACCGAAGAGAAAATGAGGCTTGGTATTTACCAAACGATAGGAGCTCGTGAGCCATTCAGGACTAGAATCTTACTCTTTGGCCTGGCATGGGTCGATGAATAATAGAAAAGCGCAAAATGTCAGCGGCTATCAAGATTGACTCCGTGGCATTACGACAACAGCTGAAACCGAATGCTTATTTGGAGTGGATATATAGGAAGAGGGAGGTGGGGGGGGGGGATACAACCTTTTGGTGTGAAAGAGTCTTACGTCTTAACTAAATTTAGGAACTGCAAGTCAGTGAACCAAACAACATTTAAGAGCTGCAAGCGTTAATGTACTGCTTGCTGACATTAGCATGAACGATAAGACTATGGGTTAGGGTCAAGACAGAAAAAAAAAATCATAGGTCGTATTCTTTTTCTCTCCAGTTATACATAACAAGTCTAATATTTTGCATAACCTTTCTCCAGTGTCGTAATACTATCACGAATTCTTATTTGGATTTGAAATGTGAAATGCAACAAGAAGATTAGCAGAAAGATATAATCGTCAGACAATCGCTGACCCCCCCCCCCCCCCCCCCGTACCATATTTCATTACAACGCAACCTGTCAACAAGCTACGCATAAGTCCTTCGGCCGAATTTTAATACGCGGAGAAATAACGCGGTAAGACCGAGTGGGCGACGCACAACCCACGCAAGGAGAATTAGCAGGACCTACGGCGACCGCGCTTAATGCATCTCTGAGCGTGAATGCGTTTGGCGTGGCGTGATCCTCACACTACGAGGCGCCAAGTGAAAATTTAATCTGTGTGTAAGCGTGTGTCATCATCGTCTTCTTTTATACTTCCTTCTTTTTCTTCTTCTCTATCTCTCTCCTTTCCCTTGCCTCCACAACGATAATTCATAGAACGATTCAAAATATTAATCCTTAACATTCTACTGGTAAGCTGTGGGATTATCAGATTTCGATGTTTACAGCATTAACAGTTGCGCCAAATTCTTGAAGTCGTTATTTTGAGGTTCCTGAAGAATGACCTACTTATTACTATTCGAAGACGGCAAACTAAGAATGTTTACAAAGTTTATAACAATTGCAGACATATTTTTCTGAAAGTTTTATCATCCGAAGTCACCAAATCTTACAGAATTTATCTTGCACAGTGTGTGTGTGTGCAAATACAAGAAAGAAAAACAAAACAAAACAACTGTTGATCTCCCTAGGATGATCCCTCTATAATTACTTTTCTATTTGTATCTGATTCCTTGCACTGATCAGTCGAATTGCAGAAATGAATGTTACGATAATATCATATTAACAGAGAACCGAAGACCAATGCTTCGTCTTAACATCGCTCTATGGTCCTATGATGTCTGATCAATACGAAAATCAAGCTTTAAACGTCAGTCCCCTGTTATGACAGTGACCAAGAGGCGCAGAAAAAGATTTCACAAACTCTCATGGCATGCTCTCATGAGTTTTTTTTCCTCCGGTTGCCTTTTCAGGGGCGGATCCAGGAATTCCGTAAAGAAGGAGGGTGGGGGGGGGGGGGGAGGGGGCGTAAAGCAAGTGAGCGTAGGGACCGAGCGCTGCGTTTTGGAAAGTGGAGGCCCAGTATATATTTCTGGTGCCACTTTCGTCCTTCATCAGTTGACACCAGCTGATGCATACTTTTATTTTAAAAAAAAAATTAAAGGGGCGCCCCCTGGATCCGTCACTGCTTCTTCAACCCTCACCTTCTTAAGCAATGTTTCCTCTTCGATCTTTGCCAAGATTGTAGAAAATATTGCTCTGTAATCCCTTAAAATGTTAAGCCAGAAATAATCGTCTGAATTAGATAAACGGTAACCGCATGTCTGTTTCCCGTTAAATATTTACATCTAAAATGTCTTATATCCTCACATCGAAGATTGCATACCAGACAGGAATGACATAAAACCTCATCCGGCTCGAACGAAAAAGGCAGAGAGGATACAGCGGGAAAGGACACCACAAATAATCACCCATCCAAGATGCAGAAAAGCCATACATAAAATGACATTTCTCTTGGAGGCTTTAACGGTGCAAAAGGAAAACGAGCTGTCGAGACTAGATTCAAGCAATTAAGATGTTTATGTGAAAAACAGGCCATGTTGTTGGTTTGGTCCGAAGCCCTTAAGGGATCTGAAGACAAATCCAGGCATGACGTACTTGAGCGACGCCTTCATTTATTTCTGGATTCGTTTTCTTGTTTTAAGTTTACGAGATTTTCCAAAAGATCATACCGCATGGGCAGATTTGAGAGATTTACCGAACAACTTCATGCTTGTTAGTTGTATCATTAACATAGTCAACAACACACTGAAATATAAAAAGGTATGTTCCAGTCTATAATTTATTCACTCAAAACAGCGCGCAAACAATTTCATAATCTTACAACAGAGATCTGGGGGGCGTCTCATCAACGAGTTCGTCGGAGGTTTTCACCGGCAAATTTGCTATCAGCCAATCAGACGCAAGGATTTCAGTAGCTTTTAACAGTTGTCAGTGTAAATCACTGACAAAAAGTTTCATGAAACGGTCCCCAGGAGTTCAATACACTTTTCGTAAGACATTATTTCCAAATCTAATGATGGATTAAATAACAAAATCTAGTTAATGGAGACGCCGATAGGAAATTCCTGGTGAGAGTGAGGGGTGTCATTCCAAAATTGTTGAATTGTTTATATGTATATCAGGGCTCGACTTTTACCGGCCCAATCGAGCAACTAAGAATCAAAAGAAGACCATAGTCACTAGATTTTTTTTTCGGACCACCAGCGTTTCAAATATAATACCAGCAAAGACAGATGTCGGTGTCGAGCCCTCTATAAATATGATATTATACATTTTGTTTGATTGATTGTACACGAGTTACTGAAGGAATTGATATGAATTCAATGTGATAAGCAGTCTATAATATCCGATGTCAAACATATTTCAGTGACTATGAACCGAATTGAAAATTACGGACTTAATAAAAATCAACGTAGAAAACTTTGATGTCCATGAGCTCCGTGACGCACGAAGGGAAAGCAGACATAATTTGTTAATTAGAATAATGAATTTACACGTATCTCACAAACATACAACACCCACGTCTTTGTCGATGCTGATGTCTGGACCCTTAGAAAATATCAAAACATACGAGAGAAGGATAGAGTGGGAGACAGAAAAATGGCTTATTTATTTATAATCATAACAGTCTACAGAAAGCAGATAAACACACGCACACACACGCACACACACACACGGCCATCTTGTGTCCTTCGTATGCATAAGTTCTAACCATAATTTGAAAACACTGTCTGGTAAATCTGTTACGATTTACAAGAAAAAACCAAACACATGCAGTTTGATCCTTGAGGCTGGCTCGAAGCTAAAAGTATTGAACTGACCAGACAAAGGCGAAGTGCTAAGTGTTTTGCTAAAGAGCGGGGCAGGGAAGGCATACATCTTCAAACTGAATTTTAATATCGGTCGAAGAATACCTTTGCAATGTTAGTCAGATTCAGCATTTCTTCATTGCAATATGATTCATGCTCAGAGTTGCCAAATGCTCACGTGTAATAAATATGCCGATGAAGCCATCTCCTGACATTCCATGTTACTCATTGTAATGCACCAAATCACAAAAACAGAGAACAAATCTGACACGACGTCAAGCTTTCAGCGCTCACTCCGTCTAATTTCGGTCTGTGCAGACATTTTCATCAGTTTTGAACCTACGTTGTACTTCGCATAGCTTACTATACTATGTAGTAGTCTAGAGATGATACAGTGTTATAGTGTCCTACTGAAATTCATGTTTTTGTTTCAGGTTGATTTTAAGTACCGTAGAAGAACCTTGCTTGGTTTTACTTGACATAATGACACTTTCCAGTGGTATTTATTTTATATCCATAGAAATAATGTCAGCCAAGCAATCTGAATTTGCATAAATTTGTAACAATTTCACAAAAATATTTTCTTTCTGTGCACTATTTTTTTTCAAACAGTAGATGTGGGAATTAAAAGTTGATAGTGAAAACATTGAGCATGTCATTATCATATTTAATTGATAACAATTAAAATGGAAGTTTAATTGTACAGCAAACACAATGGAAACACACACACACACACACATACACATTAATCATAACGATGATACTAAGCCTTTGTTTCTTTTTTAGAAGTCTGTTGTGAGGGTTGTCCTACGTTACCGTACCCGGAGCGGAATCTGATTAATTGACACAAATTTAACTAAACTGTTTACAGGAGAGCGGTGGTGTATATTCGGTCCTGCGTCACAGAACCATCCAGTGGAAGCTAGAATCTTGAAAAATGAGGCGAAGTACGAGCGCACGTAGGACTCCACGAAATGGCGCCACATCCGACGAGCTTTTGGAGTGTCTACACATACACACACACACACACACACACATACACAAGATTCCAAGCGTGACTAAGCAAATTTGCGCGAGACGTCTAGCTGTCACGTAATTTTCAAAGCCACATATCATATTTACGCATTGCATCCCATTAATCACTAGAGGGGACATTCACGAGTCAGTTTGCCTCTAATAAATGGCTGTATGGTGTGCTGAAGCGTGTATATAAAAATAGGATGTGTTTGTCACTGGCAGTCGAGATGAAACAAACACTCATGCCAATCTTTCCCGTCTTCTGAGAAATTAGTCTCTTTGATGTGTATACACGTACTTACTTTCAAGCATAGACAGGTACTAGCAACATGTACATAGACACACATAGGATTAGAGATTAAGTGTAGTACATGTATTGTTCCTTGGACATTTTTATTCACAATTCTTTCACTCACACTTTCAAGGTGGATAGTTTCTCCTTTGTTAACTGCATGGTATATATATATATATATATACACACATATATATATATATACATACATATATATATACATACATATATATATATACATATATATATATATATATATATATATACATACATATACGTGTATATATATATATATATATATATATATATATATATATCTTTTTATATTCATGCTTTCAGTGGACACAACTAATGCCACCTTTGAGAATGTTCATAAATAATACCGACTACTAATGTTACTGACGCACAATGCTTCGATTAGTGCCAGGCTTCAGCACGTCAAGATATATTTAGAATGTTGCAATGTCTTCTAAGAAATCCTAAAATTGTATTTTTTCAGTCACTGAGTCTTTTTTTTCTCTCAACTTTTATCTTTGAGTACGAAGAACAAGATCTGTCTTTCCTAAAATGCAACACAAAAATGACAATTTATGAACATATATATATATATATATATATATACAATTGTATATATATATATATATATATACAATTGTATATAAATATGTGTGTGTGTGTGTGTGTGTGTGTGTCTCAGTACTCAAAATATCCTTACAATTCCTTTCAATTGTGCTAAAATTCAGGATTCTTTTATTCAAAAGGCATTTCTAATTTGAAATTTTTTACAGTATATGAAATTACGGGTAATTAAAGGAATGTAGGAATGTCTTTAAAAAGTTGGCTTGATGATTCTTACATCAAACGTTTACTCTAGAAATACCAAAAATGTTCAGTTCAGTTGAATTCAATTTCAATTTATTTCCATATTTTTACATGAAATACGTAAAACAATACAAAATATATACAATAACAATTACATGTATATAATAAAAGTATTTACTTTAGTGTTTCCTGACCCACATGTTCTCATCATCTTCACCCTAGTATTTTGTGTTACATAATTATACAGTACAGTGTATCCTTTTACGATGTTCACTCTAGTTTATGTCTACTGTGTGTAATGTTTAGATGCTCTTTATCTGGTCAAATAAACAAATAGATAGATAAATAACATTAATAATAATAATAATAATAATAATAATAATAATAATGAAAAATAATAAATTTCAACTAATCCATCAATCAGTGATGAAAATAGATGATACATATTGGTTATAATGTAATAAACAACTATGAGTAGTACATACACAGTGCATCTATTTGCATGCACATTAATCAAACTTATATAATTACCCCATTATGATTAAGGACAAGCTGATTTTGCTGCAACAGGCATTATCCATAGACACCTGCCTAATTACTGAAAAACATGATATTTCGCAGCATGAAATATTCGCGAATTGGAGCTGACGGCTTTTTTCGTGGCATGAAATTCTCACAAGTTGCCTCTAACATTCAATGCATATAGTGTAGACAAGTACTTTTGCTTGCATTGTAATTTTGCAAATCTTGGCTCTGGCGAAATTAGAATGCACCCAAACATTCCTCGTTTTACAGTATACTTGGGATTAGTCCACAACGGTCAAGCGTAATGGATAACAGGCATAAATCATGTTTATTCTTACCCTTGTCCTTGAGATGGACGACATACTAAACAAAGTGAAAATATGGAGGAACCTAATAAAATTGGAACTTGCAGTTAATCGGTCCCAAATGTTCTTAGGTTCATCAAAAACAAAACACTTCTGTCACTTGTTTTTATCTTTACCTTCCTGACACATTGAGAAGCATTTTTTTTTTGTTGCTTTTTGGCAATAACATAACAAATTTTCTTCTTTTGACTTAAATTTAACATCAACTTTACTGTTGATTGTAAGTCCACTTATGTTGCTTATCTTATGTTCATTATGAATTTCATTTAAATGAAAGTCTAAAAGTTAATCTTTGATTGAATATCCCTGCAGAAAGTCACAAAGGGCACAATCCCTTTTTCCACCTATTCATCATTATTCTGAATCTCTACCTGCATGGAGAAGCCATCTTAGTTAATGCCAGCACATCAAAAATTTCTGTCAAAATGAAGTATGTTTGTGCCTGTTAATGAAGTAAGAGATGAGCATGGGTAAAGGAAGCTGCTGATTAAAACATGAGCATGTCTGTAGGGATTTCCTAAGTAGGGCGATCGCATTAGTTCATCGCAGTTCAGATTCCTACACCAAAGATAAACTAGAAATGTCGCTACAGCGACTGGTTATACCCCCGCCAAACAACATTTCATAAGCTTTGGTAAAAAAACTGAGGAAGTAGTTAAATCCGCAAGATCTTTCCTTGATCTTCTGCCATAAATATGCCGTTACCATGGCAACGTACTTTCGGGTACTGTCGAAAAATGCGTCTTGCACATCTACAACCAAAGGCACACATCTGTACCAAGTTTCATGGAAATTGGGCAAAAACTGAGGAAGTAGTTTGCAACACAAAATTTTCCATCATTTTGGCTCATAATATGTGAGCTGTTACCATGGCAACATACTTTTTGTCACTGTCAAGAAATGTGTCATGCTGACCTATATCCTAAGACAAACATTCAATATGAATTCCATGAGAATTGGAAGAACACTGATGAAGCAGTTTTGCCATGAAGCATTTTGCCCTATATTTTACCAATAACATGCCGTTACCATGGCAACGCACTTTTTGCCACTGCGGAAATATGTGTCTTGCACATTAACATATTCAGATGAACATCTGTACCTAATTTCATAAAAATTGATCAAAAACTGTGGGAGGAGTTCGCGACGCAAGATTTGTACCCATTTTTGCCCATAATATGCCGTTACCATGGCAACGTACTTTTGGGTACTGTCAAAAAATACGTCTTGCACATCTACAACCCAAGGCACACATCTGTGCCAAGTTTTATGGGAATCGGTTGAAAACTGAGGAAGTAGTTCGCGACGCAAGATTTGCAATGGACCGACCGCCCGACCGCCCGACCGTCTGCTGATTCCTATATACCCCCTTCAAACTTCGTTTGGCGGGGGTATAATAACAACACGGTAATATAGATAATATACATTATGGGAGAATACACAAAGCAGCGCTGAGTGCCTAGAATAAATACTGACTGTACTTTAACATTCACAATTTTCCTTGGAAAAAATTAATAAGAATGTTTTTAAAATCAAATTATAGACACTGAAATCTTAAGAAACATTCAATCCAGCACTGACTTCAGTCACAGAGCCATTAAAATAAATAATTTTTTAATATATATGAATATTTAAAAGTTTCAACTTTTTAATCAAAATGCAATGTAAACCTCTAGAACTAGCACTGAAATTGTGAAAATATAGATTTCAGTTGACCTTTCACTTATGTCAAGTATACTTAAATATAGGCATGTTATTGTGTATCTACACATTGTACACACAAATACTTCTTCATTTAATCAGATACTCAAATATCATTGTACACAGTGTACACACATACAGTATATGATATTGTATATTTGTATTGTACAGAGCATATCAAAAAAAGGTAATTCAACTTTGGAGAGCTACCATTTCATAATTGTCATCAATGGAGAGTGCAATGTTAGTCATGAGGAAAGAGGAACTCTTCCTCTTTCCATTGATACCTAATTACGCTGAAACATGTCATGCATGACAGAGCACATGAACTTTAAAGACAACAATGACAAATTACACTTTTTCCAAGTTTGAGTGTTATCGTGATGGAACAATGCATGTCTCACTGAATGGATGGAATGTCTCAATAAAAGTGGTAACATTAACAGGCCAGCCTGCATGACTGCAGGTATGTGTTTAGGGTTTCTTCTAACATTTTATGGTTCATAACCTTTCACATGGCCACCTGTCCAATAACTTGGTGACTCCTACTAAGGAAAACCCACACAGTCCATTTTTCTATGTCCACATTCAACACATAGCTCGCAGCGCAAAACCAAGTCTTGAATGTGAAGAGAGAAAATGGATAATGGTTCCGCCTTTGTGGAAGTAACCAAGTTATCAACAAAGGTGGCCATATTTAAGATTACAAACCATAAAAGGTTAGAAGAAACCCTAAACACAAACCTGCAGTCATTCAGACTGGCCTGCTAATGTTACCACTTTCATTGATAGATCCCATCCATTCAGTGACACATGCATTATTCCTTTACAATAGCACTCAGACGTGGAAAAAGTGTAATTTGTCACTGTTGTCTTTTGAGTTATGTGCTCAGTCATGCATGAAATTTGTCAACATAATCAGGTATCAATGTTAAGAGGAAGAGTTCCTCTCTCCTCACACTAACAGTGAGCTCTCCATAGCTGAGAATTATGAAATGGTAGCCCTCCAAAGTTGGATTACCTTTTTTTTTTTGATACGCACTGTATTCAATTTCCTCATCACTCAAGTAAATGTATCTCTGTGTATTAAACAGTAATTACACAGGGACTGATGAAATGGTGGTCGAGCAGCCTGATGGTCACATGAGTGGACAACCAAACACCAAAGGGTCTCTTGCATCACTATGCCGCTTAAGGGTAGAGTTCCTCATCCGTCATTGTAAGCTGTAGGCGCCGACTAAAGTTACTATGGATAGTGTACACATTCTCTCTTTATGTGGGTTGCATAGTACGTTAACACCTCTCTCGCATCTGCATTTTCGTCCAGCAAGACATCTGTTTAGACACGCACAAAAACAACAAAATCAATAATCCAAATCCAAAGTGTTCTCTTTACATTTTCATCACAACAAAATGTTTCACAAGACATATACAAGGAGGGCAAAACCAGAAAGAAAATACTAAACATTCCACTATTAGGTACTAGTGTATATTCTTAGTTAGTTATTATGTAAATGAATTCCAAGCATAAAATTGTAAAAGGCAAATTTATTCAGAATGCGTGCACTTCCAGCAGATCAAATCCCATTTCACACTGGGCATTTTACACTGGGATGAGGTCATAAAAGAAACCAATGCACAGGTGAGGATTAGGAGAGAGAACCCAATTAGCACCACGCTGGCTTTCAAATGGATTTCCTCGGGCGGGCTAAAGCAGGAGAACTCAATCAACAAGTGGGTGTTCCCACAGGAGAGATATATCTAGCCTTTCAAGGCCATTTCTTGGATTATGCATGATACTGCTATCGAAGCCAAGTGAAGTACAGTATTTTATTGATAAGTATCATGCACCCACGTAGGGAGGCCACACAACTCTACACATGCCTCTTGCCACAAATAAGGCTAAAATGTCACTAAAGTTCATATTAAGCATGTCCAAATTTACTTTAAGTTGGTGAATTTATTTACAAATACTTTCTTGGCTAGAGTTTAGTACATGTTGGGGGGCATTTTTCGATTGATTACCACCAGCGGCAAAAAGCCATTAGACATTCGATTACAGTCAGGATTTGATAAGCGCCCTCAAAAGCTATTAGCCGTGTGTAGACCGTAGAGAGTTCGTCAGACACGGTTTGCCTTGGTGCCCGCCGCAGTCTAACCTATTCTTGTCCCGCTTCTTACCCAAAATCATTCATCTCTCCATAAGTAGACTTGCCCTGAGCCAAATTCACTCTAAACTTTCCACGGTCGTGGTAAGTAATGATGCCTTACGTGGTTGGCCCTACTTGTGTGGTCACTGCCGCTTGATATAAAGAGGAAAAGTTTGTTCACGAGAACTCTCAGACAACTAGATGAAAGATCATGTCATCTTCTTGATGACTACATGACAAGATCATATTGATTGTGAATCATTTTGTGGCAAGGGTGCACGGTTTTGAAATAAAAGTTAACAAATCATTCCTGATTTTTTTTTTTTTATCCACTGCACATACTTCCTGTTTGTGGTCACATGGCAAGTCTTAGTACAAAAATGTTAAGACTGCTATTTGAATGGTCCTCATGTAATCAAATGATAGAATTCATGTAAATGATTCTGATCAAAGCTGTTCCTTCACAAAGGAAATGCTTCAATTTCTTCCAAAACAATGTAGGCAAGAAGAGTAGTATTTATTCTCCACTCAATACATGGCAGCTTGACTAGCAAGAAATGCTTGCACATCATAAAGTCTTTCTTTGATATCCAGTTTGTACAAAGAAAAAAAAAATCTGGTCGGGGTAGAAATTCATGAGTGACAAAAGTATGCGCTTGTAAGTGCGCTTGTAATTTAGTGAGGGCAGCAAATGTTTGTTTATTGTGACTTCAGAGCCCTGTGATGGAACAAAAACTTTGAGTCAATCGTGAGTTTAACACGGGAGTCAATGAAAACGGATGACGACAGCCATGTGCTATCCGTTTTTGCTCAAACAAAATTGTACAACTGACAGCCACATGGAACTTTTAACTAAATGTCACGTAATAGGCAATCAACCAATCAGATAGCTACATTCGTTTTAGGTGTTGCATAAAGAGTAAAATAAAGCTGATAGCATACATGGCATACAATCAATGTATAGACCGATTCTGTGATGCGGTATGTGTATTTTTGGCATGGGCAGCGCCATTACTGCGGTGTGCCAGCCGACCCCCCCCCCCCCACTCCCCCACCCCTCTCACACGCACGGAATGAAAAACCGATGCATGGTTGTTTTATCCAATGGGCGTCTCGTACTGAGTGCGCGAATGCTTGCTTAGTGCGCGAACCTTTGTTACATGTGCGCGATAAACATGTTGCCCGTGGGGTGGGGGAGAGGAGGGGGGGTTGGCTGGGACACTGCAAAATGAGCTTATGGCTGTGCCCAGTGCCACGAATTGTCTGCTGCCCTCAACAAACCTGAATCGGTCTATATAGTGTACATATTTGATCCAGCATTGAATACCAATAGTGAGCATGCTTGCACCATGTTACAAAGTTTCTAACATGTGTAGCAAATGCGAAGGAAATGCTGGGAACAGGGATGCCAAGTTCAAAAAAATTTTATGAGTGAGATTATCATGACTCGGCATCTCGGCATGCGAGCGAGGGTGTGGGAGGGGCTTTTTCCCCCTGTGGCCCGAGTCCCACGGTAGGGAGCTTTCTCAATTTTTAGCTCTTTATGGTGCGATCAGGTGCATACTTAAGTGACTATAAGACAAAAGGGAAATATATACTTTCATTTGCAGCTATCACTTTAATCTTTTGAGCTACATGCTCATTATTATAGGCCCAAGTTGCAGACTTCACCTGATGCGTGAGAAAAATGGGTGACATGCGTGAGATCGTGAGATGGCCCCTAAATGCTTGAGTCTCACGCAGAATACGTGAGACTTGGTAGCTCTGTGGGAAGCCCATATTGCATCACACGCCTGGACTCGTCCTTCGCCAAATGGGTGACTGCATGGCTAAGCAATTGTGCACATACGTATAATACACACAGAAATCCATGTAAAAACATCCAATCTGTGTGATCGATACCAATCAGTAATGCCTTTCAACTAGTGTTAACAAAAGACACATTTTTAGTGCAATTTGGAATATCTATACTTTCTTCATTCTACATTTCTGCATTCTCAAAATGTCAAAAAATGTCCAAAGCAGCCCTCTGCCGTTTCACAAAGTTGATTTTCAAGACATTGATACACTTTAACTTAGCTTTTGCTCTGCTGATATACAACTTCTATCTTATCCTTCCAGTGGCTTCATGTATTGTGAGGAAGATGATCCAAAAAACAAAGTAGGCAACAATGGCTTCTTCAGTTCCAAAGGTTAAAATAATGGGGACATCGTGGAGCTTCATGCTTACAAGCAAAAGTGAATCTCTGTAATTACGCTCTGGGAATCTATGGCACTACCATGAGAGCCAGATCAGAGGATGAATAGAATGCCTCCAGCAAGCTTGAGGTACATGATTGTCAGCGATGTCAGCTGATGAAACTAGAGAATCACTCTGAGAATGCAGAGCTCTGCCAAGCAGCTAAGTTCCACCAATGATCTTGTTCTTCCACAGAGTTCAGTGATTTCCACCCATACGTATACATGCTGAAAATCGCCCGAATTCCCAATATAGATGCCTTTGTTACGTCATAAACCCTCAGCTGCACGGCGCGCCTCAGCCTAGCAGAAACTAGAGCATGCATTTTAGTGCGCGTATGAAAACCTCAAAATGCGCAGCTTGAACTTTGAAGTTCATCGACCCTGCCTGCCAAAATATCGAAGATCCTTCATAAAATCCATAAAAAATTTCCAGATCACTACCAAAATTTAATCATTTGTTCATTGCATCATTCTAAAACTTTCCTGCAAGTTTCATCCAAATCCGTTCACAACTTTTAAAGTTATTTTGCACATGGACAAACAAACATACAGTAATGAAAACATAACTTCCTCCCTTTGCAGAGGTAATAAACAGACCAAGAAATGCCCTGAAAAATCAATCAAACAGTCTGAGTGTATCAACAGGGGATAGGCTTCTCATAGTCACATGAGTCCGTTATCACAGTTGTGACGTCCACACTTCATGTGCCTTTGTACTTGCCTTCATAATGTGTCATGTCATTCTATTGGCATTTGTTGACTCCTCTCTCGTGACTAAGAAAACTCATCCCCCCCATAAAAAAACTAGAAATGTCGCTATGGCGACTGATGCCTCCGCCATAATGCATGATTCTTCCAGTAGGCGTATAGTACAATGTCTTCACAATGTGTGATCCATGACAGTTTCACATAACTGGCAAAATATTGAAATGGTTGTGAACTGGGTTTGCTATAATTTTCTAAGAGTGCAGGAACACATATTTGGGGAGTTTTGGGGAAGTTTATGCATTGAGTAATTTCAAAGGTATGAAGAAAGAGTGTGATGACGGTACAAAATAGATTTTTTTTTTTTTTTTTGGGGGGGGGGAGGGCATTGAAACCTGGCCTTTGACCCTTAACCTTTGACCTTTGACCTTCTGGTTGGAAATTTCCCAGAGAATCTCCATTAGGTAATGCATGTATTA
Source organism: Diadema antillarum (assembly GCF_040938485.1). NCBI lineage: Eukaryota > Metazoa > Echinodermata > Echinoidea > Diadematoida > Diadematidae > Diadema > Diadema antillarum. The sequence goes on along the minus strand of NW_027271164.1, from coordinate 1,038,368 downwards.
AGTTTTGAAACTAATAATGCAAGCATTGCATCGTATGGGGGAAATAGTAAAATTTTGAGGAGTTGACCTTGACCTTTGACCCCTGACTATTGACCCATGACCCCTAAGTTCCCTATATAATCCCTGCCAGTCAGTACATGCGTATGTACCAAGTTCCATGAAAATACATTGAACCATTTGCGAGAAAAGTGATATTGCAACATTTTCACCTAACCTTTTGACCTTTGACCTTATGACATGAAACTCTCTCTGGAGAATCTCTATGCAGTAGTACATGTCCACACCAAGTTTCAAGAAAATACCTTCAGGCATTGCATAGATATGGGGGAAATTGCAACATTTGTAGCATTTGACTTTGACCTTTTGACCTTTGACCTCTTGCCAATGTCACTAAAATCTACTCAACTAATTGTCCCATCATACATCATCCTTGGACCAAGTTTGGTGAAAGCTGCTTCATCCAGTTTAGAGTTATCAGGTAAACAGATAAATTTTAGGATTTGACCTTGATCTCTGACCTTTGACCTCTGTCCGATTTCACAGAAAAACTAATCAAGTAATTGTCCCATCGTACATCATCCTCCAACACAGTTTGGTGAAATTTGCTCCATCCATTCTTGAGTTATCGCGTAAACGGATACAATTTCATGATTTGACCTTGACCTTTGACCTTTGACCTTTATCCGATTTCACCCAAAATCTAATCAAATAATTGCCCCATCATACTTTATACTTGGACCAAGTTTGGTAAAATTCCAGTAAATAATACTCAAGTTATCGCGTAAACGAAAGCGGACGGACGTACGTACGGACGGACGTACGTACGGACGGACGTACGGACGGACGGACAACCTGAAAACATAATGCCTCCGGCACCACTTCGTGGCGGAGGCATAAAAAGATTCAACAATGTGGCAGTCCCCAACTGATTTGAAACAACAAGCTTAATGACTAAGATACCCTTCAGAGATAATTTCAAGAGATCTGTGCAAATTAGTGAAAAAAAACGCTAGTCCTGGGCCCCATTTCATCAAAAGATATAATTGATTATAAATTTCCTTACCACACAGGCTGCCATAGACTTAACACAAAAATCAACTATATAATCAATTATAACTCTTCATAAAACTGGGCCCAGGTACTGCTCGGCACACAAAATACAGAGATGGTTAGAGAGGTGTGCCGAGGCAAAAGGCATAGGTTATAATACATCAGCTGAAAACCAGAAGGGCCTTTAATTATCACAATTTTGGGGGTATTGAGTTATTTGCTATCGTTTTGTAGAACTTGATCTCCTCTACATTATGGTGTCAATTTAAAATTATTTTTCATTTTCAGCAAAATGTTAAAAATCATAACCACAAGGGTGCAATTTTACCCTATATTTGGAACAATGCTTTATCAGTCTACCCACTCTTGATTTAATAAACTTTTCATTTCATGAAAATTGATTGTTTTATTTTCACTTAAATGCTCAAATCTTAGAATGCGATAGTGCCCTTCTGGTTCTCAGCTGACAAGTAGTAGAGTTAACCTGTTCCATGCCGAATTCTGAAACCCCCATAGATTTAATACATGGGCTGCCAGGTTCCAGTAGGGAATGGGTTACCTTGAATGGAAGTAGACTCCATGTCAAAGAGAGGTTTGTGACTAAGCTGGTAAACTGAGCTGGTTCTCTCTGCTCTAGCTCCAGACTGAGATGTCATCCTCCAGATGCTTGGTAGTTTACTAGATAGAACAAAAAATAAATTTAGGAGATAATTTTTGGTAACCAAGGTACAAACTGTAGATATACATTACAAGTTCCAGTGGCTCCTAATTTATTCATTTCATCTATTGATTGATTTATTCATTAATTTATGTATGGATGAATTTTTTTACTCATTCATTAATTTGTTTATTCATTTACTTATTTATTGGTCTTGCTTCACTTGAGTAGCTCTGTCAGTGGCTACAAACTTTTTCTCAGAGCCCCTACGCATATATTACAGATACATGGGGAAAAAAAGAAAGAAATTGCATATAATGCACAATACAGCTACAGTAAACTTACAACATGACTCCTTTTTTTAAGTATTGAAAAAACAGGACATACATATCTAATAACTTCACTTATAACATCACAAGTAACCGACAAGTGATAAGTGCACATGAAAAAAAAAAGAAGAGGAGAGATACCAAAAAAAAAAAAAAATCACTTTTCTAAGATGGGAAGACAGAGAAAACAATTTTGCACACCCACAGGAATGACAATTTATTCACATACATGTACAAACTTTCACAGACACACCAACACACACACAGACACACACATATGTACACACAGCATTCATATGACCCATCAAAGGAACTCAAGAATTCTATTCTCACACAGTGTCATGTGTTCATACGAACACATGTATATACAGCAAACAACGCCTACTGATATCACACACTTACACAAAATTATACTTAGTATCCTCAGGATATACAAAGTAGTTTGTAATCATGAAAACACTCTACAATCTGGAAAGGGTACGAAAAAATCTTATGAAAGGGTACTGTCAATATCAGTAACATTTTCATGCCAGCATCTGTTCTCCTCTCAGCTGTACTGCAATAATAAAAGTCAATGTATTCATAGGTTCCCCGACTTGGTATTAGCTCAGCGGCAAACAAACGATGGATTTGGGAAGAATAAAACTTTATATTTTCAGCTAAATTCCCCTGCATGGTGCCCCTATGTCTGTGCTGCTAAATCCTTTGAGGCATATGGCAACATCATCCAAAGCTTATGTGATTTACGGCAGATTTCTGTGATGGAAGCTGTAACTACTTTGATTTTCCTTCTCAGTTAAACGTATACTTTGAGAAAGGTTTCTGTACTAGGTCAGATGATGAGAACTTCATCTTTTTCAAGAAAATCAAGAAAACACAAAAACAGAAAGAAAGCCAAATATGTTGCATCTCCACACCAACATGCAATTTACCATAGAAGATAGGAATTTTAAGTCCCACTCTGAGATTCCAAGCTGTCAAGTGATATATACTGCGTACGCCATATAGCGAGTCTAATTTTTTCGCAAATTGGGACTTCCCGACAATTTTGCGAGTGGTTAAAGGGACTGTACAGTACTGGTTGAGGTAGGGATTCATGTTTTGAACATTCCTAAGTGAGATAATGAAAAGCCTCTTTTGAAATATGGAAGAGCATGTAATTCTAAGAAGGATTCAATGTTTATTTGATGAAAATTGGTTTTCAAATGGCTGAGATATCCAAACAAGGCAATCGCCAAATTGTGTCTCGCCCATTCACGTACAAGGAATTAATATTTTTTATCATTCCCAGAAGTTAATTGACCTGCTTATGACCTTTGACCTTGTGGTGACTTTCAACACCCTAAGGGACATTTACCATCCAAGTTTGGTCACAAACGGACAAAGGGATCAAAAGTAATGAGCCATAATCGAAAAGCGCCATAAAAACTTAACATTGGGCCCTAAAAATTTGTTGACCCCTTTCTGTGACCTTTGACCTTGTGATGACCTTTAACTCCCCAAGGGACATCTACCGTCCAAGTTTGGTCACAAACGGACATAGGGATCAAAAGTTATGAGCCACAATCAAAACGCGCCCTAAAAACATAAGATCGGGCCCTAAAAGTTTGTTGACCCCTGTCTGTGACCTTTGACTTTGTGACGACCTTCACCTCCCCAAGGGACATCTTCCATCCAAGTTTGGTCACAAACGGACAAAGGGATCAAAAGTTATGAGCCATAAACGAAATGCACCCTAAAAACTTAACATTGGGCCCTAAAAGTTCATTGACCCCTGTCTGTAACCTTTGACCTTGTGGTTACCTTCAACTTCCCAAGAGACATCTACCATCACCCAAGTTTGATTGCCATTGTAGCAAACATGTGCCGAGTTACGTGTGATAAGAGAGTCTTGCAAGTAAACTTTAACATATGACCTCAAATGACCTTTGACCTTATCATGTGACCTCTTACGGCACCATAACATCAAGGTACCCCCAGTGCATCCATCACCCAAGTTTGATTGCCATTGTAGCAACATGTGTCGAGTTACGTGTGATAAGAGAGTCTTGCAAGTAAACTTTAACGTATGACCTCAAATGACCTTTGACCTTATCCTGTGACCGCCAATGGCACCATAACATGAAGGTACCCCCAGTGCATCTATGACCCAAGTTAGGTTGCAATCCAAGCAACTTATGTGAAGTTATTTGTCAAAAGAGAGTCTTGCAGGTAAACTTTAACATAGAAAAGAGAGTCTTGCACATACTCTTTAATATAATGACCTCAAATGACCTTTGACATCATCACATGACGTCCGACAACACCATAACATGAAGATACCCCTAGTGCTTCTATCACCCAAGTGTGGCTGCCATTGCTGTAACAGTTGCCAAGTTATGCATCATAAGAGAGTCTTGCAGGTAAACTTTAACATTTGTGACGGACGACGGACGACGGACGACGGACGACGGACGGACGCCATTTGGATCCCTTAGTCTCGCCTTCACCTCCGGTGGGCGAGACAAAAAGTGCTAATAATAAAAGGCAACATGCCACAACTTTATTAGGATCTCTTTGCTTCACCTTGTTTTTGGAAATCTCAGCCATTTCAAAACCGATTTTCATCGAATAAACTTTTGATACCCTTTAGAACTGCATTCCACTTACATCTCATAGAGTGGTTTCTGAATATCTCGCAAAATGTTAAAAGCTAAATCTACACCTCGACCAGAACTGTATACACCCTTTAAATGTGAGAATGTGAAGCACAGGAATAAACGGAGACATGTGCGTGAGCACTTCGCATTCATATCTACATCAGAGATAATAATTTCACAGATTGCACCCAGCTCGTAAACTTTGCCAAAATAAAAAAACCTTGCACAATATACGGCGTATACAGTACCTTACCATCCAAATAAATAATCAATAAAAAAAAGGATAAAAATTTAAGAGACAAAGCTTTGCAGTTAGGCTGTATTTGGGTACAATAAGTTACAAAATGTAATCTTTATTGTATGTCAATCATAAAATGGATTTACACCACAATGGCAACCATTGTCAAGGGATTACCAGATTAACCTAATACTTAACCCGTTGAGGACGAGTCCTGAGAATACTCTGGCAGGTGTTTACGGGAAATGCATGTTGTAGCGAAATCAGTTTGTCCTCAACGGGTTAATACACTCCATAAGAGCAATACATTCATAATTATATCAAAGCATCATTGCTGCAGCTGATAAACTTCAATGTTTTGGTAAGGTTTCTATCAAAGCACATTTCTTTCCTTTTTTTACACCCCTGGATTGAAAAAAAGAGGAAACTTACCCGAGACCAAAAAAAAGTGTCTTTAGAATTGCTTACAAACATTATTTACAACAAATTCTATACTTCAAAACAAAACCAAACGTCCAATTCAGCTAAATTGACCCACAGTGCATATATTCCAGTATAATGAAACATTATTCCATTTGACTGTTTGCAGGTATTTTGAGCTAAATCACAAATGATTTATTGTTTGAAAGGATAGTACATCACATGGTGGTATCTCATTATACTTCATAAAAGGAACTGTTCACCATCTGCTTATCACATAAAGAAGAACTAGTTGCAGAATTAGTAAGAGGTTATCTCTAAATATGCAAAAAAACAGGAGGGGGGGGGGGGAAGAGATTACTGTAATTTGACAATTTGAGACAGAAACATAATTTGTCTTTCAAAAGGAGTTGCCAGTTCAATGACTAGTAACAAATCAAGTGATTAGATGCTTTGATAATTCTGCATCCAATGAAAACGATGGCATAAGAGCACAGTGTGTCTCTGATGCTCTCATTGCATCTTATGAAATACTGGCAGTTAACAGAAATATCACAAAAGATACAGCAATTAAAAAAAAAAGGAAAAAAAAGAGGGGAATGGTTTCTTGGACTGGATGGATAAAATGCCTCCAGCAACCTTGACGTACATGGTTGCCAGTGATGTCAGCAGATGAAATAAACAGACCAAGAAATGGCCTGTAAAACAATCAAACAGTCTGAGTGATAAAACAGGAGGTGGGCTTATCATAGCTACACACAAAAAATGGTGTCATAACTATGCAGTACCGTATCTTCTAATTGAAGGCTGAAAACTAGGTGTGTCTACGAACGCTGTCGCTGGATGCATTCATGACAGATGTGATTCCCTTTAAATGTACAGATGAGTCTTCTTCCTATAAAGCTAGGGTGACATCTATGATCACACTAGGAACATAAGAATCAAAGCATGTTCACTCTGGAGGAGGCACTCTTTAACTCTTAGTGCACTGAGGTCGGATTGGCATGCACGGTTCCATGACATTTGCTCCTGTGACAATTGCTCTCATGAAATATCTGCATGCTAAGCTAAACATAAACTCTACCCACAAACATTACCTTAAACCTAGTCCTAATCTTCAAATGAAGCTAAGCCTAAACCCTATCACAACCCTAACCCTAACTCCTTGGAGAAAATAAGACCAGAGCAATCGTCACAGGAGCAAACGTTGCATCATCGATTGGCACAGGAAACTGCATTGTGTTGCACACTGTCCAAAATCCTAGGCGCAGACAAAGATCATATCCATGTCTCTTCTTGATTAGAAATCAAAAGTCTGAGCTACACAGTAATGGTATGTAATGCCAACCAGTGTCTAAGCTTATTGTGTTATATTGCTAGTTATAAATAAAGTTGCTCTTAAAAACAATAACTGATTTGTAAAAAGGACATATTTGTCAATGAGGGTGGTTGGATTTAACCCTTTTGTTTAATAGACAGAGTTGTTTGAATGGAAAAAGAGTTTTATGGTGTGATATTTTACCAAATGTACAAAATTTCTTCAGCAACAGCATGATTTTAAAACTTTGCTTTTTCTCTCCCCGTCCATTTGACTAACATACAGCTTCAGTCAACGGACTCACACAATGTCTTGAATCCTTCCACCACAGTTTTACATCTAGTGTGTTTCACACCTCAGACAATTGGATGGGCAAAGTCCCAAACCTAATTTTGAGCCAGCAGAAGTCCATTGTCGAAAGCACAGAATGTTAAAAAGAATTTCCACTCTGAATCAAAGGGGAATTCCGGTATAGGCATGAAACATGGATGACAGGTCATGTGTAGGTCATATCCTTTCCTAGCAGGCACACTCATAAATTCTGAAGTAGAAGCCACGGCTCACACAAGACTAGGAAAAAGCAGACTTCTACCCCACTTTACAATCTCTACTCCCGCCTCCCTGGGATAATTTCTAGTTTCCACGTAGCGCTTCAATTCTTCATTCCTCTATGGACTCAATTAGACATCTCGACAACGACAAGAATGCATCTCCGAGCCACTCACTTCAAAATACATTTTTTGCTCCGGACATCCTACATTTCAGCAAAGCATGTGGAGTATCCATTAAAGTGAGAGTCATAGGCCCAGAGTCATCCCACTTGTTTGTTTTTTTTTCACGAAAGCTCACTGTTCCCCCTCATTTCTTCAGATATTCATTATAAATTTAATCATGTAACCTTATAAATGAATTACCTTGTGTAATTGCATTGAATAAGATTTAAAAGGGCACACTGTGGTGTATACATAAAACATCTTTGTCAAGTCATTTACTTCACTCTATAGGCATGAGGGTCATTTGAGATTGACCTTTCACCCCACTTGAATGTAACTTTGCCAAGCATCTATCTCTCTCTTACTCTTGTAGACCATGGCCAATAATTCCTAAGATTGGCTATTCATCTGGGCCTCTGTGTATTTTAACTCGTTGAGAATGAGTCCCGAGTATACTCAGGCAAGTGTCCATGAGAAATGTGGGCTTGGGCAGGTGTCCATGGGAAATGCGTGTTATAGCAAAATCAGTCCGTCCTCAACGAGTTAAAGAGGCATTTGAAACTACATCTTGTATTGCTTTTAACCCTCAGAGTGCTTTAATCACCAAAACTACAACAGGAAACTACAGCTGTAGCTGTCAATGAATTTAGATTACCTAATCTTGCTAATCCCTATTGTGACACCATGGCCTTCCTGTTGGACTGAGGCACATTGTTAACCTTGAATGGGCTTGCTAATTACTATGAAGCAAGAAGTATTCACGGCATGAAATTTTGCGAATTGGAGCTGACAGCCTTTTTTTTTTTGCAGCATGAAATATTCAAGAACTGTCACTGGCATTCAATGCATATAATGTAGACAAGAACTTTCGCTTGCATTCTAATTACTCAAATCTTGGCTCTTGCAAAATTCCCTACATTAAAATGCACATGAAAATTTCTGGTTTTACAGTATACAGCTAGGTCAAGTTCTGGGTGGATTTCTGACTGCTGGTGAAAAAGCTTGGCAAGTTGAAGAATTACCTTGGTACTACCTACAGAGTTACAGCAATGGCAGTTACCATGACAACAACTAAAATGCTGGCTACTAACTGGCAGCTTTCTTGCACTGCTATGGCAACAGCACTCATGGTGAGTTTCACAAGTGATTACAAGAGTAATAACTTGGAGCCCTGATATTTGATATCTGAGTAGCAACAATAAGTTGAATGTTTCCATATCTACTGCTGACAGCAGAATGCTGACAGTGTGAAAATGATGCCACTCTTTCCTTTTGTTTCCCACCAACGCTGAAGGATGGGGCTGAAAAAAAAAATGCAATCATTGATTTGTGTAAGAGTGGACCCATAAACTTCTAATTTCAAGCCATTATTCTTTTTTTTTCCTTGATATATGAACTGATTGCTTGATTTCACCAACAGCAGACCATCCCTCAGCCAAGAACTCAACAATAAATAACAAGTGCTCAACAGATTTCTTTTGTGTGTGTGTGTGTTGTTTTTTAACACATAATAAAAAACAGTAACTAGTACCATAAAAATGCAACATGCTTACAATTGCTTTGTTTCTATAAATATAAAAGCGTGTAAATTAAATCTGTTCGACTGGACTTACTTGTGAAAATCACGGCATACTACCTGGATGAATCAAAATCTACATTGATATATTTTTTAATATAATCACACTGATCATGATACAGTACATTAGAAATTGAAATAAACATTGAGAATTGGCATGTAAAAAGAAGCAAAATTAAAGCACTGACGAATAGTGATATACTGTAAAAGTGGTTTCTTTCGCGGTGGTTTTATTTTCGCGCTTTTCGTGCTTTGAGGTTGAACCGCGAATTTAACATCACGCGAAAATGTTTTGAAAAGTCGCGCGAAATCAACCAGGCAAGGAAATGTTTTGAACTCGCCGCTTGTTACAATGCTATTGCGCACATGCACACATGAAGATTCCATGCATTGAGTGTATTGATGGTCAACACACACAGCGATATCATGTCATAAAAGTACTTGAGAGATGTGACTTCAGGTAAGCCTGCATTTAATTTTAATTTCTATTATTTCTAATAAATAAAAGAATAATTCGATTATAGTGTGGGTTTTCATGTGCAAAATAAAACAGTGTTTACCGATTGAATTCACAGATTTTGCTGACTGCGAATTTAAACACACGCGAAAAAGTCGGCACCGATGGAAACCGTGAAAGTATCTGTACGCGAAAGAAACCACTTTTACAGTGGGCCTACTTCTTGAAATTCTTCGGTATGAATCACTACATCAATGCTTCATACTTGGCATGGTCATTATGACAATGATATCTCATCAATACAAGTATCAGACTAGAGGGCTGCATTACCCATTATTCCTGGAGCTATCTAGATTTTTGGCCTACAACCTTTCCTTAGTAGCAAGATAACTAGGCAGTATTGAGTCTTCTCTGGCTCATCTCCTCCCCCTCCCCCACCCCCACTCCCCCCCCCCCCCCCCCCAAAAAAAAAAAAAAAATATGAGAGACTAAGGATTGTCTGACAGCATTCTGACAGCTCCACAAATTATAAGGGACCAGACTGATCAATTAGGACAAATTTTGCCACTAGATTCTGTTTGGGTTGATATTCTATCACTTGGAAACTGCACAAAATATATACATTTGCCATGTGCTGGTGTTGCAGGTTCTGGCTTTTATCAGTGGCACATGTTTTATGCCTCAATCACTCACAAAAAACATGTAAACATTTGCACAGTATGTTTACCAACCACTGTCCAGATTCCACCTTTTTTTTTGTCCACAAAGTGTCTTTAAAATCAGAATGATGAAAAGATTAATGAACAAAGAATGAAAAGAAGGTGAAATGATGGCATGCATGAGTGAGACGCAACAGATGAAGGAGAGAAAAAATGAGAGAGAGAGGGAAAAAGAAGAAGGTTGCAGCACAAGGAAACAAACAAATGTCAGCTCTGGAGAATGCAGACTCTTTAGACGTCATACAGAAATGTTAATTGAATTCAAAAGCTGTTTTGAGTGCACTGCAAGGCATTGCGATCCTTAGGATACTTCAGACCAGATGATAACAACACTGGCTTTATGATGTCGTGCACGTCCACATAGGTATGCCAAATGTCACCATTTGCATATTTGCCTTGCAGGCAAAGAAAAAAAAAACCCTCCCAAATTTCATTCCTGCGTGGGTCTTCCATAAGAATTTTCAAGTTACCTGTGCAGCCCCCCTATTTGGCAGAGAATTGGGCGGCCTTGGACAGAAATAGAATCAATTTTACTCCATATCGTGTGTCACAAGGCAAAATATGGCAACAACACGGAGTCTTTTCTAGAGTTTCTGAAGCCCTGCAACAGCCTGCTAATGAGAGTTATTACCATCACTGAGAATCTCAGATTACACTGTGCAGCTATAAAAAGATGCATTAGTGTTAAAATGAGTGCTCACTCTAAATTGGGTTTGACTTAAAGTACCACTACACTCTAAAAATAGCATCTAATAACATTCTGATACATACTTTTCTCCTATGGATAGAAAAACAAGAAGTAAAATTGATAGATGAGGTCCTTGTAACTACTTTTGACAAATTTTCCAATACCTGATTATACTTGGAATAGAAAGACAGTGTGGGTGAAATCCCATTGCCTACATAAAGCTGTTCAATAAAAGTAGAGTGGGCGACTCTTTCCTATGGGACATGAATTTTTCAGTTTCAGTTTCAGTTCAATGACATTTATTTCCAGCAAACATACATTTCAGTCCAAATCACAACGTGACCATTTTAAACATGCTGGGAGTACATCTTTAGAAGTAAAGAACTTGTGATGAGTGTGTCCTCAACATGAATGTGCATGATATATGTATTCACATGGGTACACAGAAATAGGTGAAGATACAAAACAGAGATAGGTATGATGACAAGGACAGAGACAGTGATTGCTGAGACTGAAAGGCTTCCATAACTGACAGAGATAATGTCGAGACTGACAGGCTGTCTTATGACATTGTAATTCACTGCTGCTGCACAATCCAGTCAAAATGTTTCCCTTAAGATGATCCTTGGGGAATTTATTGAGAGATATGGGTTTGAACAAGCATTTCTTGAAAATATGCAGTCAAGATGCTATGACTTCAGAGTGCCGGATGCTCACCTTTTCAGTTAGTGACACAACTCGGGCAAAGAAGAAGAAGAAGAGCAAGAACAAGAAGAAGAAGAAGAAGAGCAAGAACAAGAAGAACAAGAAGAGGAGGAAGAAGAAGAAGAAGTAGAAGAAACAATAAAAGACGCTGCCCCACTTTTAGCCACAATGAACTAAAAATGCGTAAAAAACTTTAAGTCGGTACCTCTGCGAATTCTTTTTTCTTCCTTGTAAGTTGATATCCTCCCCATTATACTCCATCACATTCCCATCCCTAAATAGCTCACCACATCGATGGTGAAGTGCAACTAATGCCATTCTTGGAAAGGCAACAGGAATTGAACGGTCATGAATATCATAACCCCGCGTCGTCCCGGAAACCAAGAGAAAATTCTTGGTCAGCACAAAAATGAAGAAAGGTGGATGAAAGTGCATGAAATATAGGGTCTTCCTGCTGTCAAAATGGTACTTTTAAAATGATGGTAACCAAGGTTTGCTTAACCTTCAAGGTGAACGAGAATAGTTGGGGGCAGGGGAGGGGAGGGGCAGCCCCTGAAATATGTGAGACATTGAACCAAACATCAGAGTATGCTTTCTTTGTTTGATTGGTACATGTATCTGCCATTGGTCCAGGCTAGCCTCTGAAAATTATTTTCAAACTAGAAATGGTGACTGGTATACCTCCACTATATCACATTCATCTTTCATCTCCCAATAGGTCTACCGCACATTTTTGCAGAAGGTGAGATGGCAATTTCACATGTCTGGTCGGAAAAGGCAAAGTAACAAGGTTGATACCTTATAGAAGTATCAGTTTACTTAACATACTTACGTGTGGGATCTGAGTGATATTTTGCTAAGTACACAATAATCAAGCATAGTATTGCTGAAACTCCATGGTACTTGGTGTAAAAAATCTGCAAGCTCTTTGTCTAAGAAAGGTGATTAAAACTAAAAGTATGATTAAAATCAACAGACCTATCCCCACAGAAATGACATCAAATACTAGATGACACTTGATTGCACATGTACATGTAGGTGGCGTCCACGTTTGTGTCCAGTTCTTGTTGTAGTTGTTTCTCTCAAGAGTGAATGAGAAAGAGAGAGTGTGTGAGATTGAAGACTTATCGCGCCAAAGTTCCTAATGGGTTCTGTTACTTGATCTGTTGTTTATCCTACCATCAAGTCACGGAAGTTGATCCTAACCTCTGAGTCACTCATATAAATGCAAATCCTGAGAAATCTCTCTCGGTGCCCAACTGCCCTTTAAACTGACACCTACCAATCGTAGTCAGAAAAGATACCAGTGTCAAGCACAGTGTCAAGGATAAAATTTGGGGGAACACAGCCATACTTTAGAATTCAGCAGACAATAATGATAATCCGTAACTAGTATCACGGGTGCTGTTCGTTATTCTGAAGGTTCGTTATTCCGAAGGGTTGTTAATCCGAAACACGCAAATTCTCTATACCTAAAGGTTCGTTAATCCAAAAATGAAAAAATGTTTGTTAATCTGAAAATTTGTGGCGTTATTCCGAAGGTTCGTTATTCCGAAGATTGGTCAATCCGATAATGAAATTCGGAACAATGAACCTTCGGAATAGCGAATCTTAGGAATAAAGAGCATTCGGAATAGCGAACCTTCGGAATAACGAGCTGTAACCAGTATCACACAGTACATTGTGGTCTTTGTCTGAGAACATACAGCACTTAATGGTTAGAATCTCACTATAATTATGTAGATCATGTCTGGGTACATATCGGTGGCTAAAAGCACATTATTACAGCGAGTACTCTATCTACATGAAGTTATCAGCACTCGACTGCACACAGAATTTAGCCTCCAGTTACATGTAGCGGTCAGTGTTTGAATATGTATGGTAGCCTGAACCTACTCACATGCGGTCAGAGTCTGACTACAGTTTGTGACCAGAATCACATAATCTACTGTGGTCAAATTCTATGTGTGGTGGCCCAATCTTATCGGTTCCTTGTGGTCAGCATCAGTGGCTAAGAGTGGCTAAACTCTGCCTATCTAATTATGCAGCCAGTGTCTGACTACATAGAAAGGCAGTTTACCTATAAAGCTGAGCTGTAGACACAGACATGACATACATGGTCGTATTTCTGAGGCTAATTACTATGAATGATAAACAAAGAGAGCAAATTTGTGAAATGACGCATGAAAGGTACATTTGTATGAAAGATTCATAAGATGACCTACATCCCATGAACATGGCTATACGTAAAGGTGTTTTCGTTTTTGTTTGTTTGTTTGTTTGGTTGGTTTTTTTTTTGGGGGGGGGGGAGACAACCTATATGACTATCTGTTTGTATTGTGTGTCGTGTTGAACAATTTACTTTTTCACCAATGACAATTTACACAAACTATTTTACACAAGCGACACAAGCATTGACTCCAAACACAAACTATGAGCTTTTAACTGGAAGATGAAATTGAAGAACAGTATTTGACACTTTCATCCACATCATTAGTGGAAAATTCACAAATCCTTGAAGTACAAATTCCACTGCAGTCGTACTCGTAACAGAAACTCAACCACTGTTGGGCATTTTTTTCTTCTACTAATTTTATCTATTTTTTTTTAATATCAATATGTTTACAAGCATAAAACCATTCTTCACAAAATGTTAATGATGCATTCCAAGTCAAACAATAGAAGCATCATCACACACTGACTGCATTACCTCCCCCCCCCCCCCCACCCCATCCCTAACCCAATGGAAATATCACAACTGCCCCTGAAGCCATGCTGCTTACAGGTGCATATATTTGTGTCACACACTCCGTTGCCACATCCTATGCGGTGAGAGCAAATGCAGGTATTGACCCTTTTTTCCCTTCTCCTTTTACCTTGCCTCAGCTGGCATATAAATATCCTCAGGGGAGGGAAAAAAAGGGAAGAGGAGGAGGAGTGGAAGAGGATGAGGAGGAGGAGGAGGAAGAGGAGGATGCATGGAGAACAGTGGAGACTTGATTCAAAGTGTAGGATTACTGACATTGATTATGCAGTTTCTCTGGGCAGGTCAATCCAAAAAACACAGCAGGCAAGCATCAGTCAGGAGGGACCGAAATAGAATCAACCTGCTGCCCAAAACAGTGGCTAATTTAGGTCAATTTGCAGCCTCGGTGCCTTGAATATGGGGAAAGAGCAATTAAACAAAATATGATTGTTCCCATGGGTATGATATATTTGCACTAATTGAATTGATGTATTGATCAAAAATATAAAGTGCTTTGCTATTTTCATCCTGCCTATAAAAAGCTGATATTTTGTACGGCTCCCGCTTTGCTATTCTCAGCTGTTAAGTGGTATTGATATCAAGTGACATTTATTACTAATACAATATACCTCATGCTGAAGGCAACTGCCATAATCAGATCTACAGGTTCATTACAAACTCATTGACACATGTAATACATCAAAGTGTCAGAGATGCTTTTAAAAGTCTAGGTCAGAGCATCTATAATTAAATGTGTCAAACTTTTGAGAGATTTTGATATGAGCGCTGCCATAGTAGACCCACTATTAGCTGTGTCATCCAATGTAAACAGGTGGCAAAACTTAAGTTGTTCGCCTGAGATTAACGAAACCACAAATAACATTAATTCTTTGAGGTAAAAGATGTTTTCTTTGGAAGGTGCACAAGAATACAATATCTTCCTCATCATGAACAAAAGAAACCCTGACAAAAGTTACGATTTATCATTGTTACATAAACACATAAGGAATGATCTGTAGAAGATATGAGTACCTTGCAGATTTTGGATCAAACATATCAGGAATGTATTTCGTCTAAGTCTGAGTCGCGAAGATGTCTACGCAACACCAGTGGGTCTCCGAAAAGTTGTGGAGACATTGTGGAGACGTTGCAAATAAAATTAGTCTCCATGAATTGGCTGATTAAGATGTCACGGAGACATCTCTGCGACCAGCTGGAGACTCAAGTTGCCACTAGGTCATTAACTAGTCTTCAGCCAAATGAGATACCCACTTAACAATGCACAATTTCCAGGCAGCTCTAGACATTGTAGAGATCTTGAAAAGAATGTTTTTGCACCTTTACATGGCTTGGAGTTGGACAGTATCACATAAAACAATGTGAATGAGTTCAACCACACATTATGAGACCATGCTTCAGTAATCACGGACCAGCTGAGGGCACTGTTTCATAAAGTTGTTCGTAAAGTTACGAACAACTTACGAGCGACTGGTGATCAGTTCTGATGTGCTATACTTAAATCGGAATTTCCATAATTCAGCACAAGAACTGATCACCAGTCGCTCGTAAGTTGTTTGTAACTTTACGAACAGCTTTATGAAACACCCCCCTGGTAGCATGTGGATGCCATGGATTGGGAAGGCTGGCCTGACTCGAATATTTTCAAGAATCCTTGTAATGAATTGTGCACAGCTTTATCAATGATCTCTGTGTAATGCAGGTGTCAAATTGTTCGTATTTGCTTGTTTGTTTGTTTGCTTTTATTTCTGCATTCAATCAGATGCAATTTGAATGCAAACTTCAAAAAGTACAAAGACAAAGAATAACAAGTGCAGTGAAATAAATCGATAACAGTACATAAATAGATACACATAGGTGATTGCATTGAGCAATGTAGATACACAGAAACATAAGATAAAATATACAGTATTTTCCAGTAAACAACAGAGATAATTGAATGCAGGACACCACCATCATAAGTGATTAAGCTTGAAATGGATGGATACAAATTGTTCGTATGTAGAGCAAAGATGGACAAACAAGCAAGAAACTGTTCAAATTCAGCTCTGATCATATAAACACTGGGTTATTTGTAAGGACATCTTAACCCGTTGAGGACAAGTCATGAGTACATCTGGCAGGAGTCTATGGGAAATGCGTGTTGTAGCAAAATTGGTCCATCCTCAACAGGTTAGAGCCATTGAATAACCGCTGGTGGAGTTTCTCAGGTTGCTAATAAGAGATCGTTCTAGCTTTGGCTTTTGATTGGCTTTTAACCAAGTTAACAGCTATATAACAAAATTGACAATTCCATATATATCAGTATGGCCATGTCTTCTCTATTTTGGGATAGTGTGATGCCAGGCTAAGTACACATGCACACAGCAGAACTTCAACTAGACTAAACTGTTACTGATCAGAGTGTATACTTAAATGCACATAGTCACTGACCATTGCTATTCATGGTTTTCAAAAGAACCCCGGTGGACAACGAATGAATCGGACCACCTATGAATCACCATGCTACTGGACCTTTAATCATGCCATTATGTACACTTTTTGGGGATATTTTTTTTTTTTGGTCTCTCCTTGCTATGACATTTCATTTATGTTTAATTTCCAT
This sequence comes from Diadema antillarum, assembly GCF_040938485.1. NCBI lineage: Eukaryota > Metazoa > Echinodermata > Echinoidea > Diadematoida > Diadematidae > Diadema > Diadema antillarum. The sequence continues at coordinate 1,021,489 of NW_027271164.1, read as the reverse complement.
GCTTTAATTCACTGAGCCCTCTCTCCCCATCAAATTTGAAAATAAAATTCAGACATTTTGGATCGCTCCACTGAAGAGTTGAATCGAGGCGGGAGGATCCATATCTGGTTAATTGGTTGATTTTTATAGGATGACATGGTGTATGGAATTGAGCACACTGTGACTTTTGAAAGCAGCTCTTCATGAAAAGCATTCCAGTGATTAGAATATTTGCTATACAATTTCTGCTATGGGATTGCTAGGCCTCTGCAAAACATCATCATAGGACTTTATCCTCTAATACCCTTCCCTTCCCCTATCATTTGACTGATACTACTGAATAGGTTGTTGACTTGTAGTAACCTCTTTTTGTGGATGTCTTTCCAGTCGCTACCACAGTTTGGCTATTGGTGTAGTTAGTTTAATTTAGAATCATCAAAGTCCCTTAACCCATTCTCTGCCACATACTGAAATCCCAATAGATATTGTGTAAAACCCACTAGCTCCTAACAGGCAAGGGTTAATCTAACTATATGCCTAGCAGCAAGTAATGAGGTAATTTTGTCTGAGTGATTACTTTCTTTTAAATTAACAAACTAAAAAAATGATGACCTTTACTGATGAAATTTTACCTTGTAACCATGGCTACAAAATTGGGATTTAAATGTGCCCTATTTGAAAAACTTCACTTGGCAAATTTCTGCTTCAAAATTCTTAAAGATGTTGCACATGACAGTTGCATCAAGCTAATATACCTATGTGTGAACAGGAAATACATACTGTAGTACTGACGGCTCATATTTCATAATTCTTCAATCCTGGTTCATAATGTATGTCTAGTGTCTGCACGTACCATTCCCCTTTGAGATGTACATATTGTTTGTCTACCTTTTGAATTTCTATTTTTGTCGACAGGAACTGTGCATAACAAAGGAAAAGACATGCAGGATAAGGTAACACACATAAACATATAGTGCAAAACAACAACAACAACAACATACACTCAAACACATACACACACGCACACAGACATACAATTGTCAATTAAGTTAATGTGCAGGTGTATCATAAAAACAGAACTGTACGGTTTCAATCTTCATCCCACATCCAATGAGAGAGCCAGCCGTATAAAAGCCGACGACGTTACACATACATTAGGGCTAAGTGCTGATTCAGGGGCCAGGGAAACGTGTGCCTGGCCCTGGCACAGAGACTTTAAATTTTCCATGAAATTGTCACAAGGCTCTCGGCACTGTAATTTACCGCGGCCTTGATGGGCCTTTATTATTATACAGGCTTGCCTCCCAAAGGGGAAGTTTGCCATTTCCCTGCCCACTCGAGTCATTGGCATATAAACCGATTTCAGAAGAGCCAGGCAACGGCTAAAAATAGGTGTCTTTGGAGATATCTATTCCCTGTTTGCGGTAAAACAGACCTCAGATAAATAAGCTTGATCACATCACAACCCTCAGTGCCTCAACTGAGCTTACCTGTTAAAACAGATCAGATACAACACCAAAGCAACTGTACCTAAGAATTAGCCAGCTCAGAGTTCTACTTTGACCATGAGCAGAAAAAGGTCACTCGTACCAGCAGGGCATGTTAGTTTTTAAATTCACCGACATAATCATCTTGGATGTAATGATTGTTATAAACTATAAGTAATCCTCATAAATCGTGCTCGCTAGCACAACTACCCAACAGCAAAAGTGGTATTAAACAACATCAATGGAAAAAGATTGTTAATACATTAAATGCAAAATAATGAAATGGATGCATTCGCAGTTGTTAATTGCAGGACCATACTGGTCACCTGGTCTACGCAATTTCATCTTTTGTTTGAACATGATTGATGAATTACATAAATTGTTATGCTTTGAAAATGAGTGAGGTGCCTGACCAACTAAGAAAAAAGAAGGTCATTTGTCTTCATATGCACATGAGCTGACTCCAAACTGGCTTATTCTACCCAATGTGTTCAATTATTTTTTGAAAACAAATCAGACAGAACATGTGGCTTCATTAAAATCATATCATATGCTTCAAAAACATAACATTATAATGAATAAGTAATACCTTGATGGGGAATACTTTTAGGATAAATAACATGATATCATTATTGTTTGAGCTGCAGGAGAGTTTAAAATATTGTATTAAAACTACTGTGGTCAAACACTAATTTCGTGACAGGATGTTGATTTCCCTCATTTTGGAATGACTGGTTTTGGAAAATTTATATATTCCACAATCAACCATTTCAGTTATCAAATAAACTTTCTAAGTATTAATACACATTTCAAGAGTCAAGAGTTTCCTTGGTATCATATTTGTAACTGAAATGAATTCTTATCCTAAATTTTTTAACCCAATGGTGACATCATGGTTTTGTGCTTAAGTCATTGGCTGTAGACTTAAGTTTGTCATACCTCATATCAGACTAGAAATGTCGCTATGGCGACTGGTATGCCTCCGCCATAATGTATGATTCTCCTAATAGGTCTATAGAACGTCTTGACAAAGTGTGACGACAGTTTCATCTAATCAGAAAAATATTAAAATAACATGTTATGATGTGTTGAGTGTTCACTTTCCTTGAACTAGATTTAATTGGATGAATGGCTACATTTTCTAAGAGAGCATGTATTTGAGGACTTGAGGACTTTTAACCCTTTTATAAGTCTATGCATTGGGCAATTTCAAGGTATAGAGAAAAAGTGTAATTTCTGTATTACATAGTAAATTGTTAGAATTTTGACCTGGCCTTTGACCCTTGACCTTTAACCCTAAAATTCATAAGAGAATCATTGTCAGGCAGAACATGCATAAATATGTACCAAGATAGATTCAAGATAACTTGAGCCACTTCCGAGATATGGAGGAAGAAGTAAAGTTCAGCACTTTCACTTGATCTTTGACCTGTTGACCTTTGACCTTTTTGGCAAAAAACCCCGAAGAACTTCCCAGAGAATCTCTATTGGGTTATACATGCATACACCAAGTGAAAAAAAAACAATCCTGCAGGTATTGCATAAACATGAGGGACATAGTAAAATTTTAAATTGTTACCCTTGACCCCTGACCTTTGACCCCATGAACCCAAAATTCCCTAGATAATCACTGCCAGTCAGAACATGCATACTATATTCCAGAAGATACCTTGAACCATTTCCAAGATATGGACAAAAAGTAAAATTTTAACATCTTTACTTGACCTTTTAACCTTTGACCTAATGACCCCAAAGTTTCGCCAGAGAATCTTAATTTAGTAATACATGCATACACTAAGTTTCAAGAAAATATCTTGAGGCATTGCATAGATATGGGGGAAATAATGAAATTTTGAGCATTTGACCTTAACCTTTTGACCTTTGACCTTGTACACCCAAAAGTTGATAGGCACAACTTCGCCCCCTAATACACATACATGCCAAGTTCCATTAGGATACCTCAAAAGGTTTTTTAGTTACGTTGTCCACAAAATTCATTGCGGACGGACGGAAGGACGGAAAACCCGAAAAAATGCCTCCGGCACCACTTCGTGGCGGAGGCATAAAAAAAAAACATAATACAAAGGTAAAAGAAATGTGCACTGTTCAGCATGCTTCACATGGAGATTGTGCATAGTCTTGGATCATTAACTATAATTCATTCCTTTCAAGCTCGTAGGAAATTTGCTCAACTGTAGCATCATGATCACATACTAAAATTCTAACAATTAAAATTGTTGGGGAAACTCAAGGGGCACTTAATGCAATTTGTATCTAATTTCACTCTGTGATCGGCAGTGGAAATTATGTTATGTTTTTGGTTCCATATGTTTGTCTGTCTGTCTTTCTGTCTGTCTGTGTACAAGATAACTTCAGAACGGATGATCGGATTTTCACCAAGTGTATTGTGGTAGATGTTCCTATACCTCTATGTTTGTGTTGAAGATACTGCCGATGAAAATAGTGATATTTTAATCATGGCTATTTGGTGGACGTCCATTCTCTCGGAGTGCTCTTGTTTTTTTAAATACCTTTCCATCACATCAGTATCACTACATGATTCTACCAAAAGAAAAAAAAAATCATAATCATTTCTCTTTGCACTGGAATCAAATGATTGGTACAATGGTAGTGCACATACTCCACTTCTGCACCAGTAGTTAAAATGAGTGATGCAGACAAAATGAACATTCACAGTCCCTACTCAGGAGTAACCTCTAGCTCGAGTCTGCCATGCTTCCAGGTCAATTATGCACAGATGTTCAAGCATATTGCCGGGAACACACCGTCATACATTGTATGTATATAGTTGTGGTGCAGAAAAAAAAAATGAAACTACAAACTTGTACCCTTGTTATATGAGTGTAGCATGGAATGTACATACCACTCAGTCCCAGACAGTCAAATCTGTTGCAGTTTCTGCAGATGATTCTTCTTCTGTGGGTTCAGCATCATTTTAAGTAACATTTGAAATATTATCTTTATGAGTGAAATAACCAATGGTCACGGATAAAACCAGTCCAACATTCAGAAATAATAACAAATACTTTGGGGCTATTGGAGCGGTACTGCTATTAGACATCTTGAGATGAGATGAGATACTTTTGTTGTAAATGCACATTGGCACAAGGTACCACATTCATCACAAAAGACAACAGATGATGTAAGTGTATTTGTGCAAACCACATACACTGTAGCCATTTTGATGCTTTTCCATCGTCACATTTCAATTCTCTTACATTAAAGATATGTTTCATAGGGGTGAAAAAAATCTAATGAGAAATTACATTAAAAAAGGAAGGTATTGATTAGTTCTGTATTCTTCAGTGCAGGAAATTGCTTCCATTGTGATTAAGGCAAAACAAAAGTGCCAAATAATCTGCATGCAGCCCCCGAGTCCTCATCAAACCACTTTATGTGCGCTTCTAAACATCTGTCATTTGAAACTAGATGACTATATATGCATATGCAGCCAAAACAGCAACGGGTTCTGCTGTGTCCCTGTGTGTTTAATGGCAACCATAAGTTTGTTTTCAATTAGCGGTCAGGAAAAAGACCTGTTAAAGTCTAAATGGAGTTAGTTTATTCTTTGTTTTTCTCGCGAGCTGGCCATAGCTCATGGCACATGTATAACAATTAGTGTGTCGCTGTGTGCGTGTGCGTGTGTGTGTGTGTGTGTGTGTGTGTGACAGAGAGAGAGAGAGAGAGGATGTTGGTAATAGCGTGTGTGGTGCTGGTGCAAAGGTCCATATACCGGATGCATACACGCATCTATTACCAATGATACGGCGAATCAGTCGTACAGTGCACAATTAATGTGTTAAAACATCAAACTAAGCTCTCTATTGACTTTCAGCACCTTACCGTTTCTTCATAATTTATATTTACACATATTTTAAAGGCTTTCTGCAGGACTCTATAGAAATAGATCTTGTTAACCCAGTAAATATAACAGGCAATGGGAACTGTTTTTCACCTTGTTAGTCAATTTGCAGCAGAGTACCTTATTAAGTGGTACCCGATTGTAAAGTATACAGAGAATTCAATATATTCTCTCTTTTTTTTGGAATAAAATTACACATTCCCTCAACTTGCAACTATCATATGTTAAGGGTAATATTCACCCCTCTGTTTTCTGAAAGAGATAAGTGAAGTGTTCTTACTTTATTTTAGGAAAGCGATAATATACAGACTTTTTTGTTCATGTTTTTTCATACATCGTTGTCCGGGTGTGATTTAATAAAATGTTGTAGTCTTTTCATCCAGTGATCGCAGCAGCGAACTTTGAAAATTCATAACTTTGATCATCAAACTTTCCTCAAATTTTGCTGATGTGTTCTACTAATATTGCTGCATTTTCCCTCAATTCACACTAATATCTAGGATTCATTTCCCTTTAATCAAAGTAAACTTGAATATTGTGTAGAACTGCACTTCAAACTTGAAGCATTCCATGAGAACATTATCAATGTTGATGAACATGTGATTTTCAATCCCATGTGAACATGTAAGTGTGATTACTTCCCTTCATAATGTATTACTCTATAATCTAACACAGCACTTGAACGCAAACTTCACATTTTGAACACATCCTTGACATTCAAGCTATGCGCTTCTTGCTGCATTGTAAACAAGGAAATAAAAACATTGGCAGAGCGAAGGGTCCCCCAGGGTCCATTATGCCTTTTGCTCATTTCTGAGGACAAACTTCATTGCTGTACCAAAACCCTTGATCCCACCCATTTACTCTCTTGATGGCTAAATGAACTATGGATACTCCACTCTGAGCAATCGGGTGGGGGGCATTTTGTAAAGGTTTTGTAATTTTTTTCTGACAAATTGTTATAAGCTACTGAAATCCTTGCATCTGATTGGCCGAGAGCAAATATGTCAGAAAAAAATATCAGGCAAAACATTTTCATGAAATGCCCCCAGCACTTATTCTCTTATAGATCAGATGGTCTAAGATTCCTGCAGCTTTACATCCACCATGCAGACATCTCTTTCATTTTGTTTTCAAGGACAGAGAGCTCTCTAAAGCACCATCACACTCTTGAGGCTCTTTACAAAATATTGCTTTCATCCGAAAGTCAACTTATCATCCCACACCTTTTAACCCTTTGTATGCATGACTTTTATAGTGTGCTACTCAATAAACTGTGAGTCTAAATGTGCAATTTTGGAAACACACACATGCAAAGGGTTAATACACACATGTCTAGTATAGGGCAAGTCCAAGATAACGCGCACGTTACGTATGGGACATTCAGAGACTTTTATGACCTGAAAAATAGTGTTAATGGCCTTTGATCATATTGAACTTCATCATGGTGATTGATATTTAGGAGAAGTATAATCATGTAAAAAATTGAGAAAAATGACCTTGACAATTATATTCTAGAAGAGAAAATATGTGCTGTTACGTATGGGACCAGAAAAATTTTGTTTTTTTGAACATTTTTTTCAACCTCAAAACTCTCTGAAAGTATATCATTCTACAACTTGTAACTCACTGTGATGAAAGTCACAACACTCAAGATTATCACAGGTAAGTTTCATGTCATTAGGCAAAAAGCTCTAATTACAGGTTCTAATTAAAGACAGACATGACGTGTTACGTATGGGACAGTTACGTATGGGACAGTTTGTCCCCCATTCATTTAGTGTGTGAAGAACCATGTTTATGGGTATTTTGCATAATTATTGAAGTAGAATCAGTTGAAACTACTCAAATACTGATCCAGATTGTCAAGGAAACAATATTCCCCAAATATTCACCATCATAATCATATTCAATCATATTTTCATATTTTTATGACCAACCTGGGTATGCATGCCCTTTGTCCCCCATTCGTTTAGTGTGTGGAGAAGCATGTTTATGTGTATTTTGCAAAATAATTTTGCAAAATACCCATAAACAAATTTTTTGCATAATCATTGAGGTGGAATCAGTTTAAATTACTCAAATACTGATCCAGATTGACAAGGGAACAATATTCCCCAGATATTTACCATCATAATCACATTCAATCATATTCTATATTTTTTATGACCAACCTGAGTATGTATGCCCTATTTTTATCAGGATACATTTGTAGTTACTACTGAAAAATTGAATACCTGGTAGTTTAAAGTGTTTACTTCCATTGATGAAGGGCAGTTTGCCATTTACAATCTTTGTAGTTTCAATAAAAAATAACTTGACACAAGAAATATTAAGTTTAATAAATAAGCAATACCTGCTGCGTGGAACCCCAGTGATCGAGTAGTTGTATGTCTGTCTAGCAGTCAGGTCATTGATTCGAGTCACACCTCAGTGTGTATACCCATGAATTTTGTTGTGGCTACTACTGAAAACTGAATAAGGACAATTTGTGTATCACTTGCAATAAAAAAAGAAATCATTTTACTTTTTAGGTTTTTCTATTTCACAACCATTTCAAATTGGATCTCCATCATATAAACTTGTAATTCCTCTAGTCTTAGGATTTTATGCTCTTAAGTAATTCATATAATTGGTTTCCAATCATCTCTTTAAATGTTGAAAACTGAATCCCCATTTCTACAAAAAACTATACCAACCCTTTAATGCTGATTTTTCATAGTGTATTTTGCCATTTTCCCCTCCCCCTTTCTGAAAATTGTTCAGTCAAGTTCATGTATTGTTTCAAGTGTCTATAACTCAAAAAGTAGATACAATATTGGGATGCTTTCTTCAGGATGATTGACCATTTGTGTACTGAGAGACCTTCCCAGCTAGCTACATGCATTCACATGCAATATGTATGAGGATGTCCCATACGTAATGCATTTGTCCCATACGTAACATTATTTCAATGCCTAATAAAAAATATTTCTTTTACTTTTTTTTCTTTTTTCTCTGGTATTTAATTTCTCTAAACAATAAATTAGAACTTTCCAAAAGGGCATTAAAATAACCTTAGCAATTTCAGTAAAAACCTAAAAAAATGACCTCATTTTGTTACGTATGGGACATCTCATGATAGGACACGAGCTAATTTGCATAATCATTTGCATAATCCCTAAATTTTCATACCAAGATAAACTATGTGATGAACTTCTCATGTCCACATATTAATCAAATATTATTTGCTTTCCTTTGAATTAATATGAATTTTTATAAATGTCCCATACGTAACGCTGTGTTTCACATATATGCAAATGAAGCCCTTGTAATTTGCATAAATTTACATAATATCATTTTTTCCTCCACGGAAATCAAAACTTCAACTCATAAGTTTCAAAATGATACCAAACATGTCAATATTGAGCAAAGATGAAATTTTGCCTTCTGAGGGGACCTTATCTTGGACTTGCCCTATATCCAGGTCATCTTGGTTTCAAAGTTTACATAGTGATCTTCAAATCTGGGGCAACAATATTTTCATGGTCTGTTTTTTTATTACAAAAACACAAAGAGCTGCATGAGGCATTTTTCCAGCAGGCCTGCAAAAGAAAAAAAAGAGATTATATACACAAAGTTTTGTGTCAGCAATGTTAGTTAGTTGCTTTTGGTAGTTTTGGAAAAAGTATGAGTAATCATTCTTGTATCTCTATCTTTAGTTTGAAAGCATTGAATTGAGTGTAAGTACTATTTTCTTATAGCTTTGTAGATAATTGCTTCCTCATTGTGTTATTGTTTTCTGTTTTCAATCTAAGGGTGATGCAGTTGTACATGAATGAAAATCCCATGAATACAATTCACGGTCAGCAGTAGCACTAATACCTAAGCATGCTTTTAAATAATGAAGACACCAAGAATAAGCCCTACCAGGGATAATCCGATAATCCCTTCACAGTAGTTGTCATGGAGTTTTAATCCCATTTTTCTTTTGGATGCATATCCACACAGTTATAAGTGAGTCAGTATACTCAAATAGCCTTTATTCGAGAAAGTTCGCTCCTGAAAATCTCTTCCATGAGAGCCAGTGGGGTGTTTCATCAACGTTTGTCAGCGCTGACAATTTCAGCAAAATCCTTGGTTTTGATAGGCTGAGATGCTCTGGTCACTGACTGTTACTATGGTGATTCAAGTTGTCAGCGCTGACAAATGTTGATGAAACACCCCCCTGATCTGTACCTAAGAACCTTATCTACCTTTTTTTTTTTTTTTTTTTTTTTTGGTGCTGCGAGGTTACAAACAATTGATAACTCATGATATGGGAAGGGAGCAGACAGATTATTCACCCAAAGAATTTGAAATACACTGTACTACCTGTAGCACGGGAGGTTGATAAGTTCCCTGAACTTATAGGCTGAAGACATATTTACCTCTCTAAATGAGACTTTTGTATACTGAACTCTGAATTCATCTTTATATACAGACAGATTTTTAGATACAGAAATGAGCAAACTGCACATACCTGTCAATAAACGTCAGCATCTGTAATATGTACATTCAATGAGTATAAAGTTAATGAACAGATTGAGAAGATCTAGATTCTGTCACTAAGCCTTTTCTTTTCCAAGCAAATTTGCAGAAAATGTTCAGTGGTGGCTTTGTCTAAAGATCTCCAGGTTCACCACAAGAACAGTTGAGTTTCTGCATCAGTGCAGTATTTTATTATACAAAATGGCTTCCTTAAATCACATCTGTGAATGACATGTGACAAATTTCTGGTCATCCTAGTTTTAGCATTGCAAAGAATACAAAATCTAGATATCATTGTCTTTTCATTCATGGTATTGCTATTAATTTGTATAATATATACAAAATCTTTTCCCATGTAGTGTTCCGTCTATGGGTAAACATCATAAAATATCCCACTATCAGATGATTATGTTTATCCAATCACTGATTGGTAGCTGACTTCTCAGATAATAAATATTAAGTTTATAGATAAAAATACTGTTCATAGCATTGAACATTCTCTCCCTGTTATACTGGTATAACAAGAACCTGGCAATACTGGAAAGAACCTAACATCAACATATTGATCTCAGGAATATTACACTAATATGCAGTATTCAGTAATTCAGTAAACAACTGTTCTCACGAGAGAGTTTTTTTTTCCTTTCACCATACCGTTCATCTTGTGCAAATGCTAAAAAAAAAAGAACAATCTGAGATACCTAAGCAAAGGGGAGCCAGCATAAATTCAGTGGGTTGACACTACTAGAGTGTATTTGACAGGTGGTGGTTTTTACAGATCAGCGGCGGCAACTGCAAACGAGACGGAGAAAGGGTGTCTAACCCACAGTTAGTGCTGCCAAATGCAATTTACCCATAAGTATCAGTCATCTCACTCTAGCACTAGCTGCTTCAGAGAGACAGGGAGAGAGAGAGAGAGTGAGAGAAAGATGAAACTCTAATGGTCCCCAAGAACTGAGATGTTTTTCACTTCTCTTCCAAGAATAAGATTTATAAGAGTGGCTTTCCACACATCTAACAATACCCATCTCTTCTTGATTAGCAAGTGCTTCTGACGTATCCATAAATCATGAAGTTCCATAAATCATGAAGTATGCAGGACATATACAAGGAAAATTTTCTTGACACTGTAGGCATTATCTTCTTCCTTTCCTATGATGGAAATAAAAACATAACCACTGTACTTGAAGTAATTTGTGATATCCCACAGTAGAAATGATACAAATTATGTACCGTACATTAACTGTGGTGTCACAAACTGCACTGAAACAAAAGGTTTCACTTTTTTTTTTCTCTCTTCCCAAGTTCTCAAACCTTTGACCGCAGTAAACAACAGCAAAATCTCTAGCCTTCTCTTCCTACATTTCCTGTTATTTAGCCCTAACATCACATCACACATATTGCACAGCATTTACCACCTGATCAACATCAGAGTGTGCTTGCCGGAAGCTGGTCACATCGGCAAGGCATGTGTCTATGAGTATGATGCAGTAATTGCTATTAACCTCGCCTGCCTCTCAGGATCTAAAACACAAACACTTCCTGCTCTATAAAAGTCTGAACCCGCAGTCCTTTCTTGAAAAGTATGTCTTTCATCATCAGTACCAATGATAATGATGATGATGATGATAGTTATGATGATGGTAATAATAATTATGATGATGGTACTGATGATGATGATGATGATGATAATAATAAATAATGAAAATAATGATGATGGCAACAACAATGACAATGATGATGATAATGAAAATAATGAAGATGACAATATTAATGATGATGATGATGATAATGATGATGGGAATGATGATGCTTAAATCTTAAAGTTAACATCTCCAGTTGTAAAAACTGAGCCTTGCCATTTTTGACTCCAGCATGGCAAAGGTACCTGTTTTTCACCTGGGTCAAGAGGGGCATTGAAGGTAAACTATTTCACCTATGGATCCATACAGTGGCTGGGATTCATAATTCCTCTCCAGTGGTTTATTTCGTACATCACAGTGATACCATAACGCATCACAACATTGGTGATGCAACAACTAATGCATCACAACATGTTGTTGGTTTGAATCCAGCCCAAGTATGTATGCCTTTGATTTTTCGTCATGGCTACTATTATAACACAGATTAATCTGTGCTTATTTATGTCGATGTAGGGCAATCTGTCAATCAATTGTAGCATGTCCCTTGTTTTATCCAGATTGTCTGTTCGGTCAGACAGTCTATTACTATCAAGGACTGCCATACTACAGATTACAGACTTGGTCACTGGGAATAAGGATTGTGATAATTGTCTAATCCAAGCTTAGCACATCAGGGAAGAGTATAACTTTTGGAATGACTTGGAAATGTGGGAGTGTGGTATCTGGGATTGGTTTGGAACAGAACATCTGTTAAGTTTTCAGGATCCTCTCGCTCTTGCATAAATGAATCTTGCAGTTCCAGGACTAATATCTTGTAACAGAACTTTCATAAATTTGAATAATATGCAGCACCCAATGCATGCATGCTTTAAAGATATGGAACCAGCACTGGCTGTTGGGTGGAAGCTCGGCGTCTAGTGGATATGATGCCTGTCCAGTGATCAGGAGGTTCTAGGTTGGAATTCTGCTTGAGTATATACAACTTTGTATGCCCATGATTTCTTTTGTCATGGCTTAGAACTACTAAAACACTGATCAATTCAGTGCTTATTTACATTGACGTAGGGCACTTTGTCAATCAGTTGCAATAAAAACAACTTCATGGAAGAACTTCATCATTTACAAATGGAAGTACTCTCTGATTCTGTCATGGGTAGATTTGCTCACGGGTGATTGAAGGACTAATCAAACTTGCATGATTATCTCAAGATCAGGTGGATTTAATAATTACATGTGAACTTGGGAAGGTAGAATTGTCCATGAGGCAAGGACCTTGAGGAATCCATTTGCAAGATTGTGAGTTTCCCATTCAAACCTATAGCCACAAATAACCTCAAGCAGGACTTATTGTTTATGATTCCAATCCATCTAGTTGTGATTGGTTGCCAGTAGAGATTGATGGGCAACCAATCATGTGATGCCATACACTTTGAGGATGCTGTTGTTATTGTTGTTATCTGAATTCATTTGGCATTTATCATTCCCCTCAGAATATTTATGCCACACACAGTGTTTTGGCTTCATATCATAGATATCAGGACAAACTCCACCCAAAAAAGCTTCTTTACATACAGGGTACAAAGGACTGCAGGACATCAATGGTTTCATACTTGCTGCATCATGGGCAAGTGCTAAAATCAACCAGAAGTTTACACATTGATACTACCCTTGCTTTACAAACCAAACTCATCTGCGTGAAACAGTAAGTGACCAGCACAGTCGCAGCAATGGAGCAAGGGTAAAGTCCTTTTCTATCCTCCTTGAGCATCAAGAAAGGAACCTTGCCGTGATGACACCAATGAAATGACATCCAGATTTTTTACATTGACTCATTCCAAGTCATAGAAGGAGACAAGGGTCCTTTAGATGAGGTGTGCTTTTCACCACCTAGCCAGGGTGACACAGGGTTGTGCGTGAAATGAATCGCACTTCAAAAGCTCTCAGACTAAAGCCACCCACGTGAATCAGAATCTGCCACTCGGCTTGTACATCGGCAATCAATCAGTAAATATTTAATTTCTGTGACATAAATCTTCTGGTAGAAACCTCCCCCCACCCAAGGAAAAAGAAAAGAAAAGAAATATAAAATCAGTGATGTAATCTGTGAGGCATTCATAGCACGTACAGCCACAGACAGCCCTCTAACTCTAGTTACAAGACTGTTAGTGGAGAAAGGACCATAAAAAAGTGAAGAGCAGAAATGTAGATCTTGATTGCAGCTTTGTGGTGGTTCTAGGTATTTGTGAAATCAGCTGCATGACATTTGAAAGCTGGTTTTAATATTCCAAGCAAATGCACGAAAGGTCCATGTTTTATCTTTGCGTGGCTGTAACTTCAAGAATACTTCTGGGCTAATCTTCTAACTTTGAAAACATTATCAAAGCTGGTCTTCCAATTATTGTGGCCGATTGATAGTTGGTTAGTAAAGCACACAATTAATAAAGAACATGTTAAGCATTTATTTTTCCCGCCCTGCTTTTAGGCGCCTCCTACAACTTTGGGGGTATCTTCACTCCTGTGCAATTAATCCCAGTTTCCCCGTAACCAAGAGTCATCTCATATTCCACCGTTTAACGTCAATAACATATATTACCCTGACATCTTGAATATCCCTGGGAACAAAAATGTGGCTACTGATACTTCATAGAAATTCACTTCCTGCATTTCACGCCATTAATTCCAGATTACACGCAAATCCCAGGAGCGTAATACACCGCAGCGATTCATCATTCTGAATTCTTGAGTGCAGTGCTGTATGCTCAATGAGAGTTTGAAAAAAGGGTGTCATCCTTCCCATTCTCATACATATAAAAGACCAGCTTACAGCATCTCTGCTTCATGCTCCGTTTCACATTGCCTGTACTACGAAACGAAACGGAAGCAGCGAGTTTTATTTGATTTCTGCTTGCAGCCACAACTGCGTATACCTGCGCCGCGACCTGCCTGACAGCTTGTCGACGCCTGACTGACTCTGTCCTATTATTTGCCAATCAATGCGTCTGGCGGATGAGAGCTCGCGGGCCGTAGGATCTGATCAACTAACACCTGCCATGGTCATCTCATCCTCGTCCGGCGCTGACGACCTGCGCAAAGGGCTCGGATGGCCCCTTACTTTCACCGACCAACCCATAATCAAGTGTGCGAGAGGGTTATATTTAGACGTAATGATACCATTAGCACGTGCAGTAACTTAATATGAGGCAGAGATTTTTATTCCCCGAAGCTCATGTGAAGGATATAAGAAGGGAGTGAGAGTGAATAAGAGAGAGAGGCAGATCACCGGAAGAAGAAATGTGCAAAGTACACTTCTGCCATCGTGCAATTAGCGAGAACAATGTCCATATCCTGACGAGTATCCAGTAACATGACAAAGGACATGCAAAATGACTGAATCTCCTAAAGAAGCTAGGAGGAGCCCAGAGTAAGCAAATTGTTTGCTTTACTGATTCACCCTAAAATAAAAGTGATGGAAAGGTACATCAATGATTTACATGGGGGACTGAACAGAGTGTCAAAACAAGTAATTAAATTTTTCCACAAAAATAGATGTTTCCTCATAATGCAAAACGTGGAGCTGCAGTAGATGATTTGATTAATGAGAGGCAAATCACGAGTACAGGTTGAGTTAAAGATTAACATTTAGAAATTGTAATAACTTTTCAAAATTCTGAGATCACGGTGTAAGAAATTTCAGCAGAATATGAGTGCTATCTACTGGTGGAAAGAGTATGTAGTGATATGTTTTTGTGTGCATGTATGTATGTATGTATGTATGTGTTTATTCATCTATCTTTAAATCGATCTATCTATCTATACTCTATCTACCAATCTATCTTTATCTATCTATCTATCTATCTATCTTTATCTATCTATCTATCTATCTATCTTGATCTATCTATCTATCTACATCAATTCAGCCATATCTATCTATCTACTATATCTACACTGTACATAAATCCATCTAAACCATATATCTATCCATCTATCTATCTATCTATCTATCTATCTATCTATCTATCTATCTATCTACCTAACTACCTACCTAACTACCTACTTATCTTATACCGAACCTGTATATTGCAACCTACAGAGACTACTCAAGAGAAGCACTATGGGTAGCCATAGACAGTGTGTCAGTACCACACCTCTAAAAAGACAATGTCTGCAAAACTATTGATGTGAAAAAACAAACAAACAAATCTTAACCCATTGAGGATGAGTCCCAAATATACTCGGGCAAGTGTTTATGGGAAATGTGTGTTGTAGCAAAATCAGTCCGTCCTCGACGGGTTAAACAGAATTTCAGAAGTGAATGAGTTCGAAGAAATGTGTATATCACATAACCTACATGGCCATGAGTCATACTGACACCTGGCTCCCATGCAAAGGGGACTTTACGGCAGTACGTATTTCATGGGGTTGGGTGGGAGAGTGTTTAGTAGCCATATAACTAGGCCAATATCCAATAACGAGGTTGAAATCAAATAATAGCATCATACCCTCCCCCCTGCTCCATTGAGAGGATGGAGGTAAATCTGATGATTCATCATTTCAAGCAGTCAGAAGATCCCTTATTATGTGTATGGAAAAAACTTACACGGCATATTCAAGATGACACAAACAGGAACTTGATGTAGTGGAGAAAATAGGATAATTCTTTCAGAAGCTTGCAAAATAAACCCAGCCAGCATGAAATAAGAGCCTGCATTATTTATCGTTTTCATTCATCATTTATAACTATCAAATTCAATGATAATGATATTGTACACGCTGTTTTTACAAAGTTTTTAGGTGTATATATTGATAATAAATTAACATGGTGTGAACACGTTGGTGCCGTCTGCAACCGCGTAGCGAAATGTGTTGGTGTGCTTTATCGTCTTAGACATTTTCCGAAAGGCATATGATATATTATGCTTTGATATTTTCTCATATCAATTATTGTAATGTAGCGTGGTCAAATTGTTCCGATTGTTTTATGAAAAGGTTATTTGTATTACAGAAAAAAGCAGTCCGATCAATTTCAAATGCCCCTTTTAATGCCCATACATTGCCAATTTTCCATGAATTACACTTATTGAATGTATACGAAATTAATATGTTGAACACGGCCATGTTTATGTACTTATGTTCCACAGGTTTGCTGCCTGTAGTTATGTTAAGAAAGTTTAAGTTAAATAATATTATTCATGATTACCATACGCGAAACTCCAGTCACTTTCACCTTCCTTTGGTCCGAACAAATGCTTATAGAAACACTATCTTTTTTAAAGGTCCAATCCTTTGGAATAGTTTACCGCTTCTTCTTAAAAATATCCCATTCCTTAATGGTTTTAAACGTGCTTATAAAGATCATCTTTTGAGCTTGTATTCTTCCTGTCACTGATTTGTTTGTAAGCTACTTTTGTATCGTTATCTACTTTTTTATGATTGTCCCGTTGTGCTTGTGTGTTGTGTCCTTCTTGATGTAATATTTTATATTTCAGGGATTAACGTGTCATAAGACTTTAAAGTTCTTTGTGTTGATCCCCATTCAAATGAAACAAAATTTTCAAAGTTTGTAGTTGTATATGTCCTTGTATTTTTATGTATTCTATAATGAATGAAATAAACTGAACTGAACTGAACTGAAAATTGTTATTTAGTGTTTTTAGGGAGATATAGGGTACCCTTTTAAAATCATCTTGATTCTCATGTGACAGGATTTGTTCTTGTTTACCTTACAGTTGATATGTTCAGTTTGAATGGATGCTACATTAATATCTCCTCATATCTCTTTTTATCAAACCAGTTTTGCTGTATCCTTGAGGTGTTAGGACTGATTTCCAATATATGACAGAATTGAATCTTGGAATAATAAATCCTGAGATGACTGCCCTGTTATAGCTGTCTGCAATAAGTAATGACAAAGTGCATTTCAATGTCAATCTGCTCATGATAGCCTGTGAGAGATGAATGGTGATTTTCAACACGACTTGGCACTGAATGTCACTCAGCAAAGTATATTGTATGTGACCTCTAACATTCAGGCTGTCGAATGAGTGAACAAATCAAATGATATGATCATACAAACCATGTTCTATTCCTTGTTTTCTTTCACATACTTTTAGTAATGCAGCTACTCCTTGCATGCTCTATTCTTTATTTGTCCGTAAATTCTCCTCCACCCTCCTTTGATTCTATTTCTAAATACTTATCTCTCATGTTGAAGTTCTTAATCAGCTTATTGAATATGATTCATCTTTCATCAATCTATGGTCATGTGTGGTATTACATTTACAGCAAGGTTACATTAAAATGTCATCCTTAGACCTGCCACCCAATCTCACAATGATATCTCGTTATTAAAACTGGATATTGTATTCTTTTTTTTTTTTACTGATACCCATCATTATGAACAATCTTCCTCTTTAATCTCCATCATCTAATGTTGAGAATGAACTATCTGTGGAATTGCTGCCAACCTATAATACAGAATTTTGAAGGAAGAATTTTGTCACACTCAGTATTTATTTGTAAAATGAATAGTTCTGACAGATCCTGTCAAGAATGTACAAGATGTATAGCAGAGCAGCTCTACATGTACTTTGTACACTGTTTATGATGTATAACAGATAACTTTACTCATGCGTGACAGAAACTAATAACGATGATGATAATACTGATGAAGATGGCAATGACAACGATGATGATGATAATTATAAACAGCAACAAAAATAAAGATAATTGCATCAACGACTATAATAGATGATTATATAAAACACATAATGAAAATCATAATCATGAACACTAACTACACCTTCTAAGATATGTGTCATTGAAGAGCAATCACGGTATGAAAACAAATCATCTGCTTTGTTACAATAAACATGATTACATACAGCAAGCATAAAGAAAGGCAAACAATGCTGTTCATCATGTAGTTGCATGATGTCCAATATTCATATATATGCCTGACAAGGCACTCTCAAGAATCTTCAACAGCTGCTTCACTGACATAGAGGGCAGCATTCAACCACCATAGAATGATAGCTGAGAGCATGACGTACTCGATGAAGAGAGTTGTGTGGGCAGAAAATGGGATTTTAAATGGCATCGCAAGCTTAGCAAGGATTTTTAAATGTTCTGTTCTGTTCTGTCGATCTGACAAACACCAGCACATCCAACAAAAAGTATTGCCCAAGAAAAAAAAAAATAGTGAAAAAGTATTTAATTTCAGTGCAAGAACTGTATACTATCCAGAATAGTTTTGGTGATTGTGAAAACTATCATGCACTGCGTGTATATCACAGGGCTTTGAGCTAATGGACAACTTCAAGTAAGTAATGATTGTAATGTATACATTACAACAACGACAACAAAAATCACAATCTCCCAAATGTGGAAAATCAATGACAAAAACAATGTATTTCTCATGAGAAAGGCATGCACTATGTAATATTGTGTTGAGAATGGAAGTCTCTTTTTAACGTAAGAGACATCCATTCTCAATACAATACTGTACAAGCTGACATTTTTGCGTACACATATTTTCGCAAATTGCTACTTGGAGGACATTTTCGCGTGTTGTTAATTTCGCAGTTGCGAGGGTCTAACTGAACTTACTTGAACTCTCACGAAGAAACTAGAGTCGTCTAAACTAAGAGTACCATACATGTGTAAGTACTAGTACTTTCTCAATTTGAAAGTAAAACAAAATTATATCAAACTAGAAATGTCGCTATGGCGACTGGTATGCCTCCGCCAAAATGCATGATTCTCCTAATAGGTCTATAGTACATGTGGACAGTGTGTGATTACATTTTCACAAAATTGGCAAAATATTAAAATGACGTGTTTGTCACAAATGTATTGAATGTTTACCTTCCTTGACCTATGTTTAATTGGATGAATAGGAGAGCATGTATTTGGGGATTTAAGAACTTTAAATTGACCTTGACCCTTTCATAAAGTTTATGCACTGAGTAATTTTCAAGGTATGGAGAAAAAGTGCAATTTCTGTATTGAACAGTAAATTGTTATCATTTTCATCTGGCCTTTGATTTTTAAGAGAATCACTGTCAGTCAGAACATACATATGTACTAAGTTTCAAGATAGTCTTGAGCCACTTCCGAGAGATGGAGAAAGAAGTGAGTTCAGCACTTTCAATTGATCTTTGACCTTTTGACCTTTGACCTTCTTGGCAAAAAAAAAATCCCAGAGAATCTGTATTGGGTTATACATGCATACATCAAGTTAAAAAAAAAATAATCCTGCTGGCATTGCATAAATATAAGGAAAATAGTAAAATTTTGAAGTATTGCCCTTGACCTTTGACCCCTGACCTTTGACCCCATGAACCCTAAATTCCCTAGATAACCACTGCCAGTTAGTACATGCATATATACTATGTTCCATGAAGATACCTTGAACAATTTCCAAAATACAGAGAAAAAAGTGAAATTTTAAAATTTTACTTGACCTTTGACCTTTGACCTTTTGACCTCATGACCCCAAACTTTTACCAGAGAATCTTAATTGGGTAATACATGAATACACTAAGTTTCAAGAAAATATCTTCAGGCATTGCATAGATATGGGGGAAATAGTGAAATCTTAAGCATTTGACCGTGACCTTTTGACCTTTGACCTTGAGCATGTGCACCCAAAAGTTGATAGGCACAACTCCACCCCCTAATACACATACATGCCAAGTTTCATTAGGATACCTCGAAAGGTTTTGGTAGTTACCCTGTCCACAAAATTCATTACGGACGGACGGACGGACGGAAGGATGGACGGACGGACGGACGGATGGACAACCCGAAAACATAATGCCTCCGGCACCAAAAAGAAATACTTTAAAAGGACTTTCGAAATTCATGCCGGACATCGACAGGCGAACACTGAGAATGCAGCTGCAAGAGTAGACTGAACGCACTTTAAACAGCTATAGCTAGCTGTACTGTGTGACGTGCGTGCACAGTCAACAAGTTGAAGGCTAGCTAACATTAGGCGCAGCGCAGGACGGGATACACTACTTGTAGTGTACTGTACGGCACTATATTCTAACGCGATCCTGCTGCACATGGCATGGCTTGATTTTCATTTCCTTGCATTGTTTTCACACGTTTTTTTATTTCGCGCGTTATTTTTCGCGGTTCAAAGGCGATTCGCGAAATTCGCGAAAATAAAACCACCGCAAAAATTTCAGCTTGTACAGTATTATACAAAATAGTGAATTCCTTGGGTGCCCGCACAAAGGTCGCTATCACGCAACATGGATAACAAGTAAGTAAACATATATACCAAATTTGCCGATAGCGGCCTTTGTGCAGGCATCAGATGAATTGTCACGAGTGCGAAAAATCAACAACAACAACAATGTCTTTCTCATGAGAAAGGCATGCACTATGTAATACTGTATTGAGAATGGAAGTTTCTTTCTAACGTAAGAGACATCCATTCTCAATACAACATTATACAAAATAGTGAATTCGTCAGGTTCCCGCACAAAGGCCGCTATTGCCCAACACGGATAATAATTTAGTATATACCACATTTGCCGATAGCGGCCTTTGTGCGGGTACCCAACGAATTGTCACGAGTGCGATGGTCCAAGGCTCTATTCAACGAGGCAAAGCCGAGTTGAATAGAGCGCCTTATCTTTTACCGAGTTTCACACTACACAGTGGACATCAACAGTTGTGGTCCACACAGATTCTTTAACAGAGTTGCACAAAAATGGTAACCAATTTTTCATGAAAGGTAAAAGAGTAGCACAGTTGCAGTTGGTCGTATGCGAAACTGACTTGTTCACAGCAATATGAGAGACAGAGTGTGCACTTGTAACTGATGAGTACAGTGTGCATTGAAAAGGTTTGTTGATTTTGACATCACGCCTGCGCCATGGAACAAAAATGAGGAGTCGATCACAATTTTACATGGGAGTCAAAAGAAATTTGGGAGCGAAAGGAAATTGGTGACGTCAGCCATGTGATCTCCATTTTTGCTCAAATGAAATTGCACAGCTATTCAAACAGCAACAGCACACAAGATAAGTATTCAACCAATGGGATAGCTACACTCTTTTCTGTGTTCTATAAAATCACTTTTCATAAACTATTTCACTCACAAGTTTGGCAACAAAAGTAAGTGAACTATTATGAATATGAGATCAAAATTGTTGTCTACAAACACATGGGATATTTTTTGAGATTGCCACAAGACTGAACTGTAGATAACGTGAGAAGATAATAAGAAAATAAGTAAGGAAAAAAGTGGAAGAGAAAACTAAAACAAAAATAAAAAGACACAAAAAAGTAGCAAAAAAAGGAGAAGACAGACAAGAATACAGACAAGAGATAATAAAGGAAAAGAAGTAGACAGAAATGAGAATATAGAATGATTGAAAAAAGAAAAAAAATAACCCTATCCTGGATTACAACACTATGTAATGGTGATTTAAACCATTGGTATTCTACATGTACCTGAGGGCAGCCACTACATATGCCATGATTTATGCATAAAGCCCTAAGGGGAGGGGGTGGGAATAGGGGAGATAGGCATGTTCTATTGAGAACGTGAAATACATTGCAGGGGATGTATGTTAGCCAATGTCTATTGAAAATATAAAATATTTATATTCTACATTGAAGGGATGGTATGATAACCAAATACTAATTAATCACAACTGAAAACGACTCAGAGCAAAAGGCAGCAGATGAGTAATTACCACCATAACTAGATAAAAACATGAGAACAAATTGACTGCATTTTGCATATCTGACTGTTCAATGCCATGTATTGTATCACATAATAGGTATTGTTGTATGTTGCAAAATATTCAGAAACATTTGCTGGCTTGTCGAAAAACCATGTCATTATGAACAGATACAGGGTTGTATACAGAAAGCACAGTTGATTACAAAGTCATCTGTATTGATGAAAACTGTGTCTCTTTATGAACATAAGTTGAATGAATATTCCAAGGGTGGATTATTTAAAAAAAAAAAAAAAATGTTTATGTGAAGCATGCAATTTATCTTAGTGCTGTCCAGTAGTGTAAACATGTCAAGCTCTAGCTTCTTTTTTTTTTTTTATTTGTGTATGCCAAATTTAAATGATTTCAGTGCGAAACAACAACAGATTTAGTCAACAAATCTATATCTTGCCTTTACATAGCTCTTATTTCATTTACGTTCCAAAAAAAATTTGAAATACAAAAAGAGATACGAGGCATATGAGTGTATCATAAAAGAGATAACAAAATATATTGCAAATATTGATACAGGGTGAAGGAGGTTTGGTCTATCAAAATGAAAGCTTTGCAGGCTCTTTGGTTTTGCTCCAAACCTCCCCTAAAAGCTAATCTAATGTGCACAAGTGACTGACCCTCCATCAATTTGATGGAATCAAAGTTCAACCAAGATGAATTCTTTATTCAGGATTCAAACATCAATCAAACCAATGCCCTTCTCATGGCAACACCAAAACACACTTCTGATGTTTCCACACAAAAGAAAAGCACTTTCTCCATTCACTCAGCATTCACATCATGTACATCAACAACTCATTATGAATCAAAGTGAGGCCAAAACTCACTCTTTGTAGTGGTTCTGGACAGTGGTCAGCTCTACAGGTAGCACAAACGTGTGTTGGTCATCTGGAGGGTGACCTTTGTAGTGGGCCAAAGCACTCCTATTGCATAGAAACATAAGGAGACAACAATAAATAAGAATGTTATGTTTATAAGTTATTGAGATGATTTCTGACTTACTGAGTACATCATGAGCATTTGTATAGCTGCATCAAATACCATTGATATATTGTAGGCATGACACTTTTCCACTGTTGTACAAGAGTGCGCTGGGATGCTAGCTTGTCCAAAGCTCATATCAAGCTTTCATCAGTAATCAGTCATTTCCTAAAGTACTAGTATTAGAGAGAGATCACATGTGTTATGGAATATATTACATTACCGAATCTAGGCTCATATTGACAAGTTTTATTTACTGCATGGTAACCGAATGCTGTAATCATTGACAAGCAGTCACATGTTCATCCCGATTTCTTTGTGATTGACTCACTGACCAGTGACACAATCTTTACAATGAACGCCTCCTTCAATATGGCTCATGTATAAAATCAAACAGTATCAAACATCTGAGCAATATCATCTTATACCTTGCAATATAGTTAGTTTACTCAGCTTTGTATTCAATATCATTTGTTCAAGGAGTGAAAAAAAAAATAATAGGTGCAGTTTTGTCTCACAATAGATTAAAGCGCACTGACCTAATAAGGGTGAGAATGTTGTTGGTGGGCAGTCCGAGGGATTGGGAGGCCAGAATGGTCAGCCCCAGGACACAATTCAGACATTCCAGGCGAGAGACCAGGTCAGCAGGGGTCAAGAGGCCAATGGGAGTGATGTACCACTCCAGGGAGTGAAGAGTGGTCAGTTTCTGGGCTGTACAATGATGGACAAACAAACATCTTGAAGCTATGATTACAATAATGGACACACTATAATTGTGGTGACATTTACTATCTGCCTCATTTTGAAAGAGATTGAGAATAATATATACCTCTCAAATTTACTGCACATCATTACACTGTTTCCCACAGATGTCCAGATATGAACACTTTGTGCACTACATTCACTAGCACAACTCGGTCTACAGCTTGCCAGCTTTGCACATTTTTGCTTAAATGCACAACCACACACAAACCGATCAATAAATTGCAATATGCTGCTGTGTATTTAAAGCGACATAGCCATAGCTTTGTCATAAAATTTGCATCACAGCAAAGTGCCAGTTACTAGGGACAATCAGCCCATACAATTCCCGTTCCAGAACACCAGAAGTTATCAGGGCTCTCACTGAGCGGCTTCTTCCACCATTCATTGTGGCCAAGTTTCAGGGGAATCAACTAAATACCCACATGATACCATGGTAAGTCACAGCAAAGTGCATGGGCATGCAAAGGGGTAATCCTTAGACTGATTAATATTTCACAGCCATGGACTTTAACAGTCTGCATACCGATAAAGAAGTGTGTGTAGTCTCTCTGGAGCTTGTCAATACCAATCTCCACCAGGAGGACCATTGGGAACTGATGCAGGTCCAGGACATGTGAGGGGTCCTTGTACAAAAGGCGGATCTGTTCCGCCAGAGACGTCTTGTTGTTGCCATGGATCTGTGAATAAAAGTCATTATCATTATGTTGATTCTCTGCTCATCTGATTTAGCACTCATTCACAGAAAAGAAAAATACTTTCTTGAATTTGTTGCCCTGAAGATGGATATCTACAGTCAAAGTTGCAGATAGTGATTTTAGCAACACAGAAGCACAAAGTTGAATACACTTGAGCACAATCTGATGCTTTTGTTTGGCAGTTGTCTAAGCAGTCTCCTGCAAGATTATCCCTCTGTAAGATATTCCACAAACATCCTACATAAAAAGGGAGATATTACTGTCAACACATACTTTCATACACCCCTCACCTAAAGAGGTCACTCTTCAAAATCGTACCAAGTTTTTAGAAAACACAAGTGGACAATTCTAAAAAAAAGGAGAAAAAAAGAATGATTTTGGCCCAGAATGCTGAGACTGATGGAAGGGTCTTCCCCATTCCTGTCCTACCATGGGTTGTATCAGTCCCTTGTTCAGCTCACTGATGACGAGGGCAAAGGCAGTCTTGATGTCGTCATAACAGGTGGCATTGTCCCGCAGGATGATCCAGATCTTCTCAGTGAAGTCCAGGTCACTCCTATCGAAGGCTGACCTCCAGCAGAGCTTGTTTTCTCCATCATCAGACTCATCACCAAGCTTCCTCTAAAACCAAGCATACAAGACAGAAGAGACATGGCCATCACATAAAAGAATCAACTTTCCATGCAGTTTTCGTATAACATAGATGGTGGGTCACTCACTGCATTTGATGCATACAAAGTGCACTTAAAACTTTATGTATTGTGCTGCTGATGCCATTGCTTTCTACTTTAATATTCTACTTCTTCCTGTCTTTTCCCAATGATTAACATGTTTGATTGCACTTCAGTGAATTCATCATGCCAACAAGAAATTTCATATCAGAGCGCACATGTTTATAATTTTTGCACCTTATCTTATCACTTTAAAATAATATTTGTGACTTCCTTTCATGCAGCAGAGAGATTCTCTGACCTTCTCTAACATTTTTTTTTAAAAACATTTAGTTGTATTTATCCCATTTATGACTTGTTATTCCAAAATCATTATGGATCTTTTTGGCTAACAAAATTTAGGATTATCCAGATTACAGCAAATTTTGTTGTACAAAGATTTATTGGAAATCATCTCCACCACAAAAAAATGTCTTTTTCAGCACATGAAAATAAAATAAGGTCAGAGCATACACACCTAAAAAGACCTATTCTAGGCCATTTTAAAACTTTTGGTTAGCATGATGCCACCACATTACATCAAAGAACTGAACAAAACAGCGTGGTGATGGCGAGTTGTTTTTACCCTGTACTGTGGCCCCTCCCTGATGTCTGCTAGCAAGTCATTGATGAGATCCTCGATGGAGACCTTTCGCTCCTTGGTCAGCCAGCTGACTTCTCTGGTTGTTAAACTCCTTGTGAACATCTACAATCAAGACATACAGGCAAGCACAGAGATGAAGAGGACAGAGAGTGGGAGAATTAATTGTTAGATCACAAGAGAAGGTAAAATACTATACAGTCAAACCGCTATAGACAGGTAATCCAACTTTATGTGCATTGCCTATACATGCACATATACATGTATCATCGTTGGATACATCGATAAGTATTTAATGTACATAGTGTACATGCGTAAGTATACACACGTGTATTTCATGCATTGAACAATGCCGGTGTTTATAAAATTGTTGCATATAGTAGCATGTGTACAGTCGTGAAGAAAGCTTAACACTAGTGCATTATTATGACTGAATAAGTGATGAATGCAGCGGTGGCGATCACTGAACTTTGCCCATGAATGTCTGGCACGGCCACAAATCAGAAAAACATGCTGAATTACCGGCTTTGTGGCCGCTATAGACAGGTTAAAATCTACCGCGGGAAACAAAATTTGTGGCCGCTGGCCGCGTTAGACAGGTGGCTGCTATACAAAGGGTCTTTAATAGGGCTTTCCTCTCAGGGGGATTTTTCATTGGCCGCTATAGACAGGTGGCTGCTATAGACAGGTGGCCGCTATAGACAGGTGGCCGCTATAGACAGGTGGCCGCTATAGACAGGTGGCCGCTAAGGCAGGTTTGACTGTAGATCCTTTACCATTTCGTAAAAAGAGACAGATTCACGCAATTCATACAACTGGTCAAAATTAAAGACAAGCAGCACTATGATAGTGTAGCTGAATATGGGTTGAACAGCTGTCTTGTCTTGCACAGATGGAAAATATAAGCAACAAACTACAGGTGCAATATAGAGGTTTTATGAAATTTCACATCTTTCAACATCTCGTCCATACTATTAACACGTTGAGGACGGACTATTTTGCTACAACATGCATTTCCCACAGACACCTGCCCTCGCGTACTCAGGACTCGTCCTAAACAGGTTAAGAACTAGAAACTGTACACATTTAATTCATTTCATTGTTTAAACCATATCATCTGTCTTCAATACTGCTCATATCCCAAATGAATATTGAATGGTAAGTTTGTGATAACATACGCTGTCATATTCAGTATTCAGAACAGATACAATCATATAAGCAATATAAAAAGTAACTGCTATCCTTATGACATGTTGTGTAAATACAATTCTTAGAATTGGTTAATATATCAGAAATCTTTATCTGGTTACATGTGTGTGAAAGTAAATGTACAACAAAAAACTTACCACAAGCATACATAACTCTTGGTGGACAGCCAGTGGAGTGCTTGTTATATCACCTGGTACTGCACGAATAAGCTGAAGAAAGTGACAGAATGTGGCAAAACTTGATGTGTCAGTAGCACAGACATGTATACAGTCTTGCATGGAACACATGCCAGTGAGCATATGTTTGATTTCTTTTTTCCTGAAAGTAAACTGCAGTGGTAATCATGAGTGTTGGTGTTTGCATGATACATGAAGTGAATGTAATGTGGATTTCCTTTCACTTCCAAACAACCTACTTGAATAACTTACTATAGGTATTCTACTCAACAATATTCCTTCACAGGACTTACAAATGAGAAAGAGTAAATTGTCACTATTTAAATCTATTGTGAGCTTTTGACGGAAAGAATAGCAACTGTTAACAGGCTGAATGCTAATGCTTTTAAAGGGATTACTGGCATTGGCACTAAGTTTAGTCTGTGCTTCATGCATTGTTTCTACAGATTATGTAATAAATATGATAACTTACATAATAAACATTTATATATGTAAGTATACCAAGAAAGTTAACTTATATGTGTTATGATACAAAATATTTCAACACATATGCCCCCTTTACTATTGCTTATTTCTGTGTATTTTTGTTAATGCGCATGCGCAATTGTTTGTTGTCATAGAAGAAATCATAACAAAAGAACGCTTTGATCCACTGAGCTGATCCGAGTCCAACGTTACCGGACACCCCGCACTCTCACTTGTTTTGTGGATAATTTATCCACATTTAACACCAGTTAATATCGGTAAGTTTGACAAGAAATATCATTTTATTCATTGTGTGACAATGTATGCAAATATTGATTATTTACAGAGTTATTTGAAGTAATTTTATTGAAATTTATTAGGCACTCGGATGCTGAAGTAAAGGAGAGTCATTGAATATTGATAGATTACATTTTGTCGAATTCTAGCCGTAATGAATTCATTTACAAGGCTAAATGTGTGTCATTTAATTTAAGATAAAGAATTTCGTTGACATTCTTTGAGTAAGTGCATCTTGTTCAAATCTTTCCTGCCTCTCTGATGATATGATTTATTTGATGTTGCATTGTCAATGCGAAGGATTGAATTGTTGTAAATATAGATTTATCTAACATAAAGAATAAGAAATTTGTGGATTTTGCCATTTTCGTGTGCGGTGTGCCGGTGTTCAAATGCGCTATGTGGATTACTTTTGGGGCACGCGCGGGGTAGCGCTTTCTTGATCCGCGCATCCTTGTAGGTGCACGCGCGTACCCCTGCTTGCTACCCTGGATGGGAATATGACGAAATAGTGGCCATTATGACGTCAACAATACTGTTATTATTATGTTAACAATGATCTAATTAGCATATGCTGTGTAATGAAATTCCTTCTGTTTACATTGCATTATTTACATGTCATCTACTTGACAGTGAGTAATGATGAAATGGATATGTTTTGCAGGTGGCTGAGGCATACTCTCTCCATCACGGAGTTTGTCAGGACTTTGTTGTCTGTCTCCTGTTTTAACGGTAATTATAACCTTTGTAAATTGTAAATATTTTTAATACAATACTACGTTGGCGAGGCTTATATCCAATATGTTTTTATGAATATTTGTACCCTTGTTTTGGATAGGTCGCCAATAATTTGCCACCTGATGTGAGAGGTTTTGCAGGTCTTTGCTTTCATTGGTGTATTTCCTCATTTCTTGTTAGATGTACCTTATTATCGACACACTATTACGTTAGGTTTTGAATAGTGAAGATAATATTTAAAGCTTGGTTTCTAGAGTTCAAATGAAAATGTGTTTCATGCAGGTCAATAATGATTTTTGTATGAATGTATTCGTAGAAGTAATACCAGTTGTGCCATAATGTGTTTCATTGTAATAATTAATGTCATCCATATTATTATTGATTTCCTTTGTTAAAATAAGGGAAAGTATTATTTTACTTCATCGCTATCTTCTTCTCCCTCTTTTCCTTCTACGTCTTCTTCTACTTCTTCTTCTCTTTTTTTACTTCATCTTCTTATTTCCTCTCTCATTATCATGATTATCTTATCGTGTATTCTTCTTATTACAATTGCTGCCATTATTATTAACAGAATAGTTGTTATTTTCGTTGTTATTATCACGTGGATCTGTCTCTTTTAATGTGATGAGATATTCGCTAAACTATTGTTGAATCATTTTCTTTCTTCTGGTGTGCACAGCCTGAGTGGATCACGATGAAGATGGTGTAGCTCTTATGGTTTAGCTCTTCACCTTGAACACAGTGTTGCGTTGTTTTAGGTTTAAATTTTAATTTCATTCTTTGTATTCTTGTATTCCAAAAAAATGTATTGTTTTGTAATTGTTATTCAGATCTAAAAAATAAATGAATAAATAAATTCATTATTCAATTTAAAAGAATTGCTAATAATGCGTCGTTCTTTCTCCCCCAGTCTTCTTATTTGAACAACAGATTTAGAAAATTGCTCTCCCACTTTGATATTTATATTTCTTTTGTATTTACTTAAATACCGAGTGGACGCCTATTTGTCCCGTCGGTGACATAATTTTTGGTGCCGAAACCCGGGAAGATTGAATGAAAGAACGATCACCGCAATTTGTGTTTTAGCGATATTATAACTAAATTCATAAAGATTTAAACAAAACCAACGCAACACTGTGGACTGTGGACCGAGGACTACCTGACCACGATGGATACACCAGGACCACCGCATCTGTCTCCCATCACGCCGAATGGATCACCATGTGACACCCCCGTTTCTCAACGTACACCCAGCATGACGACAGCAAGTCTATCACCCCTACAGCTGGCCGGATTCGACCCGATGCCTGCCCCAGAAGTTCATCATGGACGCTACTCCAGCTCTACCCCGACGCTCCTTGTATCACAGCAGTTGAAAAGTGTTAATGTGTTCACAGGTAAAGGGGGTATGAGTGTTGATGACTGGGTGCGTGACATGCGTTACCTCCTTGATTCTAGAGGAAACATTTCTTCCCGCGCGAGTTTTAACGAAGTCGTCAGACACACAGGTGGTAGGGCTCGTGACCTGGTCCTGAATCTAGAGCTTCAGGGAGCAGAACTGTCGGCCGAGAGGGCATTCAGAGAACTGCTCGATGAGTATGGGGATAGTGATGTCACATCATCACCCATGGCAAACTTCTACTCACGCACGCAACAAGCCAATGAGACGCCGTCGGAGTATGCAGTGGCTTTAGAGGCTAAACTAAGGACTGCACGAGATCGTGGTGACCAGGCAGCCCTCTGTGGAGAGTCGGTCCGTGACGCTATGCTGACCACACAGTTCATGTACGGCTTACGCGATCAGAAGGTGAGAGCCCGTCTGGCACCAATGAGGCCAAGAGACATGTCATTCCGGGAGCTTCGGAAAGAATTACGGGTCATCGGTGCGGAAGAGAAACTTGCCTCAGCCCAAGTGTACAGACAGCAGACCAGGCCGAAGGAAGGGAAAGAGGGAAACACCCAAGATCTGGATACAGTTGTGAAGATGGTGAACGAGCTGGCCGTTACTCAGGAGAGACAGATGGACCTGTTCCATCAAACGATAGAGAAACAGCACCGTCACATCGAGAGTCTTGAACAGCGGCTTCAAGAAAAGGAACAGGTTAACAAAGGAGAAAGACAGACCCGCCGACAACTGTTGATCTGTTACCGATGCAGACAACCTGGGCACATCGCCAGCTCCTGCCCAACCCTTCGTACGCAGTCAAACTAGGACGACCCGCAGATGAAGGGCGATCTGTGGGTGTAGGAGTATATGAGCAACGCAGCCCTAAAGGAGGAGAGGTGAAGCATGGCCATGGTGAATCGTTAATAGGACCAGTGAACAGCACTACGGTGATAATTTGTGGTCAACCGTGTATGGCTATCTTAGACACTGGTTCTCAGGTAACGACGATCACAAAAGACTTTGTCTTAAGCAACCCCCACCTCCAGAAGCAAGAAATCCAGTTAAGTCCTGTAAGAATAGAAGGAGCCGGAGGTCAAGACATTCCTCATGACGGTATCATCCTTTTAGACATTCAAATGCTCGGGACTGAAGTGAAATCAGTGCCGGCTTTGGTAGTCCCAGGAATTGGACAGGATGGACAAGTATCTTGCTTGTTAGGCACCAATGCTCTACGTGCATCCCGTGACAGAATTCACACGATGTACGGAAAGGACTTCATGGGAAAAGTAAAGGAGATGTCGACTCCCTACTTCTTGGCGTTCCAGGTATTGAACTGTGATGGCCTTGCTCTTGCTGACGAGACTGGATACGTTGGAGATATACGGTTTGAGGGAAAGAAACCGCTAACAATAAATCCAGGACAGCGCATGGAAATCAGGGCCAGTACTCCAGAGTGCACACGTGGGCGCAGTTTTATGGCTCTGGTCGAGGGCTATGATTCGCACGGTATCAAAGTAGATGCTACATTCTCTCCTGTCGAAAACGAGAAGGTGACGGTAACAGTGTCTAACATGTCTGCAAACACAATGACTTTGAACAGAAATACACCACTTGGGAAGTTAGAAATTGTAACTCAAATGCCGGAGATCCAAAATGAAGCTGATGGCAAAGAAATTGAGTTGGAAGACTATGCCTCCCCTCAAGAGATATTGGTGAATATTTTCAGTCAAGAAGTCAAGACACAGATTCCTGATTTGAACCTACCGTCTGGTGAGCTGACGCCTCCCGAAATGAAGGCACTGGAGGAACTGTTGCAGAGAAACGAAGATGTCTTTTCCAAGGGCCCGGAAGACTTTGGATGTACTGACACAATAGTCCATGACATCCCTCTTATTGACCCGATCCCCTTTCGTATGCCTTACAGACGAATTTCTCCATCTGACTTCAGTGAAGTGAAGGACCATTTGAAGGAGCTTCAAGCAGCCGGGATCATTAAACCTAGTAAAAGTCCCTTTGCATCGCCGATCGTTATTGTCAGGAAGAAAGACGGTAGAATTCGGCTCTGTGTGGATTACAGGAAGTTGAATACCCGTACAGTTCGCGATGCCTTTCCCCTCCCCAGAATCGATGAATCCCTGGATGCGCTGCACAAAGCTAAATACTTCACAAGCCTTGATCTGATGTCAGGATATCTCCAAGTCCAAGTTGCACAAAAGGACCGGCAGAAGACGGCCTTTACTACTCCAATGGGACTGTATGAATACACAAGAATGCCTTTTGGACTGATGAACGCCCCAGCGACTTTTCAGCGTTTGATGAATACGGTATTCGGTGACATGCATCTCAGCGAGTTATTGATATACCTAGATGATGTAATCATCTTTAGTTCTACTCTGGAGGAACATTTGAAAAGACTGGAGCACGTCTTCACCCGGTTGCGGCAGCATGGCCTAAAACTGAAACCAAGTAAATGCCACTTTCTAAGGAAAGAAGTGAAGTACCTCGGGCATGTCGTTTCAGAGGAAGGTGTAGCTACCGACCCGGAAAAGATCGCAGCCGTGAAAGACTGGCCTATTCCCAAGACGAAGAAGGAAGTCAGAAGTTTCCTCGGCTTTACAGGATACTATAGACGCTTCATTCGAGATTATGCAAAGAAGGCTAATCCATTGTTCACTCTGGTTGGAAGCAAGGTGAAACCAGGCAAACGATCAGCCGTAGCAGATGTCTGGACCCCGCAATGTCAAGAAGCGTTTCAATGTCTGAAGGAGACTTTGATATCGGCTCCAATTCTTGCATACCCTGACTTTGAACTGCCTCTTATTCTACAGACTGATGCATCCATATCTGGTCTAGGAGCAGTCTTAGCGCAGGAACAGGACGGGAAGGAGCGAGTGATTGCTTACGCCAGCAGAAGCTTATCACCCGGAGAGGCAAGGTATCCAGCACACAAGCTGGAATTCAAAGCGCTACATTGGGCGGCAACCGTGAAGTTTCGAGACTACGTTCTTGGTAGGAAGGTGACTGCAGTGACAGACAATAATCCTCTAACGTATGTGCTCGGAAAGGCACACCTCGATGCGCACGGTCAACGCTGGGTGAATGATCTGGCTCAATGTAACCTCGATATCAAGTACCGACCAGGAAAGTCGAATGATAATGCTGACAGTCTTTCAAGACTCTCGTCAGAGGATGTTAGAAGGACGCTGGATCTCTCTTGTTCAGGAACCACTCACACAGAAGAGGACCCGTCGCCAGTAAAAGTTGTTCAAGTCAATGCCATGGAAGTGCGTGATGCAGAGGAAGAGGCTTCAACGGTGGTTCCAGGCTTGTCCCTCTGTGAAATCGCCCAATGTCAAAGACAAGATACGACTATACAGCGCGTCATTGAGTTGCTTCAGACGCGCAACAAACCCAAATCACGGGAACTGAAGGAGGAAAAGGTCCCTGTGAGGATGCTGGTTCGTCATTGGAATCGTCTAGAGATTTGTGAAGAGGGAGTACTATGGTATGTCAGGCCAGATGACCGCAAGCTGTTGGTTCTGCCGAAGGGCATGAGGAAGAAGACACTGCATAGAGCACACCGAGATATGGGCCACCTTGGTGTTGAGCGGACACTGGCTCTCATGCAAGACAGATTCTTCTATCCGGGTATGAAATCTGTTGTCCAACAATATATCTCACGATGTCGACGATGCACTGTCAGGAAGACTAAGGAATGCAAATCGAGAGCCCCACTGATGCCGATCAAGAGTACGAGAACACTTGAACTGGTTTGCCTTGATTTCCTAAGCGTGGAGTCGTCAAGAGGTGGACTAGAAAACATCTTGGTGATAACTGATCACTTCACCCGACACGCACAAGCCTTCCCCACCAGGGATCAGACGGCATCAACTGTTGCAAAGACACTTTGGAGTAGATACATTGTACATTATGGCATACCAGAACGCATTCACAGCGACCAGGGCAGGTGTTTCGAGGCAGCTGTAATTAAGGAACTTTGCGAAGTCCTTGGCATGGAGAAGAGCAGAACCACTCCATATCATCCCCAGGGGAATGGAATGACTGAGAGGTTCAACGGAACTCTCCTAAACATGCTTGGAACACTAGAACCTTCACAGAAGCCTAACTGGAAAGAATATGTGGAGTCAATGACACATGCCTACAATTCCACAAGGCATTCATGTACCGGTTACTCGCCATTCTTCCTGATGTTTGGGCGTGAGCCTCGCATTCCTCTCGATCTCATGGCTGGAAACGACGATGTTGATGAAGACGAGCCCCAGGAAGTATCAGCCTATGTTGGCGATCTACACAACACGCTACGGGAAGCTTATCGCACTGCCGAGAAACAAGCGGACACTGCCCGCAAGAAAATGAAAGGGATCTACGACACTGCAGCGAGAGAAGCACCGTTTTGCAAAGGCGACAGAGTTTTATTAGCCAATAAAGCCATTATTGGTAGGCAGAAACTCGCAGACAGGTGGCTGGCAACTCCATGGACTGTAGAAAGTAGAATGCCACAACAGGACGTTTATGTCATACGTAACGACGAAGGCAATTGCAAAACGGTCCATCGAAATCTACTTACTGCCTGCACGTTCTCAAGTGATGACGAGGAAGAGGAACTTGTGGTCGAGGAAGCGGCGCAGACTTTAGAAAAATGTCGAGGCTCAACAAGAACGAGGAGGAAACCACAACGCTATGGAAGCGAGCACTCCACCTCAGTGTCTAATGCAGGCTAGTATGTTTGTCACATTAATGTAATAACTTTGTTCATCTAATTCATATTGGTCTAATTTTACTTATTGTTGAGGACAACAATAATTTTAAAGCGCGGGTGAGTGTTATGATACAAAATATTTCAACACGTATGCCCCCTTTACTATTGCTTATTTCTGTGTATTTTTGTTAATGCGCATGCGCAATTGTTTGTTGTCATAGAAGAAATCATAACAAAAGAACGCTTTGATCCACTGAGCTGATCCGAGTCCAACGTTACCGGACACCCCGCACTCTCACTTGTTTTGTGGATAATTTATCCACATTTAACACCAGTTAATATCGGTAAGTTTGACAAGAAATATCATTTTATTCATTGTGTGACAATGTATGCAAATATTGATTATTTACAGAGTTATTTGAAGTAATTTTATTGAAATTTATTAGGCACTCGGATGCTGAAGTAAAGGAGAGTCATTGAATATTGATAGATTACATTTTGTCGAATTCTAGCCGTAATGAATTCATTTACAAGGCTAAATGTGTGTCATTTAATTTAAGATAAAGAATTTCGTTGACATTCTTTGAGTAAGTGCATCTTGTTCAAATCTTTCCTGCCTCTCTGATGATATGATTTATTTGATGTTGCATTGTCAATGCGAAGGATTGAATTGTTGTAAATATAGATTTATCTAACATAAAGAATAAGAAATTTGTGGATTTTGCCATTTTCGTGTGCGGTGTGCCGGTGTTCAAATGCGCTATGTGGATTACTTTTGGGGCACGCGCGGGGTAGCGCTTTCTTGATCCGCGCATCCTTGTAGGTGCACGCGCGTACCCCTGCTTGCTACCCTGGATGGGAATATGACGAAATAGTGGCCATTATGACGTCAACAATACTGTTATTATTATGTTAACAATGATCTAATTAGCATATGCTGTGTAATGAAATTCCTTCTGTTTACATTGCATTATTTACATGTCATCTACTTGACAGTGAGTAATGATGAAATGGATATGTTTTGCAGGTGGCTGAGGCATACTCTCTCCATCACGGAGTTTGTCAGGACTTTGTTGTCTGTCTCCTGTTTTAACGGTAATTATAACCTTTGTAAATTGTAAATATTTTTAATACAATACTACGTTGGCGAGGCTTATATCCAATATGTTTTTATGAATATTTGTACCCTTGTTTTGGATAGGTCGCCAATAATTTGCCACCTGATGTGAGAGGTTTTGCAGGTCTTTGCTTTCATTGGTGTATTTCCTCATTTCTTGTTAGATGTACCTTATTATCGACACACTATTACGTTAGGTTTTGAATAGTGAAGATAATATTTAAAGCTTGGTTTCTAGAGTTCAAATGAAAATGTGTTTCATGCAGGTCAATAATGATTTTTGTATGAATGTATTCGTAGAAGTAATACCAGTTGTGCCATAATGTGTTTCATTGTAACAATTAATGTCATCCATATTATTATTGATTTCCTTTGTTAAAATAAGGGAAAGTATTATTTTACTTCATCGCTATCTTCTTCTCCCTCTTTTCCTTCTACGTCTTCTTCTACTTCTTCTTCTCTTTTTTTACTTCATCTTCTTATTTCCTCTCTCATTATCATGATTATCTTATCGTGTATTCTTCTTATTACAATTGCTGCCATTATTATTAACAGAATAGTTGTTATTTTCGTTGTTATTATCACGTGGATCTGTCTCTTTTAATGTGATGAGATATTCGCTAAACTATTGTTGAATCATTTTCTTTCTTCTGGTGTGCACAGCCTGAGTGGATCACGATGAAGATGGTGTAGCTCTTATGGTTTAGCTCTTCACCTTGAACACAGTGTTGCGTTGTTTTAGGTTTAAATTTTAATTTCATTCTTTGTATTCTTGTATTCCAAAAAAATGTATTGTTTTGTAATTGTTATTCAGATCTAAAAAATAAATGAATAAATAAATTCATTATTCAATTTAAAAGAATTGCTAATAATGCGTCGTTCTTTCTCCCCCAGTCTTCTTATTTGAACAACAGATTTAGAAAATTGCTCTCCCACTTTGATATTTATATTTCTTTTGTATTTACTTAAATACCGAGTGGACGCCTATTTGTCCCGTCGGTGACATATGTAACACATGGATAAATCAGAGCTGTATACTACCCCCCCTTTTTTTTTCTATTGATCTGATCTGTCTGTCAGACCAATAGGTACCCATTTTTTTTTCAATTTTTTACTGGTCCGTTCCTGAAAGAGTTAATGGTCCAACAGTGATTTTTACTGGTTGGGGACTGTTGGACTGGTGCCAGTGTGCAGCATTGGATAGATCACTTAATACTCACCACTTTACACGAGGCATCTATGGGACTCTGCATAGTCTTCTTGACGTTACTCCAGGTGCATTCAACCGCGACAAAGGATGATGCATGAGTCTCACTCAGGGAGGTGTCTGCACACAATGGACTGATGACTTCATACTGGGCAAAAGCTTGGGTTATCATGTTCTGTGAGTGAAAAGCGTACCATATCTACGTCACTAAAGCCATTGCCATCATCTTTGCAAAGCTCCTCCACACACAGATCACAAATGATTCCTCTATAATCGGTATCACTCTATTAAACCATGTTTATGACGTAGATTGCAAAGGAGGTTCATCTGTATCTTTTATTTCAAAACTAGAAGACAGAGCATCGATTATGAACAAGAAGGATGTAAATAATGTGCAATTCAGTGATGATAACGGATACGTGTTCAGGTCAATTGGAGCCTAATAAGGTTTTGACAACACCTCATTGAATATGCATAATGTGGTAATGACTAATATGATTGCTCCATGAGAACATGCAAAAGTCCCATAACTTCTTTTTATATTTCACGTCCATTTTCAATGTAACTTCTTCCATTCTATTTGTTTGATTGAACACTATTGAGGTCGAGTTGGACATTGTGCGGCTTTGCACTAATGTCCTTCTGTTTCTAAACTGACAAAATGTTACCCTATGTCTCTATAAGCAATCTAATTCTCCCATTAAAGGTGAAAATCTCTAGAGGGACCTCAGATACACAGTCTGTCTGATACTTTGTTTATCAAACCTGACGAGTTGTCACATCACCCCTCCAGCATCTTCAAATGCGGGGCATAACAAAAGTTAATCACACTATTCTCTCTCTGGATATGGCTTCTGTCACTGGTCTGTGCATGATGTGAAGGGTGAATCCAGAATGACAATGTACTGTACCTTTGATGAGGTATCACCATGTCCACGAAGGAGAATTTCCTGGAGACTTGGAATATCTGACTTGCTCTGAATGGGACCTGTTTTCCATCAAACAAACAAATGAGTCTATACTGGGTTGTCATGATTACAATTCTGGGTTGTCAGGATCAAAAAACAATCTTGCCATATTAAAAGCACAAGTATAAGTACAAAAGCCAGTCTCCTCTTTTTTCTTCTGTTGTTGTAAATTGGCAACTATCAGCATTTATTTGAACTTGCCATCTTCAATGGCTACTTTTTTTTATGAACCAAAATGATATTAA
Source organism: Diadema antillarum (assembly GCF_040938485.1). Lineage (NCBI taxonomy): Eukaryota > Metazoa > Echinodermata > Echinoidea > Diadematoida > Diadematidae > Diadema > Diadema antillarum. The sequence continues at coordinate 982,950 of NW_027271164.1, read as the reverse complement.
AAGTTTCCTTATAATGTATATTACATGTTTCAGCATGCACACATCAGAGGATTTATACTAGATGTCAGTCTTCTACAAGCAAGTTTGCAAATCATCTTTCAAATTGCACATGACTTTACTCTAGCAACGTTAAACCAGAACTCTGAATGACTGAGGAGAGTGTTTGAATCACGCTTTTGGATCCACACCTTCACTGGTCACCGTCGTCACAACCAGCTGGCACTCATCTTGGCTTGACCCCTGGACGACCTCACAACCAAGCAGCGCAGTCCTCTCTGGATCCCGACTGTCGCACTGGATCCAAATTGGCAACAGGGGCGTCCTCTGGACTCCCCCATTGTTCTCACGCATGCTTGGACTGTGGATCAGGGAGTACATGGACAGGATGTCTCTGTGGACAAGGTGGGAGACCAGGAAATGATATGACAAATTTGCACCAGAATCTGCACAACAGAGCACACTGAATGAAAGGCATTCCATAATGACTGATCCAGCATAAAAGTCAACACTGATTTCATAACCATCAATAAAGCTGATCAATTTTCAAGCAAGATAACATGCCATCTAGTATATGAGAATTCTGGGAACCAAAGATAAGAGAACCTTTTACATATAACTATCAGTTAAACAGCAACAGTTCATGTGATTTTTTTTCCTCTCAAATTGTCTTGTAAATGCTACACTCTACACAGAGGACAAGAAATTTTGGAAGTGTGTTTGAGATGGATAGTATTTACTTTTGATAATGACCATAAAGGGCCTCTCAAATACATAAAACCATGTAGATGCAAATGCCAGCAACAAAATTGCCTCTGCAAGACTATTTCTTTGGTCACTTCATTTCATTTCATTCACTTCCACTTCAGATCATCATCGGATTCTAAAAAATACATAATATCAAATATGATAATGGCATGTTGATCTAATAAAAAGAAAAATGTGAACCATGTCACATGGCACTAATGGCTATGTAATCGCAAGAGCAAACATTTCCGCACATCTGATACGATACTGCATAACACTTTGTATTCATAATGTATGATGTGAAATACCTTGCATCCTCAACAGCAAGCAGACTTGTGTCCTGGAGCTGACTCTCAAATCCACTGGTGTCTTCTCTCTCTGGAGTGATGTCTAGCTCTGAATCCCTTGATGTGTCCCCATTGTGGTATGATGAATCACATTCGTCAACCTTAAAATGCATGAGAAGCACAGCGGGAAGACATGATGTGTACATTATGTACATTGCTACCTTTGGAGGCTAGTACATACTGAAACTTGGGTCAATGTGCTTTGGGCATGTCTTTTACTCATGGTCAAGTTGAATAATTTAGCATTAGTTTCTCAAGGCATTCAGAAGCATTACTTCTTTCTGTTTGCTTCAAGGTTTGTTTAGATTTCATAAGTTAATTGATATTTACCTTAAAAAAAGAGAGCCTATTTTCCTTCAGTTTTGTGTTTTTCTAGCTCACAGCTGGCAAATAAGGGTAAAAAGGTAAAAAGAGGAATATTATCTGTAATAATTTTGGTTGTTTACATACCGCACAAAGCTGGATAGACTCTCTTTCGACCAAAAACATCAGTTGATGCCTACCATTTCACTTTCAAACACTTTCCTTTGGATTGTGGATTGCTTGAAGTGATAGTGATCAGTATACTGTATTTATACTTGGCATATTGCATTGTGTTATATTTAAGACTTTGGGAGTCAGCCGATATTTGAGATATCAATAACTTGAAAATATATACAGTATATCATCTCCCGGGTAGGAAATCACAAACTTTTCCAATAGAAATGGGCACGTAATATCTAATTCTCATTCCATCCCTTTCGGTCTTGATTATGAATTCAACCAACAGCAACATTGTCTTCCAAACCACTCTCTCCCACGCCCCAACCCTTTCCCCACATTTTATACTTGCAAATTTGTATTGATGGACGGGAGTGTCAAAAGATACTTGCCTCATGACACATACCAGTAATACAATGCCCACAAAAGTACACTTGTTCAAAGAATTATACAATATGAATCCTGACATTCGTATGCAAATGAGTCTCTAGATATGTCAGTACACTTGCCATAATTTAAAACAAAAAGATCCATAAAACTCTCATACCCATGAGAATGATAGTCTAGGGAAAAAAAAAACTACATTTCATGATGGGCATACCATATAAAATGCATGATCTAGATGATGTACGCCATGTACACTCTGCATCAGTACAAATGTATGCACAGCAAATGACATACAATGTACATTGCATGTATGGTACATTTGTAGTTTATAATAAATGGTACACACTGGGCAAAATTGATACAAAACAGGAAAATACCCAATTTGTACCTGTCTTTCACTGTTTTGGACCAATATGATGCGCTTCTTTTGCTCTGCCGGTGGCAAGAGTTCAGCTATTCTCGTATCACACACACAAGTAGGTGTCAGTTTGTAGTTGCCAAATTCCTGGACATCAGTGTCAACCCTTTCCTTGAATCTGAGATAGAAATATAACATGAGCAAAGACTTGAACAGCTGACAATACTTCAAATGCTGAGTGATGTATTAATAGGTTGCTGGTGAAATTGGGATAATATTTACTTGTCACTGAATTTTTATAGCGACAAAGAAATAGTGCATTAGTGGCTTCCTTGCATTTTGAGTTGGCTCACTTCTTTGTGTTAAATCTGATGCAAATAAGCTTCTTAATACGTCTGAAACATACTCTGCTTCACCTCGTACCGGTAGACATCTGTTTCAGACTGTTACAAACTTACATTCGGGTAGATAATCAAATTACCAGTAATATGGATTGGTCTTGAGGAGGTTACAACATTTATTGCCTGAAATAGTATTGTAAATTTATTGTCCAAATTAAACACAAAAAGGCAATATAATTCTAGTGAGGGCAGTAATGGTAGAGTTGTCTAATTATCAATGTATGATGGGGGGTTGTGTTTCCGGACACTTAAAGGGATACTCCAGATGATTTTCATAATTTCACATCATGTAGTATGTAGTACATAAATCGACAACTCCATGTATAGATTTAAATAGTGGAATTTATTGTGGTTCTTGAGCAGAGAAACAATACTTCGAAAATCCTTAAACAAATTACACTGAACAAGGATGATGACATAGGAGGTTCACAATATTTCAGAAATATAGATCTCAGTGTAATTCCATTGCAATACCACTTGCTTGTGAGATCACCTGAGTATAATTCTACAAGTATGCATGCCTTCTTCTTTTGTTGTGCTTCCTTGAGCCCCAACTCATACATTCTTATGCCAGATGGTGACTCTACCATGTCATCATCCTTGTTCACTGCAATTTGTTCTAGATTTTGAAAATATTCTCATTCTTCATCCCATTTATCACAAATTCTGAAACTCTGTCCTCAGTATATTACAATTTATAGTTGTTCAAATGTAAAAATCTGAAAATCATCCGGAGGTCTCCTTTAAGTTCGCGTGTGAAAACCCTTACAAACACACAGCCATGATACGCAGGGTGCCAATGTCAGGGTTGGTTTTATTCCTGGGGACCTGGGTGCGTCATTTTCATTACAGACGAACTTACAATTCGCGTCCAGTCCCACAAGCACAACCTGTCCCAGGGGCGGATCCAGGAATTCCGTAAAGAGGGGGTGCGTTTAAGGGGGGCGCACGCACCCCTCCCCCATTTTTTTCTTTTTATTTCTTTTGTTTCAACAAAAAATAAAGGGGGGCGTGCGCCAGTTGCGGTCCTCCCTGGATCCGCCACTGTGTCCGGTCCCACAACGCTTGGTCATACTAGGGACATTCTGCTAGCTAGTACTGTAGTTTTGTTTAGATCTTCTTCAGTTCTGTATGATGGGGGGTTATGTTTCCGGACACTTTACGTTCGCGCGTGAAAAACCTTACAAACACACAGCCATGATATGCAGGGTGCCGATGTCAGGGTTGGTTTTATTCCTGGGGACCTGGGTGCATCATTTTCATTACAGACGCACTTACAATACGCATCCGGTCCCACAACGCTTGGTCATAGACATAGACTCTAGTCTAGATCTAGCCTAACCCCGTCGCGGGGCGCTGTAACCCTTTACGATACGTATTTGTCCGTATGGGGTCGCTGCTGCGGTTAGATCTAGATCTAGTCATACACTGTAGTTTACTAGACACATTTAGGCCTATGTGACTAGTACTGAGTACTGTAACCCCTTCGCGGGGCGCTGTAACATAGATAGTAACCCAACTTGGTACGTGTTGGGGTCGCGTTGCTGGTGCGGTTACAATTTGTAGGCCTACTGCTACTGCTACTCAGTTTAAAAAGAAAAAAAAAAGTTTTGATGGCTCTTCTCTCACATCACGGCTTTACCACCATGACCAGTGCAGTGGGGCAGTGTCAGTATATGGTCATGGAGATGTTTGGCTGTATAAATATTACGATTGCATTCCTTTTGTTACACGTACCTTTGTAAAACTTCAAGAAGCTCCTCAATATTCTGCTTCACTGCTTCCATCACTAAGATTTTTACCCCACCGATCGCAAGTGAAGTGCCCTGCTTGTCGTGTCCTTACCGCGATACCGCTTCCTCGCTCGGAAATTGATTGTTTGTAGATTGGGCCTACAAAAATTACTCGTTTAAATTACTCTTTATAATTCCTCCCACTTGGAAGGCGAAATATACTGGATCAGACGTAGACCCTTGGGCCTTGATGACGTTGCTCATCAGTTCACAGCAATTGGTGCAGGTTTACTTAGATAGAGTATAATTACTGTCGTCGATGTTCAGATGTTGCCGGTAGTCGGTAGGCAGTGCGTGGTCTACCGGTCGGTCGCGGGTCGGTAAAGGGCCGGTCTAGGGGCTCCGTCGCAGCGGCTCTCGCTGATTACAGCACCGTCGCCTAAAAGCAAGAACCCAAATTTCGCGCGGGTGTAGATGCTCTTCACTGTAACAATATATTTGTGTGCGCAGCTCAAAAGTACGAAGCGAGTAGCGCAAGCGCTGAAATGATAACTTCCATTCAAAGTGTACGAGTACTGTGGTATCTGCACAGTACAGAAAGAAGAAGAAAGGGGTCCGGGGTTGGATACTTGATACTGTACTTAGATACTTGGATACTTGGATACTTGGATACTTGGATCTTGAATTATTTATGCCTCTGGATCATGCCACTCGGGATTTTTTTTCACTAAAGGTTAATTCTATTTAACTATCTGCTTTAACTGATTCTTGTCTTCCTTCTCTTTCCTCTCTCTTCTTTTCTTGATGCAGTCCTTTCCTATTTTTTTTCTTCATCTACATCTTGCTTCCTTCTTTTAATTCTCCTTTTTCATTTTTCATTCTTTTCCTTTACTCCTCCTTTAACTTCTTCTTCCTTTTCACGGATGCAGTATACGTACGTGTTTCTTGGGTGCTATATTTTGACTGAAAAATACGATGTAATGACTTCTGTTTAATATTTTGATCAGTAAAATCATAATCGTGAGATGCTAAAATGCTATCAAATGGTAACTGGCACGCCGTAAGGCCTACTATGAGTGATCATATCGCAATATCAATTAAAGAGGAAATCCACTCCAAAAATAACTAACCTGGAAAAGCATAGGGAAAAGAATTCCCTACAAACTTGCAAAAATGACAAAAAATTAGATAAAAAATAAAGAAAGCCTGACATTTTGAAATTTCACAATTTTTCAGAAAACAATTTTTGACCATATGTATACAGTCCTCATGAAGATTCAAATAAGCGAGTTGATGAAGTCAAGTTGTATATAATTGAATATAGTTGAAATATGAGATTTTTGTTATTTCTTTATGAAATGAATAAGAAATTGTGAGCATGACATCATCAACTTGCTGATCGTGGCATGATGACTGATTAAGAAGTGTTTTCCGAAAAGTTTTGAAATTCTAAAATGTCATAACTTTCTTATTTCTTAGCCGATTATTTGATTATTGATTATTATTTATTATTTTTGCAGTGTTCTGAAGAGATTTTTTGCTTTTTCTTATTAAATTGATTTAAAAAAAGGCATAGATTTCTTCTTTAATAGGTACTTGATTAGGGCCTACAGCAGGGGCCGCGGGAACGTTTTTCAGTTTGGGGGGGGGGGGGGGCTGGGCAGCCGGGGGGGAGTGTCTCAAGGTCACCCCCCCCCCTCCCCCCCCCCCCTCCCCCCCCCCCCACTCGACGGAGCTTTTGCGTTTTTAAAATCAAGATAAAGCGATCTGAAGCACACTTTTTGTGAGAAATTCGGGTAGTGTGACTTTTCCCCTGATTTTTCCCCTTTCCTTCTTTTTTTTTTCACGATCCAAAAGTGGGGGGGGGGGCTGCAGCCCCCCAGCCCCCCCCCCCCCGGCCCCTGTACAGTACTGCGGGTCAGGCTGTTGACCACCTGTCCATAACAGCTACTGACGATACAAGCAGCGGATATTCGTTATCACTCAACCTATTCATGTACGCGGACTTTGTGTCGGTGGACAGAAATATATGAATTATCATACCCAATCGTGCTGCGCAGACTGTTTACCGCCTAGAATCTATGCGTTTACTTTTTTAAGAAAATAGTTCAAAAGATATTCCAGTCAATTTCGTTATTCAAGAAGAAAAATGCTATTCAAATCCAAAATTAGTTTAGAAATTTATTGATGATTTTGTTATATGACTCTAGAATACAATTTTAAGGCTTAAAATAAAAATTGTGTAATATAGTTCCAGTCCTTTCCGACTTATCACTGAATTTCGTTCTGGACGATCTTTTCGCCTGTGGCAGCTCGCGTGACAATTTCGTGCAGAGACTGCCGGCAAAAAACAGTCAATATGGTAAGAAAACTTGAATCAAATAAGTAGAACATCACATTAAAAGTTGAACAGAATACATCATTCATAAAAAGCATATTAATTACGTGCGTTCTGAAAGGCAAAGTTCCTTAAATCAGTGATTGAATATATATCTGCTTCATTCATTTTCGCCACGAAGACATACATTCAGAGGCTATGCAGTCATGGTGTGCATGGTCGCACACACCGTACAGTGCGCGTGCGAAGGGCTGATTACATAGAGGCATAGCGTAGGTAGGAAGCTGCACGTGCTCGTAAAACATACAGTAGCTTACCGCTTTGATACGGGAGTACGGAATGTTGTGTTGGAAGAAGAATAATAGTAATAAATCGTATTTGTATAGCGCATATGACAAAAAATAGATTAAGGTCTCTGCATGGAAGGAAGGAGCTAATAGAAATTGGGAATAGAGACGAGAGAGAGGAGACGAGACGAAAAGTGACGGCAGCAACAAACAATCGAAACATTGTCATTTGTATTGTCCATTGACATTGTACAGACGGTGGGTGATTTCAAGTTAGGTGCACTGCTAGTGCTATTGACTGACAAGTAACACAGTTATGTCTAATTCCACGAAAAACTTCTCATTTATAGTAATGACATTTGCTGGGCCAGTTTTTTTGCTTCTTAGACACCATTGATACATACGCTATTGCGACGGTTTCAATAATTTTGGTTGAACGCAACTTCGACCCAGTTCCCCCCCGCATAAAAATGGTTATTATTTTTTCCAGCTTGGTTTTCAAACCAATCTGGAAAAAATATATACAGGATTATTCAGTAAATATTTTGACTCGCCTCTTCCACTGTTTCCTCCTGTTTTCTGGTTTCCTCCGCTTCTTTGCAGCGCTCCCTAATTCATCGCCGCCTTCGTTTGAAAAATGACCGCACGAATGTCTATGGCAAGCCAAATGCTCCATACAATTACCCTCTATATCGATACACTTATGTTTATTGACTAAAGTACTAGAAAGTTATTCGAGCCCTAAATTTAACTTCATAATAATGATGGGACATTTACTGCAGGGCTGCCAACTCTCACGCATTGAGCGTGAGACTCGCGCAATTCAACCAATTTTGACTGTCTCACTCTGATAAACGAAATCTCACACTAAACCCCCAAAATGGAATTTACATGACTACAACAATTATTATATCTCTAAATTCTCTGATATTCCGAATATCGATATGCCCAAGCCCATAATTTCGAGATTTTCCCGCGTGGGTACGTGTAAAGCTTAACCAATAATAATCGTTTTCGGTTCGCGCACAAAGACGAGCTATTGGATTATGATTGGTTTCTACCTATACCACGTGAGCGTAGCTTGTACTGGCAAATTACTGTACATGTATGGCTATGACGTGTGCTTTACATCGCGCGCTTTACATACATTGACTGTGTACGTAGTACGTATGTATGTACGGCCGCACAGCAGGCCGCCAGGCGCTTGCCAGGAGGTCGCTCCGCTCTCTCACAGTGTCTCACGCCAAACTCTCACTCAAGGTTGGCAGCCCTGTTTACTGTGTCTGCTTCAAAGCACTGGAACAATTTACCACTTAAGGTTAGACAGTCTCCATCAGTCAGTGTTTTCAAAAAAGCCTTGAAAACACATCTTTTTAGTAGCAACTAGTTTGTAGCTGTAACATTTTATCCAATTACACATACTGTCGTATATGTTTTGAATTGATTGTAAGTGCTTTGGGCCTTGTGGGAAAAGCGCAGGACTATAAATAATAGTAATAATGATAATAATTTGTTCCGTAACTCTGCTGCTGTTAGTTGAAAAGATCTTGCACCGTAAAATTGTGTTGATATTCTGGGGGAGTACAACAGAAGTGTGGACTGAGAGCGAAGATTTCTTGACGTAACGAAGTGTGACACGTCGCATATTATAGAAGGGTCTAGGCCTACGTGGATGCGAAACTGGTCTCCAGAGTTCCTATTCCAGCAATTGAGAGGTTTAGGGATGCGAGGCGACACACACATCATTATTGCAAACTAACTGGCCATAAGATATAGTAGCCTGTACGCTGTACGTTCGGCAGATACTGAGAATAGTGTTCTGGATGCCAGCTTATTCTGGATCCGACTCTCAGTGGCTGGCTAATTTAACTTTAAGATTGGGCCCAAAGAGGCTTAACTAATAAGACACGAAAGTGCGCGCTAATCCTGTACAAAACTAATGGACAGTGGCGGTCCTCATGCGTATTACGCACGTCACCTGAGACGCGCTGTCTTGACACTTGATAAACAACAGCAGCGGCTTCAGGGACAGCGCGTCTCAGGTTATGTGCATCTTTGCCTGAGACGCGATGTCTTTGAAGATATTGTTGTTTATCAAGCGTCTTTGATTGTGAGATCATGTTGTTGCCAAATTTTTACCTCCACGAAATAATCCTTATTACTTTAAAATCTCGTTCTTCAAAATAATTCCCTTAATCGAAAAATAGCTACGACTATAATTTTTAAATCTTTTTAAGATAATACTGTAAAAATACCACTACCTTTGGAAATGAATGATGTTCCTAGGTGTACTGAGTTTGTACTTAGCTCTCTTTTGTATCATCATGTAGGGTAGCCAATTTGTGTCCATTTTTATCGCGCGCCTTCGTATCTTGTTATCTCTACTATCTTTGATTGGGCCTAACGCACATTCGTTTACAGCCTTCACTAGGGAGTAGTGAGCAAGAAGCGAATTGGTCACATTGGTGGTGCTCGTGATTTCTGCATGCATTTTGCAATATGTATGGTAGAGATGTCTATTTGCCAAAATGGACACACTGACTGTTCAGTGTGATAAGCTGACCCACCTAAGTATGGCCATTACTGTGTAAATGCAAACATTTTCACAGTACATGTCTTCATTAAAGGACAAGTTCACCTTCATAAACATAAGGATTGAGAGAATGTAGCAATATTAGTAGAACACATCATTGAAAGTTTGAGGAAAATCACACAATCCGTTCAAAAGTTATGAATTTTTGAAGTTTTTGTGCAGTACCCGCTGGATGAGAAGACTACTGCAGTGTATGAATAACTTAGATGTCACATGCGTACAACAATATAAGGAAAATATAAAGAGAATTTCACAAAATTCCATCTTTTGAAAAAAGTACACATTCCCCTGACTCGTTACCGATAAATGTTATGGGTAATATTATTCCCCCTGCCTTTAGAAAGAGGCAAGTCAATTGCTCTTTTATTATGCGAAAAAAGTGAAAATATGTTGAATTTTCTTTTATATTTTCTTTGTACTGTTGTACGCATATGACTCACAAGCTGCAGTAGTCTCCTCATCCAGCGGTTCCAACACAAAAATTTAAAAAATTCATAACTTTTGCATCGATTATCCAATTTTCCTCAAACTTTCACTGATGTGTTCTACTAATATTGTTGCATTTTCTCAATCCTTATGTTTATGAAGGTGAACTTGTCCTTTAATTTTCATCAATTGTGTGCTACTTCTGGCTAGTGCGAATTCTAAAACCCGCGTAAATATCTTCACAATTTTCTGTGCACATTTTGAATTGGTTGACAATTGGGGCAGCACGAACAAGAACCCACGGGGCACGGATATGTTTTAGAGTCGCTCAGTGCAAAAAATCAATCACATGAAAATATTGACTTTTACAGTATTTCAGAACTTAGATGCTAACTGGTGGTCATAGTTTGTTCACAGTGGCATAGTTTAGAGAGGCTAAAACACGGAACCATACATTTCTGTAACCTGAGATATCTGTAAGTATCTTTCCAGGTCATGATTGTGCGTGGCCTCTAGTAAACCCTGCCCTTGATTGCCAACTTGAAGGAGTTTTCTATATACTTCAGAGCAAATAGGGAATAGGATAGTATCATGCATGAACATGGCATAGTTTACTGGCAAGACATATTATTCCTGTACAGCTCTGTTCAGAGATTTAATCAGGTTGTGAACACATGTTCATCCTTTATTTGAAATCCAGGAAAGATCTGCATTGTATGTAAGTTCTTGCAAGGACTAATCATTATATGCAGTTCCAACAATGAACACATCTTCACATCACGTTATGTTTTACAAGTACTTGTAATAGTAGAACAACTTGGTGTGACACAGTGGGTACCCTGGCATTTCTTATATGTTCTATTTTGGTACAGCAAGCACTGATGTTGCTTTGTGATAGTGAAGATCATTTTTTATTTCTCTTTGTATTCTAGGCTGTTGCAGCAGCAAGACCACTTGTCACAGTGTACAATGAGAAGAACGAGGTCAGTGGAACCAATGTCACCCTCCCAGCTGTGTTCAGGGCCCCCATCAGGCCAGACATAGTCAACTATGCCCACACCAACATGAGGAAGAACAGCCGCCAGCCGTATGCTGTCAAGAAGATCGCTGGTATGTACTGTAGATGGAGTAGAGCTTGGCTATTTACTTTGTACTTACTGTTAAGATTAGGAAGCTGCAGTCAGACATCCAGTCCATTTGGTTTTTGTTAATCATCATCATAATTTTCTCATTAAATAAAGTTAGGGTAAACTGAATGATGGAGCATTGCACAAAAGTTTGTTATTCAGTCTTTGGAACCCAGACTTAATAGACTTGCATGTTTAAGCAATTGACGTAAACTCTCGTGTACTTGACTATTTGTGCCACATGAATAGGGGATTTAAATAAGAGTCAAATAGTCACAGTGTATAACTAGGTAGAACCAACTCAACTGCTGTGGCTTTGTAAAGTTTGTCAGTTTTTATTATTATATGAGTTAATTTTCATTTAGGACTTAATGGGTATTATAACCGTCTAGTCTATGTGAGAAGTTGGGTTGTTTAGTTTGTTTGAGTTTTTTGTTGGAGAAGGCAAGGTGTTGTCATCAAATCAGGACAGAATAAAAAAAGTTGTGTGACCAGTTTTGTTGTTGTTTACCAGCAACTTTATTTTGTGATGCTGTGCTGTGATGATACTCCACTTCATGGTCCGTGTTTCTGAATGACCTTGATTTTAGTGAAGTACTGATTTATGCATTCTACAGAGTATCCCTGTTATTGTGCTAGAAATGCTTACAGGATATATTTGCACATGAATTCTGTATGTGAATTATGTCTGTCTTTGATTTTTAATGATAAATCTCACTTGTTTTTCAGATTTGCTATCAATACAAGGAAAAAAGTCAAGTGTTTACTTGGTTGTTGTGTAACAAAAGGAAATTATGTAATGGATTTCAGGTCACCAAACCAGTGCTGAGTCCTGGGGTACCGGCCGCGCTGTGGCCCGTATCCCCCGAGTCAGGGGTGGTGGTACCCACCGCTCCGGCCAGGGAGCCTTCGGCAATATGTGCCGAGGTGGACGGATGTTTGCCCCCACCAAGATCTGGCGCCGCTGGCACTGCCGCACCAACATCCAGCAGAAACGCTTTGCCCTCTGCTCCGCCCTCGCTGCCTCAGCAGTCCCCGCCCTCGTCATGTCCAAGGGTACGTGTTCACAAGTTTTTCCAAGTGTTTTTTGGGAAATCTTAGTGTCATTTGATATACTGAAATACTTACAGAATGTGATTGTGATCACATCTTATATCTTTTTAGGAAGTGTGTCAGACCACTGCCTGACAATATATATTTGCAGAATATAATTACAGATATGGTTAAACATCTGGTTAAAATTGTTACAATATATGCTATACTTATTACAGTTATTTGCTGAAGTGCCTTGTAAAAACTGTCACATTTGGAATGTGTGTAAATTGTAACTTAACAATATTCTAATAATGATGATGAAAATCCAGTGAGAGTCAAGGGTCAGGATGAGAGTATCATCTATTTCATTGCAAGTAGGAGATTATGTTGTAGAAGAAGAAATCTATTGATAGCCAATATGGTTTGTATGTAGATACCTCGGTCACGTGCAGTGGCTTATTGTGATATGTTTTGACATGATTGGTTGATACATGTATTGTGGTGTTGACTAATGCACCACCTTTGAAGTCTAGAATTTTCAGATCTTTTTCTGTTACTTCAGGATCTATTCAGACAAACACCAATTCAAGAGTATAATAATGTGACCCCTGCAAATTCATGAAGAAATAAAGGGACTTGTACAAGTACTCCTTAGTGTGCCAAGAGAGGATGATACATTCACTTCAGGTCCGTGTTTCTGATGAACCATGATAACACTGAAGTTCTGATCTGTGCACACAATTTTGTTTCAAATTTCCACTTGTTGGTGAATTCAGCTGTGTGTCATGCTCTTTTGATTATGATTTCACGTTTGCTTTATCAAAACTGTAAGAACACCAAATACAATTGAGGAATTCCACTATTTTTAAACAAATGCAGAAAATTGTTATTGGTTTTGATCAACCAAAACATATTCCTGTATTCTGGTCACCTGCTAGAGAAAAATTAAATCAAAATACTAAGAATACTCATTGATTAAATGTGAGTTACATGAGAAATATCAGAGGGGGTAATGTAGCAAAGGGAAATTTTGAGTATGCAAATATTCATTTGATTTGTTTCTTGCCGGGACAATGTTATTTGTAATTGCCATATGATATGATATTTACTTGTGCCTCAACCTTAATCTGTGTGACTACAGGACACATGATCATGGGAACCCCAGAAGTACCCCTTGTGGTCAGCGACAAGGTCCAAGACTTCAAGAAGACCAAGGAAGCCGTGTACTTCCTCAAGCGCTTCAAGGCGTGGGAAGACATCAAGAAGGTGGGTGGTTAGATTTTGCAGTCATGAGTCTAGTATGAAGGAGGGATGTAGTCCCCCATCAATATTAATTGAGTATCCATCTCCTGTTGAGGTATTAACATGCAAAACATCTAATTACACATCTATGACAAATTGATTAAATTACTTGAATCATTATGTGTAAGCATTGCAAGACTACGTATATGTATGATAGCAGTCCTGGCATGTGATCAGTCATTCGTATCGCATGCAAGTGTTCAGCCTTCTTATGATTTTTGATCAGGTCTACAAGTCACGGCGCATGCGTGCAGGGAAGGGAAAGATGAGGAACAGGAGATACGTGCGCCGTCTGGGTCCCCTCGTCATCTACGATCAAGACAACGGCATCACAAGGGCCTTCAGGAACATCCCAGGTTAGTACACACAGTGACTGGATTACTCTTCTCCCAGGTGGGAATCCCAATGGAGGAAAAAAAAAAAATGGCTGGGACAGAGGTCAGAGAAGGTTAGAGCCTGCTAAACTGGTTTGAGGACTGGCTGTGTAGAGGCAGAGTGCCACAAGAAGGATCTCTGGTGCTGTGAGATGCAAATGCTGTATATGCCATATATTTCGCGAGTGTAAATTTTTGCGAATCGGGAATTCCCGATGATTTTGCGAGTGGTTAAATGTGCGTTCGTGGAGTCTTGTACTGAACTGAGAAGTGTACGCGCGTACGTCACTTTCACATCGGGATCAGAGTCAATATGTTTGCGTGTTTTTAATTTCGCAAATAGCACCTGACACGCGAAATTCGCGAAAATAAAAACCTCGCGAAATATTCGGCGTATACAGTCTGTACTCTTACACTATTCTGCATTTTCTTTTCATTTAAGGAGTCTAGTCGATACAAAACTATTTTGAACCTGAACTACCAGTGTTAGTTGTTACCTTCACATACAACTATAATTCCTTGAAGGATGGGGGATGTCGTAGCTGTCTCAACCAATTTTCGAAGCTGGAGAACTTGTTACGTTTGATAACCTATGATATGTCATATGTATAGAGAACCTGCAGTCCTGTTTGTTTTTGTTGTATTTTTGATCCTATCGAAATGAGATTACACCTGCTAAGCCCGATTTGCTGGAGGCTTCCTGAAAAGTTAATTTTTCGTCAAGTCCTGAGAAAAGAATATAAAACCTCCCTGATCTGGGAATTTTTTATGTAGCTACTGAAATGAAAGCTGTTAAGAATCTCCCTGATTTTGAATTATGAATGTCTGTGATCCTGCAACATTGACGCACCATGGTAGAAATTGATCTATTCTTGTTAGCATCACCTCCTGTCTTCTTGTTAGCATCACCTCTTGTCTTCTTGGCTCCCAGGTGTCACCCTCCTCAACGTGTCCAGACTGAACCTCCTGAGGCTTGCTCCTGGAGGCCACGTCGGCAGGTTCTGCATCTGGACCGAGTCTGCCTTCCGCAAGCTGGACGGTCTCTACGGCACATGGAAGAAGCCTTCCACGGAGAAGACAAACTACAAGTAAGACATCCATTGTCGAATGTGGACAGACACAATAAATGATTTTATTGCAGTGTATTTTACAGTCACAACGTCGGCATAAAGCGCAATTATTGTATCTGCTACTGAACTACATTCAGTACATGAGGCATTAGAATACAGTTGTTATACGATAACCCAGTAGTACTAGATGTACATATTGAAATCTTGCAGGATCTGTAAAAAGCGTAGCATGATTCACTCAAAAACTTTACACACAGTGGATTATTTCCAGGTGATACTGAACTTTCTGCAAACTGATTTAAGATTTTATTCTGCCAGCCCGAGTGAACGCTTTACAGACATCCCTCTCTTCGGTGAACTAGTTTGAGTGTTATTCATAAAATATATGTCACGGAAACTAACGATAATTCTGTTTAAAGCTTTGGAGCATTATCCAAGTTTATGCATTTATTAGAATTGATAAATGTAAGAACTAGTTTAAATGCTACATTCAGTCATGCAGTCATGAAATATGCATTAGAAGGTAAAGATATTTAAAGGAGTGTATTTAGTTCTGATATGTTTCAAAATAAAACTTGGTTTCGCATTTCCACAAGAAATTGATTATTCATATTTGTATTTAAGGATCAGGTCTGCTGTTAGTTGATGATAAAGAACAAAGCGACTCTTTTCTCCCTAGCCTCCCCATGCCCAAGATGACCAACACTGACCTGCGTCGCTTGCTGAGGTCTCAGGAGATCCGTCGCCAGCTCAGACCGGTCAACACGACAGCCAACAAACGCAAGGTTCTCAAGAAGAACCCGCTCAAGAACGCTCGCGTCATGTTCAAGCTGAACCCCTATGCCAAGACCTCCAAGCGCAACGCCAAGCTGGCTGAAGAGCGTGCCAAGGCAAAGCGCCAGGAAGTCGTAGACCAGAAGAGGGAGGTAGGTGGTGGTTTGGCTTAATAAACATCCTGCTTAACTCTTTATGTGCCACGTTCGATTCGGTCGACGACGTGCCAACTTCGCATATTCTGCTGAAACCCACAAACCCGCCCAAATCAATAGATTAAACGCCAAATGCCACAGTACAATGAAAGCTTTTCTCGAGCTTCTGTTCGTCTCACATATAGCTTGCATTTTATGTGGTGATTGACTATCAAGCGGCTTTCCTTTAGAGATTTGCGTGTAAATTCTAAGTTTCTGTTACTGTTTTGTGTGCCAAAGTCATGCCTTTACAGTAATGTAACTATTGGTCATTTCAAAGGAAAACAATCATTGATTTGTCATACAATTTTCATCAAAGCAAAGCTTGGTATTTTCTCTACAACTTCGCTCACTGCATGTCTAGCTTAACAGAAATCTGTAGAAGTTACATAGATTTTAAAAAAAAAACAATGTTTTTTAAAAGCATGACTACTTTGGTGTCTCAGAATAATGTGGCACACAGGGGGTTTCTACCATGGCACATAAAGAGTTAAACTTCCCACGTCAGGAATGCTTTGAGATATGTTCAGTCATAAACACGAAAGACAAGAGTGATCATTTAGTAACATATAGCAAGGCTTTTGCATTTTGTTTTGTTTTGTTTTTTACCTTTTGTTATTTTTCATATATTCTCGTTTCATTCAGATACCTTTAAATGGCTAGAAAGAGATACACCAGATTTTTTTGGCATTGATTACGTGCCATGATATGACATGTGTAGTGGGCCATGCCATCAACTTTGATTACTCCAGTTCATATGAATCTGAATTATCTGAATGCCTAGAGATGACGATGTATCCACTTCAGGTCCGTGTTATTGACTTACCATGATAACACTGAAGTTCTGATCTTGGCATGCTGTTAGTTTGAATTACTGTGGTCTGCATGAGTTAATGGGAGTTATACCCATTCAGTAACTTGCGCATTTTTGGCTAGCTCCTGGCCCGAGCTAATATGGCCCGCGCGGAGCAGTAAAAATTGTGTTCAGTAACTATAGCAGAGCCGCGCTACTTTAACGATGATCCATTCAAGAACTCAGCCGCGTAATGGATAACTACCATGGTAACTGAATGCGTGCTGCGGCGGAGGGCATGGCCAGGTAATTGTGACCTTTGACCGTACAGGGAATTTTGGCCAGAGCCTGGCACTGTTATCGTTCATAAACTCTTCGATCGGCACCAGACCCGAGCCTGGCCCGCTCCTGATGCTAGCTTCAGCAGCGCCAAAATAGCCCACTCCTGGCGTGGGCGGCTTTGGACAAACCCATTCATAAATTCAAAATTTTATGACTTAGCTCGGGCCTGGCTCAAGCCAGAGGAGGTACTGAAAGGGGTACTAAAAGCTCAGATGGAACACATTAACCTGTCTGACATTATGCTGCTTCTCAGTAAAAGGTTGACTTCAGGCTTTTGAAAGTATATTTTGCATTACTGATTTAGATGGGATGACTACACTCTTGTGGTGCCTGACTTATATCGTTATCCTCAATCTCTTTGATTTCATTCTCAAGCTCTTTTATGCCATTCCAAGGGATATAATTGTGTGCTCTGTCTTCATTGGCCCTGAATACTCCGTGCAGCACATTTTCGTTTGTTTTTATTTTTTAAGATCTGTTTGCTATCAGGAGAGCCATTGAGTGCACACTTGGTTTACTGTTTACTTTGCAACAACATTGATGTTATGGTCACATTGTCTCTATGCTATTTCTCATGATATTTCTCTTCATTCCTTGTTGGTGCTGCAGGCCCCCAAGAAGGCAGCCAAGGGAAAAGGGAAGGACAAGACTGCAAAGGGCAAGGGAAAGAAGTAACTTACCAACCCAGCTGTGGCACACCAAACCATGACCCTGTGTAATCCCCACTGTGCGCTGTGTCAGATATGGCCTTGATGCCAGATCAAACCTCACTGCTATCACATGAGGTGAACATTTTCTGAGAGAACATCCAATAAATTTGCAAGGCTTACAAAGGCAAACAATTGGGCATTGCGTGGTATTTTCCTGACGTGGTGTAAATGTGTGGAAGGAGTGTAATGTTTGTTCGAAGCAAGAATCATTCAAAGGAAATTCCATCTTGATATTGTGTTGCTTTGTATGAAAACAGAAAAATCAAGAGAAGTGAATCAGTGAAATTTGTTGGAAACAAATTAGACACTTCTATGAAGTTATGAATTTTAAAAGTTAAGAGAGTAAGACCAATTGGCAACTGTGTGATGTAGGTATTTAGCAGCTCTCCTTTTGTTACACACAACAATTTTCACTTATGTTCATTTTTCTCACTTTGGGCACAAGATGGCACTTATCCGCTGAGGAAGACATGCAAAAAGATATGACTCTTATTATATACCAAGAAAATGTCTTTAGAAAGTTTGTCATACTGTCCAAAAATTTGCAGTTCATAATTTTTTTCCCCCAAATATTCACAGATCTACTTCTGTAATTTTTCTGTTCTCATACAAACAACATCGGGATGGAATTTCCCGTAAGGATTTTGAAAGATCTTGCTTCAATGGACTTTAACATTGGGCTTTTTGCCTAAGGCATTGCTTTTAGTGTGTTTCTACATGGAATGCCATGTGACGAATTGTGCTGTTTGAATTTGCTACTACATATTGTAACTTACTGCAAACATGAGGCTTGTATTGCATTGCCATTGGGTCCAGGTGTAGATCATACTACAAGTTTTATAGGGGCACATCTTTTGAGAGTGTTGGTTCTGTGAAGCAGTGACTTCGCATAGTCTGCACAATGGAACATACATGTATCTTTGACCTTTGCTTTATTTTCAACACATTAACATTATCAAAATTGGTGAACTGACAGAAGGGGGAAATTCTACAATCTAGGGTTAAAGAATAGTAAACAAAATGACAAAAAGAGATAAATTACTATTGTACATGTCTCTCAGTAAAGTCGTGATACATGTACACCCAAAACAAAGGCTGGTAGTGAAAGAGGTCTCGTAAGATTGGGCTTTGTTGGAGCTTCTATTTAAGAATAAACTTGTTATGATGTATGCTATCAAGTAAAAGTAAAGACATCTTATGACATGACACGAGAAGTAAATATCACATGAAGATTCTCATGCTTCAAGGAGTACTGTGAAAGTGAAAATTTTTGCAAATTCCGCACAACCAGGAGCT
Organism: Diadema antillarum; assembly: GCF_040938485.1. Lineage (NCBI taxonomy): Eukaryota > Metazoa > Echinodermata > Echinoidea > Diadematoida > Diadematidae > Diadema > Diadema antillarum. The sequence goes on along the minus strand of NW_027271164.1, from coordinate 963,839 downwards.
TGAAAATAAAAGCACACAAATATGTTTGCATGCTACATGTTGCGGTAATTAATGTCCCGATTCCTCGGAATTAAAAACGCTCGAAATTCATCTTACCCAGCCGAGCATGAAAAATTACTCACTCAAAAATATCCACTTTACAGTACATTGTATGAGGGAGAGAAGGAGAGGAAGGAGGAGCTGTGAGAGAGAAATGTGTTGAGAGCAGGAGTGTACAAAGTGGGTAGAGAGGAACTCTGCAGACTTAGTATCGCATGTGACATGAAGGCATGTGTATGAATACACACACACACACACACACACACACATACACACACACACACACACACAGACTTTCACACACACAAATCTCTTCTTGTCTCGGGCATATGTGGGATGGTGTTTTGTGAAGGGGGGTCTATTCCAAATACATGTACTGTACTTGGTATACACTTCCATACTACTGTCATAATACCCTGGTCATATCTACTTTAAACAATTAACATTTGTACTACTGTGGTATCTATCCCAAAGTCATATGCTTGCAAAATTCTCTCTGAGCATATACGAGTTTGTAGGATGAAGGTACGTTCTGAAAAGACAAACTACGTGAAGTTTTGAAGTTGTCATGTGACATCACACATTCATCACTTTACCTTACAGGGCAACATACAATGATTTGATAAGACCTTTGAGTAATCATCAATCTTGACAGGGTCTTCTTAATTCTTTCTAACTTTCACCATTGAGTTGCTGAACTTGTTCTTCATCCTTGCAACTGCATTGTGTACTTGTAATGGGGACATTCAATATGGATAAGAATAGTACCAGTGAGAATTGATGACTACACTGGTACAAATGAGCAATGAAGAAATCTTTGAATTCATGTAACTCACTGTTTGATTATTCAATTCTTGAACTGGAAAGGTATTGTGTACTAGATTTTTCATTCTCTAGGAAGAAACTATTTCAGTGAGACATGAAACTCACGACATAACAGGGTACAGGGATAATACACATGAGAAGGGACATGATTTAGTTCTTGAAATATAAATTCTGTCAATTATGGCCAGAATTGTCAATATGACAGAGCCTCAGATAACACCACAATGAATAGCATTACATGCAATATAACAGTTGATAAAGAAAATATGAAATGGTAACCTCCTCGAAAATGTCAATCAAATTAAAAGACACTTCAAGAATGTATTCAGAAAAGTCAGATTCTAGTTCTCGTCAACTAGTATAACAAGGGAGACCCCTCGTGATGAAATGCTCACGTTTTTATGTTCTTCTACCGTGGTCTACTTTGGTTGGAGATGTCAACCTACTTGCATCGTCCGAAGACTAATTTAATGCCTGTGATGAGAGAATACAGTAGAAATGAAATATCCCCAACCACAGCGGCAAAGTAATCATGCGAGTTTTAAGAGATTCTTCGCGTTTTTTTTTTCTACCAATTAGATGCGGCGTACAAATGCACTGGTAGGTACGAGTCCTACGAGAGTAAAAGACCTTGAGATAGCATGTGAATGTCACGCCACCGAAAACGAGTTAATTATTCATACAATTGGTTTCCGCATCTAATACAATTTTAATTTCTTCCCAAGGAACATTTAACACAAAACCTTCGATTTTGCCACGCAATCATGCAGAGACTCCAACCCCAAGCACCTTCTGATCTGGAGATTCTCCCGCCTGAAACCCCCTGAAAACGGGAGACTCCAACTTGATGTGCTCGAAGTTCCTTGAGGCCGGGGTCCAGGGCCCGCTTGGGCCTTGGCAGCTCTAATAATTAGGATTCTTGATGCTCTCTCTTGCTATCAAAGGCTTATTTTTCAACATACGAAGACAAAAAGTAAGAAATCATTTCAAGCGGGAGACACAGAGCCAGGGCGGGAGAAATTACCTCTCAAGCGGGAGAACGGGAGATTTTGCAAAAATGGGCTTTCGGCGGGAGATCTCCCGTCGAAAGCGGGAGAGTTGGAGTCTCCGATCATGGACAAAGGAGGAAGATATTTCTAGTTAATTAAATCCAACCACTCCCTGGTTGAGTCCGTCCAACGGTCATGCTCTCCTCAACAAGTGATCACGTGTCCCACTTTTTTTTCTCTCTCTCTCTCTCTCTCTCTCTTATACGATGGACAAAGTGAATTGAGAACGAGTGAAAGGCACAATGAGTAGCCATTTCTCTAATAGGGACCACTCCACCACTGGACGTGCGAGTTTACTAGTTATCAGTCGTCAATACCCACATAATTATATATAAACCACACACACGCATGGACAAGCATACACACATACATACACGCACACACACTCACACGCGCGCGCGCGCACACATACACACTATTTATCACACATGGTGAATCTTATATCAGATTTGAAAACTAAAATGACACAAAAAAAAGCCATGTCGGACATTCCCTCTTTCAGTGTAATTTTGAAAACGCAAATGCTAAAGAAGCTCGACCATGGCGTCGTGGTGCTTGTAAGTATCGTAATGCAATCCTTGAATATGTTTCTGTACATGTAATATGGGAGCCAAAGGTTGAAACTTGTTTTACAGTCCGCCTATTTTTTTTTTTTTTTTTTTTTTTTAGTTTTAATACCCTAATTCGAGGGTTCTGAATCCCGATCTGGATGATGCAACTCTTGCATCCTTGAGGGTTTTGAGGTATTCAAAATGACTGAAGAACTGGCCACCTATACAGGGCCGGCGCACTGTTTTCAATTCGTGCCAGCCGCTTTCTCTAAAATCTAGAGAGGATAGCATCCAATCAGCACAACCATTTATGCCAGTATTATGTTGGATGACATGTAGAAAAGACTTGCGCGTGAGGACCAAACCCGTACTGTCCTGATCAAGTGACTGCAATGCAGCTACAAAATACAGAATTGACCCCCTCAAAACCACAATCCCAGAGTTGCCGTGATTGTGTGAACAGGTTGTGAATATAGTGAGTGCATTTTCAATACACCTGTTGGTAGACCTTATCCGTCACTGAAAAGGAATTTTGTCACATTAACCCTCTCGAAACCACAATCCAAGAGCTTCCAGGGATTCTGTATACAACAGGTTGTGAATGGTGATGGCAGTTTCAATACACCTATTGATAGATCTTGCCCGTCGCTGAAAAGGATCTTTGACACCAAGTATTCTTCCAGTGTATGGCCGAGGAGTGAGGTTCAATAGCCTGGAGTGGACAATGGATAATGCAAGCCGGGTTTTCTGCACGGATTACGTGTAAGAATACCATGCCTTAGTGTCGAGGATTTCTGCTCGTATCTATTCGCACCGCATTTAAGGCAGGGCAGGCACGTCCTATACGAGACATACATTTGTTATACATAATACATGTATATATCTTATCTTATAGATTACCATTGTGGTGGCCATTTTGGACGCAATTTTGGCTGATTTAAGATTTAAAAAAAATACTTTCACCCTTGGTTCAATCTCCCGAATCACGTTAGAGCACATTTTCACCACGTATTAGAAAATAAAAATGTAATTCAGACTTGGGCGGCCATGTTCATTTTGAATATCTCAAAATCCTTAAGGATGACAGAGTTTAATCAACCAGATTCGGATTCAGCACTCTAGAAACAGATTACTAGTAAAACCGTGATTTTCCAATTTGTCATCATTAAAAGCAAATGCAAGCATAGGATTTCAGATTTTTGTGGCCATTTTGGCAGTCGTCTTGAAATCTCAAAACCTTCAAGGGTGCAAACGTTGCATCGTCCAGATTTGGATTCAGCACCCCGGAATAGGATGAAAACATTTTTTCCCCCAATATTCACTATTTTATATTAGCAAATATGTAAGAATGTCACATTTTGGCGGCCATCTTGAATATCTCAAAATCCTCAAGGATGCAAGAGTTACATCGTCCAGATTCAGATTCAACCCCCTCGAAATAGGGTAAAACCATCGGAAAATTTGGGAAGGACGATAGAACACGTCATACGCCCAAAATCTGACTTTGGCATGCAGACACACAATAACAACATCATGGTTTATTCACTATTTTCCATGATCATAAAACTGCATTTATACATAAAATGTCATTATATTTAGGAGAAGGCACAACGTCCTTCGCCATAATAATTGTCCGATGGGGTTAAAACGGTCCAACGATGACGGCGATTTCTTGTTCATTGATTTTAGGGTCGAATCGACAAAATTAGAAATCTTTAACACGAACACTTGGTTTGCACTGCATTCATTTTTTCTTTATTACTAAGGGTGGAATGAGCACGTTGTCAATGATATGCATCACGCCGTTGTAGACATTGTAATCCTGGTAGATGACTCTTGCGTTCTCATGTCCGTTCACCCACAATGCATCTGAAAGAAAAATCACATATATTCCATTCATAATTATTTGATTCATGATAATAATATATTCTTATTTTCTTGTCATTACGCCCTGTAAGTCATTTTTATACATCAGCAATTAGATCACTGCAGTGACATTGACAACGATATGAATGTCTATGATATGTAGGACTACCCAATACATGTATGCAGGGAGGTGTCTCACCTCCCTGATGTATGCAAATATACAAAGATGTGTTGGAGTTCCGGACATTTGGATGATTACTCAAAAAGACACACTTACACATTACGTAGCTAAATAAATACATGTAAGTAAATAAAAATCTGAAACAAGGCTTCAGCGTACACCTGCGGAAAGAGAAATAAGCAAGCAAAAATATCTGTTGGTGGAAAATCATTGCTGCAGGTAAGTGAAAATGGGATCTCTTCTCTTGGTATCTTTTTTTTTTTGTACAATATACATCATATCTATATATACATTTTCATACAAATGTTGACAGCTGTTTTTCATTCAGCTATAGTCCAAACTTGATCAGCGTTAAAGGAGACCTACGGAAGATTTTCATACTTTTACATATGAACAACTATAAATTAGTTATACATGTACCGAGTACAGAGTTTCAGAATAGTGATTGGGTTCAGAAATAAGAATGTTTTCAAAAATTTGCAACAAATTACAATTAACAAAGATTACGACATGGCAGCCTCACCATAAGAATGCATGAGTTGGGGCTCAAGGAAGCAAAACAAAAGATGGCATGCATAGATTGTACACTGGTGAACTTGTTAAGCAAGTGCTATTGAAATGGAATTTAACAGCTACACTTCTGAAATATGTGAGGCTCTATGTCATCAACACTGTTCAGTGTGATTAGTTTAAGATTTTCAGAGTATTGTTTCTCTGCTTAAGAACCACAATATATTCCACAAATCTATACATGGAGCTGTCGATTTATATACTCCATGTTGTGAAATTATGAATATCGTCTGGAATGCCCCTTTAACAAAGAAAAGCTTATCTTGGTAGATAGACCCATTTCTTCAGTTATAAGCATGATAAGAGTAACCAGATTGACTAATCACATACATACCATACCACACGGTGAGATTAATCTTTCCTCCTTGTACAGTGACCAGAGTTTCCCCTTCATAGCTACCCGATGCATAGAGAGTCCAATCCAACAGGTGATAGGTCAGCAGTTCTCGCGTCAAGGTAGTGTTGTCTTCGAACTCTTTCAAGACTTCGGGAGGAACCTTGTCAAAGGCAGCGTTTGTTGGCGGGAAGAAGGTGAATGGTCCACCTATAAAAGGAGGTTGTATGACGTATATCATGGTCACCACTAATTATAGATTGAACGATACACTTCCCCTATCTTCTCTTTAAGATGCCTGAGGTGGTGTTCCTATGAGTAGATGAGAATGTAAGATTGATGATTTCTTTTTTTAAGACAAAAAATTACCAAGCAAGGAGCAGTTACATAATACACACACACACATACACACACACACACACACACACACACACACTAATTATTCTTAAATTTGCACGGACTTGCGGAAGAACAGCTTGTTGCTGAAGCAAGTGCCCGTGTGGAAATAAAAAAAAAAAATGACTGAAATGGATTAAGTAGGTGTGTATAGGCCTATATTTGTACATAATGTGTTTTGGAATATCTTAGTGTGTGATATGTAGGATAAATCTTGCGTTTCCACTTTGCTTATCTAATTTCTTTGAAAAAAAAAGCACAAACACGGGGAGAAGACTCCAGGTGAGAGGCGGATCCAGAAAGGGGCGCATTGCCCCCCCCCCCATTTATCTATTTATTTATTTTTTTTGTTAAAACAAAAGAAAAAATGGGGGGGGGGGCTTGCACCCCCTTTAATTTTGTAAAGGCTCCCCCTCCTTACAGAATTCCTGGATCCGTCCCTCCTGGATGTAGGCTACATGGTGATGACAAGCGGTGAACTCATAAGGGGCATCAAACGGAGATAACCTTTGAGGTACTCGTCTAACTTTGAGGCGTAGACGAGTTTCTTGAGCTTAGTGAACTCGGGATCGTGATCGATGACGTCTACGATGCTGCCCGGAGGGATCGGGTGCATGACATTGCTGATGACTCGAACTTCCCCGTTGCTGCAATTACCGCCATCAATGATGGGACCTCCACAAGCCGTGATTCGCTCAAACTAGGATACGTGGAGGCAAGGAAATAGACACAGGAATATGATTCATATTTGGGGAATAAAAATATGTTTACGTCAGTATACGCAAAATCCATACCGTTGCTTTCACAACTCTTAAATCATCAAATGAATTACGTTTTTTGTGTGTGTGTCAATAAACAAAAACAAACTAGAAACAATTTAACTTTATTTTGATTAAAGAACAAGTATTTGTAAAGAAAAATCCAAGGAGAAATCTATTTATTACTGGTTACCCTTCTAAGAACCATGCACATTCTCAAAATCGCGTTTACTTTCTACACAATAAGTTATCAATAGTAATGAGAGAATTAAATACACGAGTCCTGCCCTGATGCTGATGTTTTCTAGGGAGGTGGAAAACCTCCCCTCCCTGGTTTCTCTATACTTACCCCTGTCACCTGTTGCTTGTTGTTTGACCCACTCTTTATCTGGTAGATGTTGAGTCGAATGTTCTTGCCAGGAATTATCGACGGGAGGAGCTCGTCTTGGTAGATATCGTTGACATCGCCGATGACGCCGGGAAAGGTGTGGAAAAGAAGCAGCTCCTGTAGGTACGTTTTATTCGACATCAGTTTGTTGTAGATGTCATCGGGTAGAAATTCAAATGCAAGGTCGTATGGTGCAAATAACGTGAGAGGGCCTGGAAAAAAAGACACACAAAACGAGGGTATGATCTGTGTGCAATAAAAGGAAAAAGTCGACCGTGCCCTTAACCAACACTGCAATATCGACCGAGGGTACAGAAGAGTCAATTTATGATCTGCAAGTTGATGTCCCATTATTTGCATTAAGAATATTTGTATTTCAATTGGATTTGACTGAAAAGTTAAAGCGGTTTTGAAGAGGGTCACGCTAGTTTTCCGACTATTAAGTAAGCTGAACAACGATGTTAAAGCATCTCCAGTATTATACGTTTAGGAATGCAGCGCGTCTGGAAATATCTCACTCAGTAAGCTGTTTTGATCTGAAAGATTGGGTCACTAAGATTAATAATTTTACAACGTGAGCAAGTGTATGTAAAGGTAATATTTTTGATGACCTTTAAGCAATCTTGTATAATTTCGTCGACAGTGATTACCTTCAAATTACACCCTTGAATTACATAAAGTAATAAATTTACCCTAGCAAATGCACAAAAGGGAGAAAATGTTCAAAAGTATGTGACGTGAGAACAGTACACGTAATAATTATGTGGATTCGAGATCTTGGGTTTTGTTGCAGTGCATTCTGCAATGATCTCGTACCGCTAGAACAACTTCAGTTTAAAACATGAACTAACCCTTTTGGCTGTAGAACGACCTCAACCCAGCTCGGTCGATCATGTCCACCATGGTACAGGCGTTGAGGTCGTATGCCAGATCGACCACAGTGTACACATCGTTACCCGCTTCATCCTTAGTGGGAGGATAATGAGTGGTGCACGGACCATACTGTGCTCCAACCGTGGTGGACAGGAGCACCACGGTGAGTGCCCGCCATACTGGCGAAAGCGCCATGGTCAACGCCAGTGATCGTCTGCCCATCTTCAGCGACACCCCTTTCGGGTTTTCTGTAGCTGGAACGATGTATTGATCCAGTCGTATCACCTCCCCTTAAACTAGTTGACATGTGATATCTATATACCCCTTGGATATTTTCCCAATTCTTGGAGACTTTGAACCCGACGTCAGTAAATTTCTTTTTTGACTTCGGGTTACTGATAATGGAATTAGCCTACGACCCATGTTATTGTGCCTACACGTACACCTATAGGTAAACACAAACTTCGTCATGGGATGATAGACTCTGTGCTCGACATTTGGTAGCTGTTGGTTTCGTTTACATCTTCACAACATTTCCGTGTGTAATTGTTTATTTATTTATTCATTTATTTATTTATCTATTAATTTATTCACTTACTTATTCATTCATTCATTTCACATCTTTAAAGAGGATGGCCCAAGTCAGCAGCAGTTCGTTTTCATCGGGGCCCTTTAAAACACAGGACATAAAACATTGCAGAATGACAGTTACTAACAAAAATAAAAGTGTGTTACTGTTTTCAATTAATGTGTTTAGTTAACTGAGTCTCAAGGCATCAATACACAATATCATCCGTCTCAAAAGTAAGAAAAACAAAAACAAAACAAGAAAATTGGGCCTTTTATGCTACAAACTAAAAAGAGTAAGGTGAAGCATCATTTTTACCATAGCAACGAGACAACGCGAAAGACATTGAGAAATAACTTCCTTTCGACAGCAAGACATCCGTCTTCGTTTTCAATGTCGATGAAATGATAGAGTCACATGATTTTGTAATTGCGATTTTAAAGTCGACACATGTGACATATCGGTATCGAAGAGAAAAGAATAATAACACAAAATCAGACCACGATCAGAAGAGGCAGTACAAATGTGTTTGCTAGCAATGTTTAATATCCTAGGATGTTTAAAATGTCCGACTACCAACATTTCGTGACCCGGCATGAAAGGGTCACATTATAGCACCTTCAGGAAATTAGAACTTTAGTGTCAAACAACTTTCATTTTAACATAGATTATTGTTGCATAATGATGTACATATCGCAGAGAATCAGCCCCTTAACAACCAGCAAGTATTAATCATTTTATTTTGCTTTTGTTTATGTGGGGTTTATTTTTTCTGCCAACTCCGAGATGGAAATTCTCTTTTGACATGACCGGGGATTAAGTGATACCCGCATGTCTGCATAAAAAAAGGGTATCAAAGTTATATTTGAGAGGTCAAAACTTGTGAGAACATTTCTATCTCACTGATGTGGATTATTTTCGAAATCCCACACGCATCTTCACCTCTCACTCCCTAAGTCATCCCTACGCGGCGATACAGGACGCTCTCCGTGTCCCCCCACTCGTGGGGAGTTTACACCCAGTCACCCCTCTGGGGTCGTGTTGTTATGATGGGCAGTGTTTTATTCAGTCGATAGAGGGGCATTAATGTAATGGACCGTTCTGTGACAGCTTGATATCAGCGGCTTCCGCTCGGGACAGCCAGCCCAGCCTGGGTCTCTCACAGCCGGGCTTCCGCGGAGCTATGTTTGGTGTAAACGGAGACGACGCAAACAAAATGCTTCAAACAACGAAGAGGCGAAATTACAGCATGGCGACCTAAGCGCCATTTACAGTTCAATATTCCACTAATGTCGGAGATTACACTGCAGTTTCGTCACTCATTCTGTCCTGGCAACTTAATGTGTTTTTCTGTTTAGTTTTGTCATTGTTTGTTTGTTGTTGTTGTTTGGTTTGGTTTGGCAATGTGGCTGTGGACAAACCTTTACATGAAATTTTGAAAATAAATCTCTCTTTACATAAAAAGAGTCACTGATTTTTTCCGAGATTCTGAAATTCAACTCTATATTTGAGGCAAATATATGAACAATCGCTTGACATGTTTATCGAAGTGAGTGGATACATGCAATGCCAAATATCAAGACTGAGACAGGGACAATTTGTGCGTCAGAGAAGGAGCGGGGGAGAGAGAGATTAAAAAAAAAAGATGAAATATATCCCATTTATGGCAGTTGCCATGCAAAAAACCCATTTCCATCCTTAAAGAGAAGCAGTCCTGAGATTTTCACTGTACTGATAATTAAGAAGAGTAAAAAATATAACCTTTCACCAATTTATACGCGTGGACATCAAAAATGGTCTCCGTACGCGATTTTTAAAAAATAATTCCTGCAAGCGATTGTGTAAGAGGCTGCCAAAAGGTGCAACGTCATTGATGCCCTACTCTCAAGTTGACAGCCGTGCCTCAGAAAACCAATTTAAGTGTTCAAAATGATCATATCTGATTTTTTCGTAAAATGTGACAATATGTGATTTATTATTTCAAACAAAATATTTCAAGCTTATTTATATATACAATTAATATAAAGATAAATAGTAAACATGTATTTTTAAATAACTAGGGATGACGAGCAGAACACCGCTGGAAAGAGTTGTGCATCGATGACGTATGACTCTCCGCCAAGACTTGCTCATTTGCAGAGTCACACTTTTTTAACCGAAATGTACGAGCTTATTTGGTGATTTGAAAGTTTGTTTTTGATGAAAGTAGTTCATTGGAGGTACCAACAACATATTTTTTTTAAATTTCGTGAGGACTGCGTCCCTTTAACGCTATTGTACCTTCTACCCAGATATCACTGTTTATTAGTAGAAATTGGCGTATGTTAAATGTAGTCCAGCCTCCTCGATTTTCCATCGTCGCTATTGCAGATTATCTTTCTGCAGTTTGTCTCTACTAAAAAACTCATTCTCATGACTCAGTCTTTGTCTTCGTCAATGCCGTCAATAATTGTCCGTCGCTATTCCTTTGTCTTCATTTTTCGCACGACTGACAAACTGACGCCAGATAGTTTAGTTTTTATTTTTCTCTCCATTCAATTATTCATCCTATTCGGTCGTTTGTTTATCAATCTCACTTTTCTATTCATTCCTTCATTGGGGAAGTAGTAATGCAGAGACTACAGTTGTACAGTTGTACAGCTGTACAGTATTAGGTATGATAGCATTAGAGTAAGACAGAACGATTGCACATTGACGAAAATCACATGTTTCCTGGGAATATTATTCTTTGTGTTGTTATTCCCAATTATCCCTCATCACCTTAACCATGATGCTAACATTTTAGCCGTTACGTATCTTTTCTCTTTGAATGAGATGTACTTGGTTGTTGAAAGGTTTAGAAGTGAGAAAATATTCCTCCAGGACAACCAATCGCATTCATTGTAGGCGGAATCGATGCGCAGTTTGGGGCAATCAATCATTGTTCGCGCATGCCATTCGATGGTGTGCCAGTGAGAAGGGCGGGGCTTCATTTACGGTAGATAAAATAGTTGGTCGGCGTGTGACGTACGGCCAATCGAAAGCCATTACATGGCTTCGTATTCATTTCCCTCCCGCAGCGCGGGGTAAAGAAATATTCGCCACCACAGCTCCATTTTCACAGAGAGCGCAGTTTGAAAAGCCGGCTTTCGCGACGTTGTGGAACCACGTTTGGTGAGGATGGAAGTTGCGGCCATAGCGACACGTGATAGTTGCACACTAACTTAAAAGTATGACGCATTTCTCTCCTTAATCAAAATATTTCACCAACCGATTCGAAAATTTGATATTTTTTATCCTTACGTGTTAGGAAAACGCAATTACATGCACTTTTACGTTGGCAGCGTTTGTGGGTGAAAGAACTCTTTATACTGAGTGTGTTATGCTCGTCAATGCTCTGTAAATTACAGCTTCTCCGTGTTTACAAAGATTCATGAAGGATCAGACATTGATATGAAGTGTGTGTGATGGAGTCAAGGTAATTGAAATGAACAAAGTTATCAACGCCCTACGCACTGGAAGAAGGTGTATTTTAATTGGTGAAGTGGTTGAAGAGTGGCTCTTCTGAACAAAAGGTAAGATGGAGCTAACGTCTATGATGATGCCAGTTCTAGGACTCAGCGAACAGGCGAATTCTTCGTCCGATTTCTACGAGGAGTACAGCTCCTCGATTATCATTCCCCCCAGCTGTCAGAAGGTGGACCACGGTTTTGCTAGAAATGCCATAATTTTGGGCATATTCTTCTTCATTGGTTTCCTTGGCAACAGTTTCCTGATGATGGTGATTTTGAGCAATCCTCGGTTACGCACCTCGGCGAACATTCTCCTCACTAACCTGGCACTGGGAGACCTGCTCTATGTGGCGGCATCGGGACCATTCTTCTTGGAACACGAGCTGAGTCCCTGCTGGCAGTACGGACATGTCGCTTGCAAGTTGGTCAACTTCACACAGGGTGTGGGACAAGGTATTTGCGTCTACTCATTAACAGCGCTGAGCATTGAACGGTATTCCGTGCTTGTCCGTGGTGGCACAATCCGTCACGGAGGTCGTACGCGACGTGGAGTCCTTGCAGCCTGCACAGTGTGGTTCGTCTCTTGCGTGGTCGCTACGCCGGTTCTCGCCTACGCCCATGTCAAGGGTGACGACAGCTCTCCGCAATGTTTCTACACCAGACTGTTCAGTATCGAAGCACAAATATACGAAATTCTCAAAGCTTTGTTAATGTACATTGTGCCACTTGTGATCATAGCATGCCTCTATACCATCATCGCTCATACTCTGTTCAAAAGTGCAGGAGCGTTTGCGGGCGAGACCCAGCCAGGAGCGCGCCATTTTTCCGCTCGCAGACGACTCGCTCTTACCGTCCTTCTACTGGCGCTCTTTTTCGGTACTCTATGGCTGCCGTACTACGTCTTCATCGTCTGGTTCCAGCTCCACCCTGAATCAATCAGCCAGATGCCAGGCTTTCACGCTTTTCGATATATATACTACTTCTCGTCACTTGCCAACTCGTGCATCAATCCCTGGATCATCTTCGTGATGAGCACGAGCCACAGAAAGGCGCTGATGTTCTTTATTCGATGTCGGAAGCATGAGCAACCACCAATCAGCGTTGCCTACACCCGCACGATGCCGAACGGGATTCCTGGAGAGAAGATGAAACAGCCGGTGGACAGCCGGTCTGGTTCTCGCAACACGAGATGCACGGAATTATAACTGAGTTTGAGGAGACAGTGAATGGTTGAGAGAAACGGGTAAGATTGCTAGAGGCTGACTCAATGCAGAGTGTTAGCTGCTTCAACATTTACGTTAGATGTATATATACAAATGGTATGGAGACAATTAGCTAATTAGTTCATCCTCCTCGCTTACAATATTGTGCGAAACCAGTGTCTTAATTTACAACTTCCAAGGCTTTAAATTTTGCGATAATGCCGAAGAATCCCTCAGATGTGAACAAGGCCATCAGTACCAGAATGAGATTTGCACTAATCTGACATTTTGATTGATCTCGAATGTTAGAAATTGGCTAATTGATACCTACTACACTTAAACAAAAAGTTATTTAAATTTGGTATTTGACCTCTATTTTTTACCAACACTGTCTAATTGTCTGCAACGAGGTTTGGTATGAAATAATGAGGCATACTACATTCTTATGATCCAAGATGAAATTGTGTGTTAGCACTAATACGACTGAAATGGATAAGCCTCGATTAATTCTAGCACAGGTTATCACCAAGTATATGAAAATTGATAAACAGGACACTGATTTCCCTTTCTTGCATTCAAATTACGTTCAGTTATGTGTAGGTATTTTGCTTAGCAATGCATTATAGAATCATCATCGCGCCAATCCCGCCAGTACACAATCTACAGTTCAGAAGAAAACAAATGTGGCCATGTTTAGCTGACGAAATAATGGTCGGCAATTATCATTCTACGTGCATTGATTAAGATTTGATTTGACGAAATATCGGGTTAAAGTTTTGTCTGTGTTTAGAAATGGAGATAATATTCTACGAGAAATCTGTCACGTGATTTATGGAAACAGTACACATTGACTGGAATCCTGTCGACCAGTGAACACTTCCATGCAGTGTTGACATATTGTTGTCTTTATAGAGCAATTCGTGTATTGTTTGAAAACATGGTGTTAAAATACCTATTTTGTGTCTTCATTTTCTTTGCATAAAGCCCTTTAGGTGAAATTTCAATTCCAGTTTATTCTACCAATATTAATTACATTACATTACATAATTAATGTCATGACAATATAGGCGTCATGACAATATAGGATAAGATAAGCATTTTCCGATTTGTAAGTTCATATCAGATAACAGCGTCGTTTGTGTCACTTGATAAGATTCTCTGCGTCATACTGAAGAGATGTATGTGACAGAAGAATTGTCAGTATACTGAGTACTGCAGAACGTTTACTATTCATACAGTCAATCTTAAAATAATCCCTTCTACTCGTCTTATTAATCTTATCGTAGCCTCTGACGAACACGTGAATGAAAGGGGCATATCAGATAATGTTTCCATTTTCGTTTGAGACGTGTTCGTCAAACAAACTTCCCACAACTTTATTCTAATGTGTTAACTGGTATTATGTCTGCATGTGAACACGCCGAATATTAATGGATGAATGCAAAAACTCTTTAAAGCATGCAGAATGCACTGTGCTTTTAATAAATCGTTATGTCTTGTGCAAGTCGAAACCATTACTAAAGTTGTTTGCTGGCAAACACTGTTATAAGGGTACGTGTTGGTATAGATAATATCCAGATAATAAATAACTCAGTGAAAGGGATCGCAAGTCTTGAACCAGTGTTAGATCAGAGTTCTCGGGTTAAACACAATCAGCGATGAACAACCTGTTAGTGGATATAAATATTGGGCGGTGATATCCATGTGCAGGTATAATTGATTCCATAGCAGTCATCAATCTTGGGATGGACGAAGTGTCAGAATCAGACTGAATAAAAAAGTTTTATCATCCTTATCTTCTTTCGCTTGAAGCTCTGACTGAATGATTTTAGGGTTAAAATACGGAATATATTCAGTTGCAGTCTGATACGTAGTTGTAATTTTCATCATGAAGCATGAATATTACATAATGAATGTCAATCCTTTCAGTATCAACAATTATCTATTTTTATTTGCTTTTTGTGGAAAAGAAATAATTATCATCAGTGCAGAATACTGAGAACTATATCTTAGGTATCATCCTCATCTATGATTTGAAACATACCGTGACCAGGTGAGGAAAATCCATAACAAGAAATGTCGCGCAGGAGAATCAGCATAAAACACAATATCAAACATAAAACGTCATATCAATTTTCAGAGTTCCTCCAAAATAATGATATTAACTTCTGATGATTTGCCCATCTCGTAGTGAATGGCCTTTCACAGTATAAATGAAAAAAATGACGCAATTTTTAAATAGAACATAATGCAGTCCTCCTTATGATTCACTTCTAATCTAAATCTCTTGCCTGGCTCACGTGGCTTGAAAGGAACTGCATGCTTCTAGACAACAGAGGCCCTTATACGGCACCCTCTACATGCTCTACACGTAAATCACCTGACTTTGATAATGGCCCAGAAGTAAGAGCGTTTCGGATGAGTTGTGTAATCAGTTACATGTTTAATGAAGTTGTCAAGATTCAAAATTCACGTTACTATATAGCTGATTTAATAAGGAAACTGTTTGACTTCTTTTAGCAAGCTCATCTTTACTGATTTTATCTTCTTATCAACGAATCTGTCTGCTACATTGGTTTTCTTCAGAAAGTCCAAAGTTCAAAGTCCATTTCAATTTTGTATAATATGTCAGTTCGTTTTTAGCAATCATAAGTGAATACAATTATTATTATTGATAATGATAACAATAATAATAATAATGATAATGATGATGATGATGATGATGTTGATAATCACGATGATAGTATAGTTCGGAAAATAACAAAGATGGTCTCTTTTCAGACTTGTACATACAGATGACAATGTCATGTATTCACTAGGAGACCACTGCCTATGTGTTATATTCGTCAGGTTAATTCATTACTGACGTCACGACTGAAGAGATGTTGGTGAAAACTTGTATCATGAGGATTTTAATTCTAGACATGAGTTGAAATAGAGTGATATTTTCATATCGTCTACTTGGAAAATGGATAAATTGCACGACTCAGTAATGGTATTCGATTAATATTTGTCTTGCCTTTCCGTTTAGATGTAAGACACGATAAAATCACAAGTTGTGCTATATGACATAGATGTTGCACTCTGTAAATATGTACATATTCCCTTATGAATTGTCAATGTAGTACGATATCCAGAAGCGAGATCTAACCACTGCGATGTTACGGTAATGGGAAGCCACTTTAACGCCATTACCATTTTGGCTTATTAGCAGAAAAGATCGCGTGAATTCATATTGCCGTAAACAACATCGTTGGTACCTTCACTCTTGCGACACAATACTGCATTCTGAAGAGTCTTACGAGGCGAACATCCTAAATACTGTTATGTCACTGCACGATTGCTATACAAGGAAAACAAATCAGAATTTATGTGGTTTTTCATCTTTTACGAGCTCTCGTAGGCAAGTCCACGTCCTGTTTTGCGACAGAGAATCAAACAATGTTTGAGAAATCCTGTATTGAGGAATATGGCGTCAAATAGCACTTACAGCCACCAATTTATACTAGAAAAGCTCTCACAGAGTGTTTAAAGACTGGAAAGATAACTCTATTGGCCGGGGCGTGGAAGGTGAATGACAGAAAATGTCCGATCCTCCTCTTTGTTTTGTCACAGACCAGAAATTTTTCTGCGTTTTCATTACAATCATCCTATATTTACGATTAAATCTGCCAATCGTGAACAAAAAGGAAAGATATATCTTCGTCTAATGTAATCATCGTCTCGACTTTTTTGTATGATTTTAGTAAGTATTTCAAATGCCAGTGTCACTAGAAATGAGAAGATTCCGAGTTGACAATATTGATTTCATCATTTACAAATTGTGGTGGAATAAAGTGGTTATGATCGATCAAGTCGTAAATTTGCTGGAGCGTCATTTTATGTTTCTCAGACAAGAGTCAGACTGTCAAAGTGTATCCCTGAGATATAGCCTTGTAAAGCAGACGTGTGTGTGTGTGGATGGAGTGTTTCAGAGGATGCCGCCCTCAGGAAACCTCTATCAAAGGGGGACAGATCAACTTCTTGATGGGACAGTGATGGTATCGACACGTCTAACTACACCAAGATAAACATTTCTCTTCTGTCTTTTAATTTTCTTACCTGTTAACTCTTTCCTTTCTTTCCCCGTCTTTACCAGATTGTACATTTCATTAAAAACAAAATGCTTGTTTAAGACTATCAATATTGATTTGACGTCATACTCTCTCTTGCTGTTTTATCCTTTTCGTCGTTAACTGGTTAATCTCCTACATCAACGCTTAAACCTGGATGACGTGCAACGTATCCTCTACAAAATAATCTACAAGTATAAACATGAAGGCGAGGTAACCAAGTTTGCAACAGAGAGTATTCCGGGAGCAGTTTTCTCTCTCTCTCTCTCTCTCTCTTGTTTACCTTTGTCTCTCATTCTCTCTCTTTCCCTCTATCTGTTGGACATTAGCCTTGTTCTCGCCTGTTGGTGTGACGGAAGGACGTAAGTTCACACCTGAATTTTTAAAACAAAGCACAAGAAATTTTCCGTGCATCCCTTGACGTCACAATAAAATATACCAACAAAACTATGCAAACACAAAGAGAAAATCCACAAGACTGCATCTGTAAACCGATGCATTCATGTTCATACACTGAAAACACGTTTATTCATAATTATCTTGTTCCATATTGTTCCAGATTTGCATGAAATAGTTTGATATATATATAATATATATGATATACACAAATAGAAACATATATATATATATGTATATATATATATACATATATGTGTGTGTGTGTTGTGTGTGTATGTGTGTGTGTGCGTGTGTGTGAGGGAGATGGTGTACCATGAAATATATTGTATGAAATATATGTATATATAGGAGATATATTACTAGCATTGTTGGGGGATTATATCAAAATGCAGGAATTGTGGCAAATCATTATTCAGAAATTGAATTTCGATAAGAGGAATTAGGAAATACGTGTTTGGAAGTTGGTTGTAGAAATATACCGTGGAATTCGTTAAAAGATAAAGGATGGAACACAATGATATTGATTATAAAAAGATACGTGTTATCTTCAGCAAGATGAGAAGGGGAGATACCAAATGTTAATGATGTAATGAAGTATTTTAGGGAGTGTAAAGAAGAAGAAAATAAAACAGTTGGAATGCATTTGTCAAAGTAGGAATATCATGATACAAGCCGATGACGGATTTTTTTTTTTTTTATGAAGAGTGCTTTTTTTTTCTGTAGCCTTTTTTAGTTGTATTTGAGGGTTTGTTGAGAGCAATTAATTGTTATTTTGTTGTTTTTCATTTGTTTTCTTCTTTTTTTCATCACTTCCACATCACTATCAAGATGTCTTGTATAAAAGAAAATGGCAATTTCATGAAGGCCATATGACAGATTTATTCAAGTGTGAATAGAATCTGAAACCTGAGGGCTGAAAGCATGCAAGGCGGGTTGGTGTGAGTGTGTGTGTGTGTGTGTGTGTGTGTGTGTGTGTGTGTATGTGTGTGTGTGCGTGTGCGTGTGCATGTGCGTGTGTGCGTTGAAAATAGATTTCGATCAGATCAATTGAATCATAATGCAAGAGCTCGTATACCTCCATATAATGTTGTTAGTTTATAAAATGTATAAAATGTTGTTTGTCTTTGTGAATGTGGTTTTTGTGGCAGTGAATGAAATTGGAGTAAAGAATCATTAAGAGAATCATGTGTGCACAACAAAGAGGAAAGATTTGTCAAGATAGAAGAATGACACGAGATTTTTTTATCCGTAGCTTTCTTTTCCGCTTTTATTCACAATTGCAAAAAGAAGAACAAATTATATGATTAACTTTTCTTTATCATTAGGTTATATCAAGTGTTGTGATCGACGAAATAAGCAAGCCGTGGCTAATATGTAAAAGATGTAATTCTTGGTAAGTCTTGGTCAATCCTTTAAAGTATTGTTGACCACGTATCGGAATATATATAAGTCCTATAGTCCATGAACTCTCTGAGAAAGAGTCCAATTCATAGAAACTCAATACCACACAGTTAGTGGACTGGTTACACGCTCTGATAAATTCTGAATATCAACTGACAAATAATACCCCAGCAAATATCCGCAACCGCGCTGATACGAATTGCGAGAATTAAAGTCGCACATCATGTATGATCGCTTTGCTAATTTCCATGGTTTCATCCGCAAACTTATTCCGCTGAGCTTGAAATCTGTGGCATCCTAAAGCGGTTGTATATGATTAAGATAAGGCTGGCGAAAAGAAAATTTCATGAATAACCAAAACTACTCAGCAGGAGGGAGATTAGGGTATATCTTTGCTTGACATTTAGACAGCAAAAAGTTATATCTTTTACAGAGTGAATTTTGCCTAGACCCATCTGTGGTTGTAAAAGTAGAACGAATTATAGATTTTTGGTTTGGCTGCCTACTGTGTTTGTCTCTCTTATTCTTGTACACAGAATAACAACGCTTAGCTTTCCCAATTGATTTTTGCACATGAATTTTGATTGGTAGTTGTAGGCTCAAATGAACTTTAATGTCCTTCAAAAATACTCATACATCAACTTGCTTCTACATCGGTGTGATAAAATAACAACACTTAGCGTTCACATTTGAACTTCACATAATTGTGAATTTTGATAGGTAGTTGTACGTTCAAATGACCTTAAATGTCCTTCAAAAATACTAATACACCAATTTACTTAAACATCGATAGAGTAATTTTGGTCCAGTACCTTTGTATGTCAGAAGAGAAGGGGAGGTCTTTTGGTACAGTTTGGAAAGTGATAATTATTACAACATGGTTATGTATTTTGTGTGTCAGTTACATACAACCCAATATAGATATTAAATCATTTTGTTTGTCTGTCTGTTTGTTTGTTTGTTTGTTTGTTTGTTTGTAGTGACATCTTCCCTAAGATGTCCGTTTGTTTGTATCAAAAGTCCATTCAGCTTCCCACAGATATAAAGCGATTGCGACAAGCATGATAATGTCCGTTTGAAGTGAAGACTGACCACACTGACCCAAAATGAATGACTCTCATCAAATCCAAAGACCCGAGTTTGAATATGTGTCTGGTAATTACGTTGGCGAGCTTTTAAAGAAAAATGATTGCAGATAGGATTGCTGGATTTCAAGTCTGCGACATCAGCTGGTAAGTTATATACAAAATGTATAGGTATATATTTTCCCCCCAAACCGTGAAAGTCATGGAGGACTGCCATGAATTACGGTAGATGAGATCCAAGCGGTCCCATTGGGCTACATAATGTTTCGCTTGTGTGATCTCGGCAGTAACCCGAATCCATCCTCGCACCTCGATCCATCAGTCATTCATTCCCGCAGACTTCTTTTTATCACGACGTCTCGAGTTCATTGCAGTGGTCAGATTACGAAAGGGGTTAAGAGAAAGGCAGTTCCACGTGTCTCGTTCTTGATTTATTATGATGAATGATAGGTCGAATTTTTACCATTTATCTCAGTTCAGAGCAGGTAAGTCGAGATTGGGTGATTCGTTATCGCGAACAGTGTGCCGAGATTCGGAACTTCTCCATTTAACATTGCCGTATATTGTACGGTATTTTTTTTTTTTTTTTTTTGCGTTTAATCGCACATTAATGTTTTCTGCGGTCTAGCAAATGTCCAGTGATCTCAGTGCTGTATAATTACATTGTAGATTAAAGAAAATGCACTTACCAAAGACTGTATGGGGTAATGATTATAATAATAAAAATAACGAGATTGTAATTTGTCATTACTGACAAATTAAGGTGATCCGATTTTTTTTTAATCAATGATTCGAATCATGATCGCAATAGGCATGACCATACAGGTTTCATCTGTGTTTAGAGACATTGGCCGTGTCATGTTTGGATTCTCATTTAGAAAAGGGAGTCATGTCTGCCATCTTTGGTACTAATTCTGTATTCACTAGATAACGAAGATACAGCAACAAATACATATGACCTTTGACCCACCTTTACACTCCCAAGATGGCATCTGAGGAAAAAGTGGTTATTTTGTGAAATGATTCTCACAATATGGTCTTTGCGTGTGCAAAATATGGGAAAGATAGGACATGTATTCACCAAGACACAAGATGAAACATTTATGACCTTTGACCCTATTTTACATACCCAAGATGGTGTCCGATCAAGTAGTTGTAATTTTATGAAATAATGTACGTGATATGAACTAAACAGGTGCAAAACATGGAGGTGGTAGGGGCTGTTTTTCTTGAGTTATTGCAAAGAAAGTTGCACAAAGAAAGAAATATCTCAATACATCGAAGATAAGTTTTTAACATGATTCCGACATTGTATAAAAAACGAAGGCACACTCTCGATAGCGTAAAGTCTCAGCTACAACATATTAAAATCTGGGAGAAATTCACTGAAGGGTAAGTGAGCTAGTGCTCAATAAAGACAATCATGTCAATTGTCACATTTAAAAAAATTCCCTCCCATAGAGATAACACGTCATAACGAAGATAAAGAAAGAAGTACATATGACCTTTGACCCCAATTTGCACAGACAAGTTGGCATCTGAGAAAAAAGTGGTGATTTTGTGAAATGATTCTTGTAACATGGTCTTTACGTGTGCAAGGTATGGGAGAGATAGGACATGTATTCACCAAGACACAAGATGAAACATTTATGACCTTTGACCCTATTTTACATACCCAAGATGGTGTCCGATCAAGTAATTGTTATCTTATGAAATAATGTACGTGACATGAACAAAACATGTGCAAAATATGGGATTAATAGCCATTGTTGTTGTTCATCTATTGCACAGAAAGTAGTAGAAAGAAAGAAAAATAAAGAAAAAATATGTTATTTTTATAGAAATTTGAAGGAGAAGCATGAAAAAAATCAGAAAAAGATAAAGTTAGGAAAGGAGATTAAGACTAACTAAAGAAAAAGTGTTAAAAAAAATATTGGCAGGGGTGAGCCTCGAACCAGGGACCTTAGGATTACGAGTCGGATGCGCTATGCAATGACCTATTTCATGCTCCATAGGCCCTGTGTATTAAGCAAAATGACGTTGCATCGAAGCCACGTGCCATTTTTCAATCAAGTTTTTCGACGTGATACCGACGTCGTATGAAAAAATGGAGGGCACACTTACGATAGCCCAAAGTCTCAGCTACAACATACTAAAATCTGGGAAAAATTCACCGAAGCATAAGTGAGCTAGTGCTCGAAAAAGATAGTCATGTCAATTTTCACTGCCAGAAAAACTGCTCTCCCATAGAGATAACACGTAAACTGGTCAAATCTTACAAGGATACTTTCAATCCATTTTTACGAGGTGATGACGTTATCCAATCAAAATGTTGCTTTTACATTAATGAAAGAACATTTCATAAGCTACAACATACTGAAATCTGGGTGAAAATTGGCGAAATTTAAGTGAGATACGCCCGAGTGAATTTGAAATTTGATGACGTCATTTTGAAAATTTACTTTTTTTATTTTATTAAGAAATTTGATATCTTTTAATAATTTTGTCAGCATAGCCAGCCCATGAAATGACATGTACAACTCTTCAGCTTTCAAAATATGTAAAGAAAATGGGGGGGTCACCGTTCATCCTGACGAGTAAAATCAGATTTAAAATCATCGATTTTTTGGCATAGTTGCACTGTATATCGCCATTGACGCGCGCGCGGAATTTCAACTTTGACTGGCCCGTATGACGTCATATTGAGTCGGATTGACTTTAAACTTGGTAGAAATATACCTTGACATTTCAGACATCCGATCCGTGTGAAGAAATTGGAAATTTCTATTGCATATGAGCTGTGCGTGCGTATATGCGCGCGCGCGTACGCGTCCGTCCGATTTTTTCAATTTGTCAAAAAATGCTCCAAATGGTCTGAAACGTGTGCAAAAAAAATTTCAGCTCGATTTGAGCATACAAATATTTCAACACGCGCGTACGCGCACGTTTTAAGGTAAAGATGAATTTTTTAGAATATGAGTAGAATGCGTTTGACTTGAAATATATGTGACGTAAATTTCATTGAAAAACTCCATTCCATTAATGAGATATGATTGAGAATGTGTTTTCATATAATGACGTCATAGTGACGTCACGGTCGACTGATCACTTTGATTTTAGTTTGATTGCCGTCTTTGGGACACAATACATACATGGTATAAGTTTGAACTTGATAGGCATATCAATAGCACTTTCTGAGCTAACCTCTGCACAACTTTTGGGGAGAAATAAAGAAAGAAGAAGAAAGAATCCGTACAGATAGAGAAGGTGATCCGAGAGGATACTCGGATCACCTAATAAAGGACATTCATGTTGCACAGCATGCTCTCCTGCGCATTACACAGTAGTAGTCATAACGTAGATAATTTGAACCATGAGTATATAACATTTTTCAGAAGACGAGTTTTTAACCTGGTCTTAAACTCATTAACTGTAGCTGCTTACCTTACAAACAGAGGGAGATTATTCCAGAATTTCGGAGCAGCATACATGAACGCCTTGTCACCAAGCCTTTACTTTAATACCTTGCTTGGGACCCCTGTGGTATAGCGGACGAGGCCTTATAAACAAGAGATCTCGAGTTCGAATCCTGCCTACCGTGCACATGCTCGGACAAGATAGCGTACGCACATCCTCTTACCACAGACGTATATATGGGGGGTTACAGCTCATTATTCCGAAGACTCTTCAGTCCGAAGATTCGTTATTCCGAAGGTTCGTTTTTCCGAATTTCATTTTCGGATTAACAAATCTTCGGAATAACGAACCTTCGGAATAACGCCACAAATGTTCGGATTAACGAACCCTTTTTCATTTTCGGATTAACGAACCTCTAGGTATAAGGAATTTGTGTGTTTCGGAAATTAACGAACCTTCGGAATAACGAACCTTCGGAATATCGAACCTTCGGAATAACGAACAGCAGCCATATGGGGACCTGACAACGATGTAAGTTCGTATTACTGACAGGTCCATCTGATATAGAGATTTTCCTCACATCGAAGAGGCTTCACTGATTTTATGTACTACCACTGCTGCTGTTAAAACCATTTCTGACATTCAGTGTAATTATTCATTAATTCATTCATTCATTCATTCATTGTTCATTCATTCATTCATTCATTCATTCATTCATTCATTCATTCATTCATTTTTTCCATTTCCAGCAATAAGATATGCATTTTGTACAGGATTTGGGTGCACAAATTACCATTGAAATGTACAATAATAGAAATTACAAAGTTTGCACAACAATTTGAGTATATGAAAATGCTATAAATGGGGAGGAATGCTATAAAACAAAAAGCCCCCCCCCCCCAAATAAAAAAAAAGCCCAAAAAATGCTTGTACTGTGTGTATGGTGCATTCCCCTAAACGTAAAAATACAAATTGCATACTGTTATACGTAAAAAGCGAAATAACAAAATTCAGTCACATAAACTAAGACAAAAAAACCCGCCTAACCCTAAACAAACACCCTGATTGTGGCAAAATTTTGACTTAGGCAATATTTTTATGAGGGTGACGATGAACACAGTTGGTTAGAATTTAAGATTATAAAGGATTATAATACGAGATTTTATAATGACAAACTCGGAACGAAGATTCCACAAACGTTCATTATCGATTTTAAGTTCCATGAATTTCATTGATGAAATTCTATCCATAACTATTATATTATCTAAAACTATATCATTGGGGAGACTATTCAAATAGTTAGTAAATAACATACGCTTAGTTTTGAGAAAGTTTCAAGACAATTTGTTTGAACTTATCCACTAATGCAATTTAAGGTATATTTACCAGAGTGTGAAGATCTGGATGCGAAAGAGATACGATTGAGTCGTCTTCAAACATTAGAATATGATATATTCCACTGCACATAATGACATAAAAGATTATTATTCTTTTATGTCATTATGTGCGTAATGAGCAAAAGAGGTGCCTCGTGGAACGCCAGCAATTAACAGATTATTTGCTACAATTCTGACGAAATAAAGAAACATATCATCTGCGATCGGCAAGGTAGCTTCTGAACCAATCCAAGGCCTTAACGCGGATACCATAGTGACATTATTCATGAAGTAATATTTTATGATCAATGGTATCGAAGGCCTTGGAGAGGTCCAGGAAAACACCCACATGGGGTATGGTGAAACCTGTCTGTACAGCTTTGGCGACTTTTTCAACAAAGGAGAGAATTTACTGGATAGAATATGATGATCTTTCCGAATTCCGAATTGTGAATCAGAAATATCATTACAAATGAGAAATCTGCTTTTCAACAGTTTAGAAATCGGAGACAACAAAGATATGATTTTATAATGACAAATATCTTCTTTGCTACTTTTCTTATTACTGAAATTACTTTGCTGATTTTAATTCGCAATGGGACAACACCATTGCTTAATGATGAGGTAAAGATATGAGTTAGAATTTCAACAGTATTCTCATTTATATTCTCTAAACGTTATTAATACCAACGGGTCCAGTACATTTTTTTCTTTTTGTTTTCCAAATTTATAATGATATCTTTTGAATCACAACTAACAGCCAGGTCAAAGTAGAATGAATGAAGATTAGGTGATAGAAGGAATTCCTGAAGTTTCTTGTGAGATGGAATATTTTGGGCGAGATCATGTCCAATCTGAGAAAATGAATATTTTATAAAATTCATCGGCTTTTCAACATAATGACGATGATGCGATGACTATACGATGATAATGATGATGATGATGATAACAATACATTTAATGAGAATAACAATAAACATCATTTTTGATGTAGTCTTTATCATTACCATCATCATCTTTATTTTGTTATTATCATCATTATAATTATTATTACTACAACTTCTACTTCTTATCATTAATTACCAGTAAAACTTTCACTTAATAACGTACCAGAAAATTAGATCAGAAAAAGCATAGCATCAAACTTCAGATATTTTGTGATGAGAGGAGCATTTTTTTTTTCAACTTAAGCTCAAGTAACAGGACTGGTACAACAATAACGACATTGTCTACGATGAGTTGCTTACTTCAGTTTTTCATGCTTGGGTTCGTTCGCACCTGTGCGAAATGCGAGAAGGGATGACACTACTCTCGCTGTAAAGTACGTGTGGGTGTAAAGAGAGATGTGAAAGTTATCATAAAGCTGAAGAAGGTTATTTGTTCCCAAGGCTTACCCGCATTACACGATCACAGTCTTGGCTGATTAAAAATCAATCATAGGCCTTTGTTTCAACAATATGATTCCTACATGCCACCTGAGCATCTTCTCAAGCTCGCGCTTGATACGACAGCGACGGTGAGAGATGCTGTGATACCGTAAATATTAATCTAATCTGTGTGTGTCTTGTCATTAGCGAGAGGAAGAGAAGAGTGTAATGTGACCAAAGAAAGGTGATCCTTTTTTCCCCCGCCGCGGCGCGCCGTTTGGAGAGTAGATGAAGCAACCTAACGTCTGAGAGAGGGAGAGAGCGAGTCACACCTAGCGGGCGACGGAAGTCGAGCCTGCAACACGATACCGTTTCTCTCCGAGGGAACTCAACAAGGGCATGCTGGGAATTGATCCACAAAAGACTTGAGAACTGTGACCGAACAAGTTGACAGGTACAGGCTGAGCATGCTGGCTCTTGAACAAACGTATTGGGTGACAGACATGAAACGCGCACGCGCACTAACGGTAACATTACGTCTCATTCAACTTCAGGCGGTCATTGCGCTTCGTGGTTGTCCAATCATAACACGTCACTATCAGTTTTTAACATTTTTTTTTGTTGGTTTATTTGTTCTTAGGCCAAGAGTATATTTGTTCGTCTACATTTGGAAAAATTTAACAGAAACATCCCACCTTACGCCACTTTTTTTTTTTTGTTTGGATAACTTGATAACCCCCTGGCACTCACACTCACCTCCTCCCCCCCCCCCCCCATACACATACGACAAACAGTATTCGAACATTTCCCTAAAAACTAACAAAGTAGTCATTTCAACTGAAGACCAATTCTTACAAATTACACAGACCATGTGATTGTAATGCCCGAAAGTGTTGCACCACAAACCATTATGAACTCAAGTGATGTAAGTGTCGAATGGCAAACGTCTCTGTTACTCTGCTATTAATTGTCTTTTCATCAACCGCCCCTCAGCTCAACAGTTGCAACAAATATGTCAAAATGTTTTACATTTCCTCCTGAAATTGGCGATATCAGCCAAATCTAAATTTCCCTTCACAAAGTCATGCAGATGTAAAAGAGCATGAAAAAAGTATTGTCACTCTTGGTCATCATACTTTCATATTTTAGAGCCAATAAATAGGTTTTGATATCTGTGGAAAGGTAAATTTTTGGCCTCATTTTTCATTCTTCATCTTATTTCGCATTTCCTAAAGAATATTAACAACCGACGAGTGACAAGTGTCCTTAAATTCCATTATTGGTATACCTCTTCCACCCCTCCCCCTCCTTAGAATCATTTTGATTTCAAAGATTTATTTTCGGATCGAATAACAAATCTCTCGAGGACTGATTCCAAGAAACGAGTCAAAGTTAGGGCAGCTGTGGTAATTTATTGACTGGCGATACGTCATCGCACTGATAAACGATGCTCCATCTTCGAATCATGCGAGTATGATATCTGCGACGTTTCGTAGTAGCGCTACTGGGTGCCAAATTATAAGGAAGCTCTGAACTTTGGTCAAGATTAAAGCATAATGGTTATCAAAGGTGCCAATTTTGTTTATACCTTTCTACCGGTGAACGTAAGAAAGGTTATCACAGCATGTGACAATAATTCTTATCGTTTCATCGAATACCAGAATTAAATCTAGAAAGATAAGACTTGTTATAAAATGGCCATATGGATCCTAATCAAATGATTGGTTGAGAGCAATCATGTGACCAGTCTTTCATTTTGCCAAAAATGCTCAGCGGGCATAAGTTTTAACTAGTGACTGGTACTAATGACGGGTACTAACGACCGCTCAGAGATATCTTTGATCAAATACGTGACTTTTGTTCATTCAGTTGGCTTGCCGTAATCTACAAAAGCCTTGACAAGTCCATCATAGACCTCGAGTATTATCCTCTAGGACCATATAGATGATTGGCAAATGAAGTGTTAAATATGGATGATCTACGGGCAAAAATGTAATATTCTACCGAAACTATCTTTGGTCGAGATGTGTCATTACCTGTTAATATCCAGGGTATAAATATCATCTGCCCTCGGCTGCATCGCATATCATACTTCATAATAATTGCTTCGCCTGGTACAGACTGTTCCAAAGCTATTGGGTGGATAATTCTTACTAATGCCCTCTATAATGCGCAACATTATAGTTCCTTGAGAGGTCAGGTGAAAACTCCCTTCCTTTTCGTCCTAAACCATTTTGGTCAATCTTGTGTGTGAGGGGCAGTGGAATCTTTGCTTTTATTTTTCAGCATTTTCATTCCGCTATCGTTCTTTTTTTGGTGCATTCAAACAGTACGGCATTAGGTTACTATGATATTTGAAGACTGTTACATTTTCTATGTCTAATCAACTACATGGCACGGAAGTTGTTCTCCTCTTTATGTTTTTCAAACGTCGATTTTGTACTGGTTATATTTTATTTTCTCTAAGTGAGTGTTGCGTTTGACATGATTTTTCTTTAATGATATTTCCGACGCCATCATTACATTTATTTTCATTTCATTTGAAATGCTTATAACCTTGTTTCGTATTAACTCTTTCCTTTGATGACGTAGTTAATTGTCACGTTACTCATTTCGTTACTCTGGAACATTAAATCATTAGCGAAACCGCGGCAAATTTAAAGTGACGCCACCATTGTGCATTATTTTGTCACTTCATACGCGGGCGCGAACTTTTATCAGAGCTCGCATCATCAAGTAGATAATTTTCTGTATTTTAAGACTCAAGATCCATGCACACTCGGTCCGTTATTACCTGGATAACAAGACAGTTAAAGAATGGTCGTTCAATGTGTTTTCATGAAGTATGTCTTTTCCCTTCTACGAGTCCTTTCTCAAATGATTTTTTTTTTCGATTGTCGCATAAACAAAACTAAATGAGGCATTAGTTAAATATCTTGTTATGGTATTCAAACTTCTAAAAATTCTGTGAAGATTCACTTTAGCGTCCGAAAAAGTGTCGAAGCTAACACAAGGCGAACTACAGAGTAAGAGCCGGATGACGGGTAATTGGTGTGGACTGCCGGTAATGCCCCTCGGATAGTCGTTGAGTATGCAGACCATGTCATATCATTGCATCCCCCGGGTACTCAATGAGCGCGGAAACCACTCTGATTGAATCGTTAGGGTTAATATTTGATGAGAGCTGTGGTTCACGCGACTGTGTTGTTTGCCTTTCCGAGGTGATCGCCTCCAAGCCCGCACTACGCTGCCACCTTGTCGGGCTGAGCGCAGGGGGTCAGCTCTGCGGACATCGGAAGGTATAGGGTAAATCGAAAGAGATTCTAACAGAACAGCTCTCGTTTTCCGCCTTACAAAAAGCTCGAATAGGCTTAGCAAGTTTGCAAAGACTCTTGCATTGCTTCCCTCAAACACATTATATAATCCGATGACCATTAACAAGATAAACGTGACTCACTATCATTACGTACAAGGCTTCTGCTTTCAGATACTACCTAAAACATTTACTGTTTGAATGATGTTATCATCTGTGATTGTAGTATTAGTTCACATTCCATAGCTATTGTGATTTATCATAAAATTAAATAAATCATGGCAGAAACGTATGGGTAAATGAAACGCGTGCGCGCATACCCCCCCCCCCCCCCCACACACACACACACAGAGAAAAACCAAATCACAAAATCATAGAATATTTTCGAATTAGACAGATAAGAAGCGACATGATTGAATTCCTCGCATTTGAGAAAAAATGAGATAGAAACGAATAAGTTAGATTTACTGATATCTTACAAACCCCATGCCATCTCCGTTCTCAAGACGTGAAATTATGTAGATTTAATTCCACTCCATGTTCAAGTTGAAAAGTAAATGTTTTATCATGAATCGCACACGAGAGAAAGGAAAGTTATAAATTTTACCAAAAGATTCATATCTTTAATTTGCCTATCGATGTCTTTGTCCAAAATTTTCGTCAAAGTTCTTGTTTTGCGTCAATTATAGACACTTTCAAGAAGGAGATATGGTCACACATATAGGAAAGTTATGAGGCGATCAAAATAATCATTGCAATCAATTTCTTCACGTATCAAAACACAATGCTTTACAGACATATTGCGAGAGAGATATGACACATTCAAAACATCTACCGTGTCTATCACTCATGCAGCGATTGACATGTAGACAGTCTTTTCAATATCATCATCCTGAATTGTATTTGAGTTTCAGCCTTCATTCGGCAGCTATAACGAGAGTTTCAATTAAATATTGTATGCCGGGATCCATTCAAGGTAAACCGCTGATTTCCAGACAGATTCTGACTCATAGAAAATTACCATATGTCATTAAATGGATAGTATAGTATTGGTTAGATGAGGATTTACCTTATAACCTTTTGCGAGATAGGACCTTCTTAGAAACCACTATATAAAATGTTAAAGACCATACAATTCTCAGAGGAATTCATAGTTTAATTGATGAAATAGCTGAGACATCTAACAACAAAGTAAAACAAAGTGATCCTATAATAAAAGTTGGATCCCGTCTTTCACTAGGATTGCTTTGTTTTTGGTATCTCAGTCATTTCAAAACCAATTTTCATAAAATAAACTTTGAATTCCTCATAGAATTATATTCTCTTTCATATTTCATAAGAGGTTTCTCATCATCTCACAAAAAAGTTGGAAACTTGAAGCCCCACCTCAACCGGAACTAAACCATCCCTTTAAAAGGGACCCTGTTCTCACAGGCGTAAAATGATAAAAGCGGTGAAGTTGATGCTTTGATTATAAAGGAATGGGGAATTGAATGTCACGAAATTCCACAGGTTTTAGTTTCGGCGGTATGTACAAGTTGATTAAGTAAAAGTGGCAGGCGTAACCCAAACGCCAAGCAATTTATTCTTTTGGTGAAAGTGCGGCGAAGTAAAAATGTTTTAGCTTCCGGCAAAGTCGAGGAGGTTGCCTTACTTAAAAATCATAGCTAAAATTGGGTGGAGAAAGAGAATCATAGATAGATTGAAAACTTTTGTAATTCAAGACCAAAAAAGAAAAGAAATGGTATATCAGAAAAACAGTGCTCATATTTACCATACGTGCAAAAAGAATGATAACTAAAGGGAAATTGGCTCACCAACATCTGGAGTTGTTTATATTAAAGGTAAGTCTTGCTTTAGATTTACCCATTTATACACCTGGTCGAGAGGGATGTGGTAGTTAAAAACATCTTGTCCGAGGACGTAAGCACTGGACTGGATTCGAACTCGGGTCCTCTGATTGGGAGTCAGGAGTCGTATCCACTATGCCACAGTGCTCCCATTATAACATCTACTATTAGCTGCTCACTATTACTTTACTCATTTCGTACCTCGACTTATCATTGTGAATATTATTTTGAACTGTGTTTGGAGCACTGCGTGCATACACGCCATGAGTTCATCGTAGATCGAACTGCTTTCCCGCTCATCCGAGTTCGTGTGTCAACGGATGATAAACGCCGAGGAAAGGCAACACGCCGCGAAGCCCTGATGATGAACTATTTCTACTGGAAGCACGAAGAGCCCGCTGACAGCATTATCAATAACTTTCCCCATCTCTGCCTTGTAAGCTGGTCTTAATGGATCAACACGTAAAGCACGAAGCGCAAAATAAGTGAAAGGAAAAAAAAGGATCAGATCTCCTCTCGTGTCAGTTGCTTCCCACGATGCGTGGCGCCCATTTCTTTCACCCCTTTTAGGCTCCCCATCACACTCCAGCAGACCCCCTGTTTGAGGCCGCGAAAGGGTGTGTGTGGGGGGGGGGGGGGGGGGAGGTGGTTGAGGGGTAGAAGATGGGACGAAATTCTCACTCTCGCATTGAAAGATTTCTTTATTGTTCAGCCGTAGTTGCGGCATTGATGTCCATAGACTGCAATGTGAAGGTAAGCATGTTGTGATCTGCGTCGCTTAAGATTCTAACGTTTCCATCCCGTGGGCTCCGCTTCGTCCTGGCCAGGCAGAGTTCTGTCTTATCGGGTGCCCTAAACTGAGATCTGATGGGGTCAACTTGAAACTTTCTCCATGAGACTCCTTTCCTACCCACAAAATATTGTGCCTGAAGGAAGTTATGATTTTCATGCTATACAATACAGTGTAATTTTTATCTTTCTTTCTATATTGTTATGTTGCCACTGAACGCAAGTGTAACATCATGCTGTGACGTGGAAGGTTGGCGTATATTGTGTTCAGCATGTCGCACAGACCCTTGCATGACACCGTAACGAGTATGCGTGTCTTTGTGTCTGTGACCCATGCATCCGGACCGATTCGATTTAATTTATTTCATTGCAATGTAGCAGTAATTCAAACAAAATGACAAAAATTCGAACCCATGACCTCCTGTTCCAGTGTCTTGAGCCTTATCCACAATACCGCAGGCTCCCTCACTTTCCGATGCTTGCGACTGAAAGTTAATAAAAGAGATATATATCGGAAAAGATACACTCAAGCTAGGATTGTGTGAGAAAGAAAATCTTGACATTTTGTGGCTTAATTTTTCCTCTTATTATTAGATTAAATGGGTTATTTTTGCCAGAGGCATTCAGTAATGTAACTTTGGAATAAATCAGATATCAACTGCATTACGCCTTTCTTGACGTTGTTCCTTTTTTTTTAAGTCACCCATCCTCACAATTACAGCGCACTGCAGTGAAACTCGTCATATTTGTTGCCACTCTCGTTATCAATGTAATCGTAATTAATGTTGTTGTTCTTGTTGTGAACATCAATTTGATATATGCTATCCGACAAGAATACAAAAAGAAAAAAAAAGTCTTGCATACTAGAAAACCAACTTCCCGGCTGATGTATTATTCATAAAGCTGAGAGGGATACACTATTTTGGAAAGTTGGTATATAAAGCACTTGGATAGCATATAAAACAAACTACTTTATTCTTTGTTATGTCTAATGTCTGGCGTGGTTGTTTTAGTTTGCATATTTCCATTATCGATAGAGCAATTCCTTTTTTTTTCTTTTTTTTTGTGAATATGCGAATGCGTACCCAACATCGTGATTGCATGACAGAAACAAAGGTTCGGTTTTTTTTTTTCTTCAGTTGATTTGTCGATAGAATTGGCATGCAAAATCTGAAGACCATTCTTTTTGTCACCCGCTTTTGTGCGATAACGTATGAGGACCCTTGTCAGCCGATTTAGCCAGAGAATGGGTATTTTTTCTTTCTCCTTGGTTGAGATGATGCATGCATTTCATGCCAATTTAGCATGATTTTGGGCAAAATCCCATTTTGTCACGCTGGCCACATTGACTGATAAACGGATTACAATGTCAGTCGCCCACAAAACCGCACCAGCTACTTGTGCATTCACCAGCAATCTCCAGACTCCCACTCTGTTTTATGAAGCGAAGATTACACGAGGAATACCAATCAAAGCCTCTCTTCATGCCATTTTTTTTTAATGCTGACGCCCATGTTTCTTTAGTGTACATTTCCAAGTGATAACACGATCGCTGAATTCTACAGAATCTGACTATGCAACTTCTGGTGGTACTGCACAAAGCATATCAAATTAAAGTAAAACCCCAACTTTGGAGACGAATGTGTGTCCGTTTTGTGTAAAAAGAAATTTTTGTTCGTCATAGCCACCTCAGCACACTGTACGGAGTGTGATAGGCTACTTGATGATGACAGATAGCTCTAAACGTCATTGAAGAAAATATGCTAGTCTAGTGTGTGGATCATGTTCAAGTCGGTTCCTGGACAGTTTTCTATACAGCTATCAGAATGAATTTTCACGCATGCTCATTTCATTGTTCAGTATCAAGACAATACAATGTTATGTTTCAATGATACATTTTGGCACAAATTTCCATGAAAAGCATCCAAATGCAATGGAACATTTCACTCATTAAAAACAAAGGTAATTGTAAGTGTTTATTCAATAAAAGATGGCCATTAAGTGGGTGCTGAGAAATAATGTCTCTACTCTATAAGGAAAGGAAACAAAAGAAGATTCTAACTTGAAGTGATGAAATGACGCAGTAATCATATTTTTGGTTACTTTAATCGAAAAAAGAAACATAAAAAGGATGCTGATATCTGGTTTTCTGATGCTCTGCCGTATCATGTAACTGTATAATATAACAAATGTAAACGAGCATGTGTATCCACGTACTTCGAGTGATAACTTCAATAGTTTTCAGTATTGCGTGAATGTAATATAGATATCAATGCTCCTGCTGCATTTTATTCTTATGGTTACATAATCTATTCTACTTTATCATTTGAAACTAAACATTGAATATTTTGGGGTTTGGGGGTTTGGGTTTTGGGTTTGGGTTTTGGGTTTTGGGGTTCTGAACTGATCTGGATTAAGGGTCATGGGGTAAAAGGTCATGAACTCATTATATATAAAAACAGAAAAAATGTGTAGCGATGGAGGCATCCTTTCTTTTGTGTTTTTTTAATGATGTATTGCATATTATATTGTAATGTATTGTGTGTATTTCTAAGTATATTGCATATATTGTACAAATATTTTTTTCTATCTCTTTCTTATTCCTTTTACGTGTGTTTCAATGTTTGTACATTTTAATGATTGTATGTTGTTTTTTGTGTTTGTTTGTTTGTTTGTTTTTTTTTTGGTAATACTGTATATGGTCGGACCCCTGTGAAAAACAGCTCTTAGCTGACCAGGGCTATCCGTCCCATGAGTGGAGAATAAATAAATAAAAAAAAAATAAAAAAAATAAATAAAAAATACGAAATTATCGATAAATATAAAAATGATTTAATGGACGGGTAGAATTGAATGTATTACACAAATAGCACTTCATTCATTTTACCTTAATGGATTTTACTAATGACGAGGATAAAATTATGGGGACATTATTTGCCATATTCGAGCTAACGGAAATCGACGGGAATGTCGTCTGATAACAATGACCCTCCGTATCGTATTAAGTATTCGATGTAAATGAGAATATTATACAGCATTATCTCGACCAACTTCCGCTGGGTTCCATGCTCTCTACGTTCGCACGTCGATTATGCATCTTGTTTCTATCATGGCTGTGTTCAATCACTGTGCTCATTATACTATACATAATATGTTTGCTTCTTTGCATTGGTTCTGGCATTGAGAACAAAATAAAGTAATAGATATAGGCCTATAGATAGATAGATTGATAAATGAAATAAATAAATAAATAGATGAATAGATAAATAAAGAATAAGAATAATAAATAAAGAAATAAAGAAATAAAGAATAGAAATAATAGATAAATAAATAAGTAAATAAATAGATAAATAAATAAATAAACAAACAAACAAATAAATAAATAAATGAATAAGGACTTTTCATCACCCATGCGTACTTTGTGATGAGAATGAAAGAAAAGCTGTCTGACAGCATTGGCCCAGGGCATTGGCCCACTAATCGGAGTAACCTGACTTGACTCTACCCAGTCACCTATACCATATTCAAAGAGTTTTTCCCCCTTCTTAATAAAAATCCCTCCCGATTGAAACTTGTCTTACCAACTCACAAAGTTATCTCAATAATTTGTGTGTGAGGTCAAAAGGATAATTATGATAATAATGATAATAGTAATGATAATAATAATAATAATAATAATAATAATAATAATAATAATAATAATAATAATGATAATAATAATAATGATATAATGATAATAATAATAATAATAATAATAATAATAATAATAATAATAATAATAAGAATGATCACAATCGCTTTGGTCATCAATAATGTCTACATAATCGTCCTTCAAATTATCATCGTCACAGACACCACTGCCATGAACCACAATGACTTCAATTTATATAAAGTTATTCAAGAACAAACAGCATGATAGAAATAGACGTCAGAAAAACAGACCAATCTGTGATTTATTCCCCCTTTTTTCAGTATTGGTAACCATTCCTTTCTTTGATTTATGTACCTGAACGCAATCAACACAATTATAGCTTTTACTTATGAACTGAAGAGGAAAAAGGAAATGGTGGTTTGAGGTTTTAGAATCTGTCTTTGTGAGAAAGAGCAATAATCGATTCATGTGCGCTGGAGCTGTGTTCATCACACCTTTGCTTTCCTAATGTATCGATAGCCGACTAATGGACGAGTGAATGCGTATTAGCCGGACATGAGGGGGGAAGAGGGCGGGGGATCTCTCGGGGAGTGAATGTGAAGAGGGACCGTGAACCATGACTTGACATGTCTTCAGAAAGAGAAATAGATGAGTGTGAAGGAGGAAAGAAGTGGAGAGTAATGTAGACGAAGATACATACAAATTGGCGGGAAAATTGCGCGGGAAACCAAGAGATGCAAAAGAGATAGAAAGGAAGAGACGGAGAGAGAGAGAGAGCGGGGGGGGGGGTGAGTAACTGAGAGTAACAGATAGCCAGAATTTACATGATGGTGAGCATATAAATGAGAAGATTGGGAATGTAGTGAATCTTGTGTGCAGAGAAAGCAGGTAGACAAAGCATAAAACAAGCACAATAGTCCCGGTAAAGCACTGGCGGTGTTAAATGACATGAAGGTCGCATAAAGGAAAAGGAGAAAACGAAGGAGCATCAGTTGATTACAAATCGTGAAACGCGGCATGAAAAATTGCAAATGGCGGAGATGTGATCTGAAAGAAAGAAGCGATTACCATTAAGCTGTCTGTCGAGATGATTTCGTCCCATGTGACATGGTGCAAGACCCGCTTTGTCAGAGAGTGGACTAGAGAGAGTGAGGGTGGGAAGAAGTGATTAGGTGGAGAGATGCCCTACATGTTAACTGTGGACGGGGAAGGAATCACAGGAAACCCTAGAAATAGGGAACATACGCTGGTAATTGTAAGAGAAAGAAATACGTATGAAATACAAGGAAGACACTCAAAGTCTCAAGCGACTGAAATATTCAGAACATGCTCATAGATCAGAGCTGTAACACACCAGAAAAGAGACGGAAAGGCGAAATGATTCGAAATGTACACATTTTCTGGATAGGCAAACAGAAAAGGTAAACTGTTTACGCCATAAATGTAGCCAGTCTAATATTTTTCGCGAATCGGGACTTCCAACAACTTTGCGAGTGGCTAAATTGGCGATCGGAGAGTACAATAATGAAAGGAAAATGTTGTATGAGTGCGCGTTGCATTCATGTCAAAATCAGCGTTAATAATTTCGCGTGTTGTTAAAAAAAAAAATCGGGAATAGCACTCAACATGCGACATTCGCGAAGATAACAACCTCGCGAAATATAAGTAATGATAATAATGATAAAAACAATGACGATGATGGTGATGATGATGATGATGATGATAATAATAATAATAATAATAATAATAATAATAATAATGATGATGATAATAATAATAATAATAATAATAATAATAATAATAATAATAATAATAATAATAATAATAATAATAATAATGTGGAATAATAATAATGATAATAACAATAATGTCTTATTTATCTAGGGTAGCCTCTTCAGTGCAGTGTTGTCACTGCTCTACCAGAGGACCCTGCCATCATTATTACCCAGCGTTGCCATGCAGGTAGGACCCATTATACACCTGGGTCGAGAGGGACATAGCGGCTAAAAACA
The DNA here is from genome assembly GCF_040938485.1 of Diadema antillarum. Taxonomy (NCBI): domain Eukaryota; kingdom Metazoa; phylum Echinodermata; class Echinoidea; order Diadematoida; family Diadematidae; genus Diadema; species Diadema antillarum. The sequence goes on along the minus strand of NW_027271164.1, from coordinate 925,975 downwards.
TCTTGTCAAAGGACGTAAGCACTGGGCGGGAATCGAATTCGGGTCCTCCGATTGTGAGTCGGGAGTCTTATCCACTATGCCACAGTGCATAATTATACAGTACAGTACAGTACCCATACATACGTAACTTGGTGAATAGTTTTACAAATGCTTTATAACAGACTTTACACTCTAAGAATTAGCATCCAGCTATAGAGGCAAATGAAAAGTTACGTAGTCAACGGCATTATAACAAGACCGCAGTGATGTTGTTTTATGCTATTCATTATCCCCTTACATTATATTTACAATGATCTACAGCGTGTTGGACAACAATGTCCTCATTGGACACATATTGCATTAGGCAATGGCAATCTGCTTAATAATTACGATCTGTAATTACCATCTGCCAAAAATCTCCAGCTTTTACGAAAACACATGCATGCGCACGTAAAACATCATGCACGACAATATATATCTTTGTACTTCCTGCACTTTATTTAACCTTCCATTCATTTTAGCCCACTTTGATAGTCTTTTAGACGTGTGTCTCTGTGCGTCTCCGTGTATTTCAGATATTAATATTTTCATATTTTGGCTTTTATCTGGATTCCGATGAACATTCTAACAAGCTTTGGTTTCCCAGAATGTGTTATCCCATTAGTCCTCAATGGTCCTTATAATATTGTAACCAGTAATATTCTTTGTCCCTTCTTTAACTTCCGTCTGGTGCACAGCATGGTCATTTTGTTCCTAATGATATGAAAACATTGTTTACACTCGCAAACAATGTGAAAGTGAAATACATTGTTCTATATACATCAGACCAATAACAACAAAAGGATGAAAGAGAAAACTGCTTTATTTATAGAAAGAGAAAGAAATTAGCTTAAAACAATGAAAGCAGAAAGAAATGAGGGAGGGGGGGGGGGAGTAGGCAAAAAGAGCGAGCAAACGACAATTTTGTATTCTCGTCCTTGTCATCTCGGAACACAGTGAAGACATGTCATGACATTTGTGATCGGACGAGCGCTTCAGAGAGAGATCGAAATCCATTTTCAAAAGCACTTGAGCAGCTGAATTTGGCCCGACTTCCCCTCGTCACTTCTGTCACTTTTTCCACCGTTCCGTCGGGAAAATGCGCCGTACTTTTTTTTTTTTCCAGGCGAGGACGGTGAATCAAGCCCTAAGCGAAAACGTATCGGTGACGGGTTACTTTGCGGTCCCGTAATGAATATGCACAATTTGACCTTGAATTTATTCTTAGGTTCTTTTTTTTTTCAATTTCCACTTCACAGCATACAAGGCTATACTATATGCTCGCACTTAACATGCTAAACGCTAAGTTGTCTCTTTATATCAAGCCGCCCCCATCACTGCTAATATATCTGTATCATTCACTCCGCTCCTTTCTTTCCAAACCCTCCCGTCCCCCCCCCTCTCGTATTTCCTTCTCCATCTATTTGTTAAATGGCGGTTCTCATTTGCCTGTCGCAACGAGGCTTTGGAGTAGATTTTGTTCCCTGCATTTCATTCACTCATTCGACATCTCATGCACATCGTACTGCGCTAGGGATGTGATCGGTGACCAAAATGAAATACTTTCATAAAAACACACATCGGTTGTGTTTTTAACGTAAACGGTAGACGTGTCATGTCGGTTCCAAAGTATAAGAGAGTTGACATGGTTGCCAAGCTTCTCTCTCTCTTAAAGCTGTTGAATGTCGCAAACTCGTGAGATGTAGAAAGTGGGAAACTTTGAAAAGTGAGAGCTGTGAAATCAACAAAGTTTAACCAAAAACACGGTGATATTTCTCTCATAATAGTGAAATGTCTGAATGTATTTTTCCGCACTTCCTGACTGAAGTTGCCAGGAGGCTTTAAATCCTTCAACAAGTTGTCATTTTGTTGCCACTTTATTTGTTGTTCCTACGAATGCATTTCTCGAAAATGTACTTGAAGCCATGCGGAAGTTACTGACATATATACACTGATAAGTCAGGCACAGTAAATCTTGTACCCTGCGAAAACAAGTCTGCTGGGTAATAGACGGAGGAGAATGATCAAACATAACACATTTTCCACTTTCCACCTGTTGCTTCACGGACACCATACATGCTTTCAGCCGATCGATATTGATGGCTCGCTTCCGTCACGCATCCACGCTTGGTACGATCATCCGGGTCATTAACGCTAAGAGACTACAGGTAATTCAAAACGCTGATGTACAATGCATGCTGGCGTAGCATTCGAAATTTTCGTTGAATTGTTAAATCTCCCGTATTTTTCTTTGTACGCCAAATATTTATTTCCAAGATAAGCTTACCTACTTGTCCCTTTTTTCCAGAGGCACGGTGAATAATTGTTCATTGCCCGCAAGCTTTAACAGGACGTTGACATCTCACGTTTCACAAAATTAAGAAAATTTACCAGCTCCGTTCAGCAATGCAATAATACGTGTCACACTGTGACTACAACAATCACCCGAGTTCAACGACGGAAGTAAAAAGACACAAATACAAAGTTGCCTGCTGAGATGATTTTATCTCTGGTAAGACAAAATATCTCTTAGCAAGTCTGATCAAAGACACACAAACACAAGCACACACACACGCACACACACACAAGCAAATAAACAGCAGCATAGAATCTGCAATTAATGATTGTAAGCTGTTAAGAATCAAATAAATATTCCAATCGTACGTAGGTGGGGAAATTAGTATTCTTCAACTTATTAATGCCATTGAACTTCTCTTGTCGAAAAGGATAAAATCGGGGGTGTAGGTGTGTTTGTGTGAGAGAGAGAGAGAGTGTGTGTGTGTGTGTGTGTATGTATGTGTGTGTGTATGCTCGCGCGCGACAGTGTATGTACGTGTGCTAAGGCAAACTGCTTTTAATGATAACTCCTCATTTTACACCTTGCGATGCAATATACCCCGTGTTCTTCTCACCCCTTACCTTTTTTTGAATTTATATTTGTGTGTCTTTTTTGTAATTACATGCCCTCATATTCAATGAGTGAAATTCAGAGCATATTTTCAATATCATGATTGCAAAATCATTTCCATCGTGCTCTCAGTCACCCTCTCAGGGTACTGTGACATCACAATGTGTGAATTGTCGATTCCTTTCTCGAGTTTGATTCAGGCTTTCCACCTACCTATCATGTTTATCGTGTAATCACTCAGTATCCCCCGCCTCTGCATGCCAGTAGAGTTTAATTTTGAACCGATCCAATCTATCTACCTCATCCTGTGCACGAGACTCACCATTCCCTAAGAGGTCGAACCAGCATCTATCCAATGATACTACATTCACGAGGATAGAATCAACACGGCCAGACATTTTCAGCAGATATATCACCGCTCTCGCCGCGTAACGTCAATTTATAGCGTTCAAGGCTGGCACTCGAGATTGATAAACATACGTTTCGAACGGAAACACGAATGAGAAAGCCGATAGTAGTTTAATGATTAAAAGAAAAGTAGCCCGAAGAGCGGGAGACCAAGGGAGTGGGGATGTCAGGTTTACGACATTCTTTACGCAATGTTGGTGTAGCTAAAAGATCCCTGAGAGAATAAACAAGGATTTCTCATCCTATCGTAAGTTTACTTTCAAGAGCTGTCGATCTTCTCGCTCTGGAGTATTGCGGCAGCCTGATGAACTGCAAAGTAATTTTCTGGTTACTTCTGAGTTGTTCCAGAAAGGAAGTCGCATTTATATCGGGCCATTGTCCTGTGACTCGAACCTCTCGCGACAGCTTCCCTAGCAAGGTGGGAGTCTCATATTTCAAGACGGTCGTAGCGATGTCCACTCGTCACAAGACTGTGGCAATGTGTTCGGTGACGGTCACTTGGGTGTGACCAAGTGGCTGAAACTCCGCCTCAATGTCCTTTTCAGAGGAGGTGTTTTGGGGGGAGAATGCGTTTGAAAGTAACATACACCTGAAGAAATGTAATGTTAAAGGAGATATTGCCGTTATTCTGACTGAAGTTCATGGAATAAAGGTCACATCTACGTTGATGTTACACTGACATTAAAACGGGCGAACAATCTGTTGTCTAAGTATTTGATTCCGCTAAAATGACAGTAGATCTATCTTCTTTCATATTGCTAACTTACATGTATTTAAGATGCAATTCCGGTCACAGCCAATCTTCTCAGCAAGTCGCTAAAAAGGAGATATCACTAGGTGAATTCTAATATATATAATTATATACTGAGGATAAAGCTAAAGATGATGAAATTGAAAACGCCAGGAAATGGTACTTTATTATGCTGGTCGCTGAAATATTTTGATCTTTGTTTCTGGTTAGATCGATAACTTCAAGCGCAGTCTTACTGAGCATTTTACACAGGCAGGGTTGTCAGTTATCTATATGTTTTAAATTCATCCTTTACAAGAGGTTAGTGGGAAACATTGAATTGCTAGGACCTATTTAACAAAGTAATGATAAGACATCCGCATGTGGATCCCGTATTCCTATTGTGTACGTCTATCAAGAAATTAATTGTTCTGCCATGAGTTTAGGCATGTTTACCCTTTAATATTACCAATCTCTTTAGACCAAGCATCTTCTTATGATTTAATGTGACAATATTCGATTCGACCATTATGTGCATTTAAGTTTTCTCGAGAACATCGTCACTTTAGGTCTGTGAATCAAGCTTAAAGGGGAAGGCTAGTAACTGATCAGTGGGAATCAGTGGAAATGCTGGGAGATGATTGTTCCAATCCTTATGGAATTCATTCAAGAGTTCATTGTGTATCTATTGTTGTGTGAAAATTATTTGCTTCAGAATGGTCTCATATTCAAGTAATGTGCAGTTTAATGCTTCCAGGTTAGCGTCCCTGGTCAGTGACGGGGCATTAATCTGCACATTACTTGAATATGAGACCGTTCTGAAGCAAATCATTTTCACACAACAATAGATATACAATGAACTCTTGAATGAATCCCATAAGGATTGGAACAATCATCTTCCAGCATTTCCACTGATTCCCACTGATCAGTTACTAGCCTTCCCCTTTAAAAACATGTCACAAGCTCTCCCCACAGGGAATGATGCGGTCGTGATTTTGTCCTCTTTTCTTATTGACCCGATCTAGTTGTCTAATTTCGATGTCTTAATTCGTGACACTTTGACTTTCAAGTAACCCCCTGACATCGATAACCTTTCATGGGGATGGGTCAATTTTCGCACACGACTAAAGTTCGCCGCCTATCACCTCCTTTTTGGGCACGGCGGACGAGGAGACGCCATACTGACCTGGTAACGTGCTATCGATCCACGCCCAGAAAATGCCTCCTGTTCGTCCGGGCGAGACTCGAGTCGTTAAAAGTGACAGGTTAAGAGGATGTATATAATATTTCAAGATTGTTGACATTTCCGATTGGACAAGATTTTTTTCTCTTTACCTGTCTTCATGCATGACTTCGGTAGACCTGGGCGGCCAGGCGAATTAGATGCATAACCGCAAATGACAGTTTGCGTAAATGAGGAAAATTACTGGCAGTTTGAATCACACTGTGGTTCGTCACCCTGACGTGAGGTTGCAGGGAAATGAAAAGGTGTGTATCGGGCACACTAAACTTTTTGGAAAGCGTAATCATTTAGAGCGTGGATACCCGGATATCATTTCCGCAGTAAAAGTAATGGAGAGGAAGTGGGAAATGCCATACACTGCTGGATAAGAAACATGTAGTCGTTCTGTTGATCAGCTTTTCTTGCTTAGATAGTTTTGGGCCTCGAAGTGAATTGGAAGAAGCTGCACGAAACTCCATGAGAATACCTCATGAACACCCCTAACTAGTGAAAGGTTTTTTTTTTTAAGTTCACTAGATCTAGTCATCATTTTATCATCAAAGCCATTTACAAGTATGCATGTGTATGTGCGTGTGTGCGTTTATATGATGCTTATCAGTGGCACAACTTACTGAGTGGGCCACATGAGACGTGCAGGGGCGGTCTTGTGTATACAATTTCCTCCCAAGGTTATCTCAGTTGAGTGCCTCGCTCATTCACTGCGAATGGCGGTACAAGTTTTGGTGTCGAAGTGTTTATTAACCTGTTGAATTCGTGAAAATAATACGGTCGTAATAGAGCGGCGATACTTCATCTTCTCTTCAAACCATGCCGAAGTTCTTAACTTTCAACGCATTTCTCATGGCCCAAGCCTCTTTCTTGACGTCAAGTGTATCCAAGGTGCGTTTAAGAAGGAATACCTAACAGCATTAACCAACACGAACCCCTCTTCTCGCTGTCGGAGGCATCCTTTGTCTGTCATTTAACGGGCTTGTTTACTCCCAAAGAGTGAGACTTTCCGGGCGTTACGGTAAAAAATGCGCTAAACTTTTCTCTCCATGTCACACCGCCTAACGCGTTCACGCTGTCGAAAGTCAATCAGAAAAGTTATTCATTAACAGAAACTGAGGTGTAGTGTGAGGGGAAAATATTATAAAAACTTACCAGCGGAACTCCTTCCGGGAGAAACATTTTCCACTATTCGCTGAACCTCATCGAAAGGTGTCATTTTCCTGTATAGCCTCGAGCTCATTCGAGCTCATAATACCTCTAGATAATGACATACTTTATTATACTACTGGATGATTCTCACATGGTCCGATGCACTCACTACATTAGTTGAAACAAGTGGATGGACTTTAACAAGAAAAATGAGTAGAGATGACACAAAAGAAGTGATTGTAGGTTAGTACAACATCTCAAGAGCTACACTACAATGTATTGCGATATGGTAATAAGTATATGAGCGTGAACAAACAAGATTAGAAGGTACGTTCAGACTTTTCACGTGTTTTGATTCTAATTCAAATCAATTCAAATGAAACTGATATATGTGGTGTATGGTGGCCACCTGCCATAAATTTTAACGCGTGGTCGCTATTTGATTGCGCATTACTAGTATACTGCAACCAATTCATTTCAGTGCCAGCAAGAAACAAAAAAAAAACAACAACAACAACAGCAACAACCAAACAGCAACAACACATCATCATCAACAACGATAACAACAGAAATTGCTTATTTCAATCACCATTTTTATAAATGAACATTAAGTATTAAAAAGAGCTGTTAATCAACATTAAAAGTTTATCCTTACATGAATAAACTTTATCCGTATGATAGATTATTTTAGCCGTGCAATAGACTTTACCCGTACATGAATATATGCATTCACACCTATGTAGGGCCTACATATACACCTATATAATATGTCATTGTCTAAACTTTCAAGGAGCTTTGACTATATGTACCGCCTATCCATGAATTACTGAACAATCATCATTTTGCTTCGTAAGAATCCTTTACATTGTGTTCTTCAGGATAGATTCAAGATTTATTTCTATGATGTCACTCGTTTGTGGCGAAATACAACGCTGCAATCAACTTCTCAACCGCGAAATGACTGTACACGCTGCTCTTAACTTTTGTATGGTGTTATTTTGACATATTCTATAAGTTATCAGAAGCAGTGGCGTATCGGGGGGGGGGGGGCAAGGGGGACAAGTGCCCCTGGCACCACTCCTTGGGGGCGCCGAAAACGAAAAAAAAACGAAAAAAAGAAAACGAAGAAGAAAAAGAAAAAAAAAGAAGGAAAAAAGGAAAAGAAAAAAGAAGAAGAAGAAGAAGAAGAAGAAGAAGAAGAAGAAAAAAAAAAACTTCGCCCGGACCGGAAAGGGGGGAGGGGGGAGAAAACCAAATCAAACTAGATAAAACAAAAAATGACAATGTTTATTGTGTTCACACAAGAATTCCATGTTTTGTAGGCTGAAATTTCGGCTCGCTCGCTGCGCTCGCTCGCCAAAATTTATATGTATATAAAAATAAGATAAGTAGAAAACGTGATGATGACGGGGACAAAATATATGACAATGTATATTGTGTTCACACATGCCATCGTTAGAAGGCAAAATGTTGCACGGAGCAGCGGCTGCAATTTTATTTCTTTCGTTCTGAAGCGATCGCTCATTGGATCAAACGAGGGCGCCAAAGGTGTCGAACATACGGGGGGTGGGGGCGCAAAAAAAAACCCCAATTAGTCAAACAAGATAAGAACAAAACGTAATGATGACGCGGAAATATACACATTTCGGATCACTCTCGCATACTAATTTAGAGTATTTTTTCAAGTCCTCAGTTTGTTGGTATAAATCGTTATCTATAAGGCCGTCACTACTACCTTGATTAGAATTGTAAGATTTGATAAGCAAAAAATGACAAGAATTCCATGTTTTGTAAACTGAGAGACAGAAATTTTTTGCTCGCTCGCTGCGCTCGCTCGCCAAAATTTATATAAAAAAAGACAGATAAGAACAAAACGTGATGATGGCGCGGAAATATACAAATTTCGGCTCACTCGTGCTACTAATGTGGAGTATTTTTTCAAGTCCTCAGTTTGTTGGTATAAATCGTTATCTATGATTAGAATTGTAAAATTTCATAAGCAAAAAATGGCAAGAACTCCATGTTTTGTGAACTGAAATACAAAAATTTTCGGCTCGCTCGCTGTGCTCGCCAAAATCTATCCAAAAAAAAGAAGAAGAAGAATAGAACAAAACCTGATGATGACGCGCAAATATACAAAATTCTTCGGCTCGCTCACTGCGCTCGCTCGCCAAAATATATCTAAATTTATTGCATTTAAATCGCCCTCAAAAGACCACTTTTTTAAGTGCTTGAAAAAGCATAATCACATGTGGACTGTTTTTCTAGTCCCTACCGGGATGGGGTTGGGGTTGAACACTTTTTCAAAAATTAGGGGCGCAATTTTCGCGCTTACCCCGGGCACCGTTTTCCCTAGATACGCCACTGATCAGAAGTTCCCGGTCAAGGGCACCATGTCAGTGATAGACCTCACCCTACCACGCATGTTTCCTTCTTCTTGTCAGACCTGACCAGATTTATGAACCTTCATTTGGTACATGTTTAATCTCATCTTCTATCTCTTGTATTTCACCTATCAACCTTCTACTCAAATCTCCAGAGGAAGGATGGCGTGTCTGTACTATAGCCGCCTCACCAGGGGTGGCTGGGAGACTCCCTCGAAGAGCAGTGGGCAGAACTTCGCGATAAGTTGGGATAAAATACACGGAGAAAGCTCCGAGTACCATTATCTCTGATTTATTAGTACTAGTGCCGTGTTTGCATCGATGCTATCATGCAAAGGTCCTAACCCGACATTTCTGGGCTCTCTCCTCTCTCTCTCTCTGCCCTAGAAACCTACATGATGCTGAAATCTAGGCTGCCCTTCTAGGCGCCAATCATTCTCAATTGAAAATCCTCTCTCTTAAAAAGCGTTCAAAAATAAGAAAAGCACACTATCATTATTGAGCAAAATGCAGTTTGAGTGAGGGGAGTTTGAATGTGGGTTTGCTAGCTTTTAAAGGTGTTTCCGTTTCTGTTTGATCAAAGGAACTGATTTTCTGGTCACAAGGTATAACCATTCACTGGCACATGGCAATGAAACAAAATGATTCAAAATGAGCATTCTATAGGTGCAATCTGCGGGCAACCAGGCTTTCACTGAAATTCTTTTCGACTTGAAGGCAGGCAGTAGAAATATTCTGTAAGCAGGAAGCAAGTGTATCAGGAGAAACATCACTTGAAAGCATTAGCTGCATTCTGTCAAAATGCCTGTTATGAGTAATAGTAATGATAACAGTACTACCATTTCACGGGTTCTTTAACATGCTTTTCTAATTTACAGTTTTTAAACATTCAGATGCTTTAGATTTTCATAATTGGCTATAAAATGTATGATATTAGTGCGATAGAGAACAAAGATGCATGCTAGCGTATTGCGGTTCGACGTAAACCAATCGTAAAAGCGTGTTGTAAAGGAATGATGAATGATGAATATTGTCATCCTTCCTCGAATGGCGGTTGATCCCTCTCGCTATTAGATAAACGGTCTGTCCTTGTTAAAGGCCGTGTCACACCTTTCCGGGCAAGCTGCGCGGGCTTGTGGCGATGAGGTAGTTTCCAGCACGTAGAAGATTTTCCGCGGGCGAACAAGAATGTTTGCAATTTTTGCACTTGTTTCTTTTCCTACTAGACGCGTGCTACTTAGCTTCTACTTGCGTGCATTCCGTGTGACCTGCGTGAGAGCTTTGAAACCGATCCGTTTTCTGTAACAAGCGACTTATGAGTACTAAGAAGCACCTGCGTTGGAGTTGCCTGCGAGGTGCTGCCGGTAAGGGTCTCCTACTAGTGTTCTGCGTGTACCTCTGCGAGCGAACCCCTACGACTCACTCGGAACAAGTTTTGAGCATGCTCAAGGCCTTGTCATACCGTATCTGGGGAATTTTTGCGGCTTGACTTGCGGGGAAACAAATTTGCTACCCGGAGCTCTCCGCAGTTGATCCGCACCTGACAGTACCTAGCGCGTATCTCGCCTGTAGTTGCCCGGAGGTGCTCACGCAAGTCCGATTTAACCGCAACCAAGTTTTGAGCATGACCAAAACTTTTTCCGGGTGAGCCGCGGGGATGCCCGGAGAGGTCCATGCAGAACGCCAGTAGGAGGCCCTTAGCGGCAGCACTTCGCAGGCAACTCCCACGCAGGCACTTCGCAGTCCCCGTATGCAGCCAAGAAAATGACATTCCGTGGGATTTTGTCATTCCTTCAGAGGAATTCCTTCACTGAGTTGTCAGCCCCCACGCGACTGGTACAAAGGTCACACAGTATACTCGCAAGTATAATTTAAGTAGAACGCGTCCAGCAAGTAAGACACATGCACTGACTCGCCCAAATCCTTGTTCGCCGTCAGAAATTGCCGGTATGCTGGAAAATCCCTACACGCAACATGCCTGCGTAGCTTGCCCGGAAAGGTGTGACAGGGCCTAAACGTGGTTGCCGGTAAAAAGATTTGCGTGCACACCTCCGGGTGACTACGCGCCGTGTCACACCTTTCCGGGCAAGCCTTGCGTGCGACTTGCAAAGAATAATTTTTACTACCCGGAGGTCCCCGGAATGAGCCGCACATGACAGTACCTAGCACGTATCTCACCCGTAGTCACCCGGAGGTGTGCACGCAAATCTTTTTACCGGCAACCATGTTTAGGCCCTGTCACACCTTTCCGGGCAAGCTACGTGGGCTTGTTGCGTGTGGGGATTTTCCAGCATACCGGACAATTTCTGAGTTTTGCATGTGTCTTACTTGCTGCTCAAAACTCGTTCCGGGTGAGTCGCGGGACTTGCCCACAGAGGTACACGCAGAACACAAGTAGGAAGCCCTTAGCGGCAACACCTCACAGGCATCTCCCACGCAGGTACTTCGCAGTCCCCGTATGTCGCTCGTAGCTGAAAATGGATCAGTTTCAAAGCTCTCACGCAGGTCACACGGAATACACCGAAGTAGCAGGTAAATAGCACGCCTCTAGCAGTAAGACGCAAGTACGGAACTCGCCAACATCCTTGTTCGCCCGCAGAAAATTCTCCTGCGTGCTGGAAAATCCCTACTCGCAACAAGCCCGCGTAGCGAACCCGGAAAGGTGTGACAGGGCCTTAACCGACTCTATCTATCAAAGCTGTTATCGGTGCTTCCGCAACGATCGGGACGTGGAGATAAATGATGGCCGTCAACCAAGAGGTAATTATACGGTATACAGATGAATCCATCCTTGTCCTCCTTTAACGCGCTGCTCGTCAAGATGGAAACACTGCTGTCTACACCGAGGGTTCAATGAAATTTGGGACTGCCGATTTTGTTCTCTGTATGAGACAAATATGTGATTCTTAATAACGGAACGGGGACAGTTTGTGCTTCTTTTTGTCCTATTCATCACTTTCGGACGAGAATTCATCTAATGGAAGCATCCATTTGTTCACTGAGTTTGGTGCTAACAAGATCCAATATAACTTCATCATCTTTAACACTCTCCTCAGTCAATAGTAAATTCGCTGTGACGCCAAGATGACCATAGTCTGATTGAATAATGGAGAAGAAACGCGATATATGGGAATTACAAAGATTTCTCTCATCGGGAACTTATGAACCTAAATCTGACCGTAACAGACCAAAAGGGGGGAAAATCAAACTGAAAGCGCTGCGATGTGAAGATGTCGTGCTTAAGTGGAAAATGAGCCCCTACTTTTAATTTTTGTCTATATCAAATTACCATTTCAAAATCGAAGTTCGGAGAAATTGTGTCTCTATAATTACATTCTGTGTTTTTTTTTTCTAATAGGCCTATTTGATCTTAATAGTTTTGAACAAGAATTTTGGTTTTGTATATTGACTTGTTGTTTATTGTTATATACCATTAATGATAGATCGCTATATTAGACAGCATTCTATATTGCATTTGAGACGTCGTAATTTAGACTTGATATACTATATTTCAAACAGAGCAATCAATCTTGCTTATGAAGAGCAACAACAAAGATGATGTATTCTAAATTTCTTCACATCTCCCTTCGAAAAATACAATTGTATCTAATAATTTAATCTCAACATAGGAAGAATATAATTTTCTAATTTCAGTTTTGATTATTTTCTATCCTTGACACGTTGACGGGTAATAACGGTCTTCGGATAGCCTGTATTATTAGTCTAAACAGCGCAAATAGCAAAAGCCATGCCTCCTATACGAAATGTCGTCAGGGAATGAAGGTAATGTAGATCAAAAAGATCCCATAGAGATCTAACGAAACTGTTTCCCATTTCCTCCCTTCAGCACGCCCCGTGAATGGCACCTGGATTCGAGGACAGGGTACACAGATAAAAGAAGAAGACGAACATAAAAAGACAGGGACAACAAAAAAGGAGGGGAAGAAGAGGAGTCGACCTGAACTTATCTTCCCCTTTCCAAGTGGCTGATTACCCGCGAAACGTCACGTTCATTGAACGGAATCTGGAGCGAACAGTTTGCAAAAGTTGATAGACCCTGCCATCCTATCAGCTGAGGTGATGCTGATTGTGGCTTGCCTAAACGCCCCTACAACTAGGAGCCAGACAGCGGACCCACGTACGATTTTGCCCACTTTCATTATTTGAATAGCTCTTTGTAAAGGGGAATTCCAATCCATAGCGAGATGGGCTCTGCTGAGAATACTAAAAACAGAACATCTCATCTCGTAGACGTCGTATAATATGACAAATTGAAAAACTCATTGAATTTTGACGCTGGAAGTTTTTGCTTTGCGCAGCAGTAATATTGGCCACGGACCATCATGTGCAAGCCATAATCGTCTGTTTTATACACAATAGTAAAGTCACTATACATATAATTATAATCATTTTTGTAACTGTAACCTTTCTCCCGCTGTATGACGTCATCACTGATAAATCGTTGCATTTCTCTGAAGAATTCGCTGCAAATTATGATTTTCTTCTCCCTGAATCTTCTTCAAACACGAAAGAGGAAATTTGTAAACGATTTTTGTGTAAGAGCATGACTTGCAAATTACATGACACAGTCCCGAAACATAGTAAACTATTTGAATTTGATGTGCATTTTAGTGCAAATTTTCACTTAAGAAATTATATTCCTTTTCTCTTTTGTTTAAGGTGAATTGCCCATGTTTTGCTTATTTAAGATCGGCGTACTCTGTTTATCACATGCAGTCAACTTGTCTATGGGGAGATAATGCTTAGGTGTTTAACAGCATAATGCAATTTGCACGGCATCTCTGGGGACGCTACAAAGATTTAAGAAGATTTTAGCTCCCTTGATACTCTCTATAATCATGCTCATGGAATTGTTTTCAAATTCGGTCGCTTTAAGTACTTGCGACCATTGTTAATAGGTTTAAAATACGGTGATCCATGTAATAAGAAGCTGTAGATGGTGTTTTGGTTTCTATCCCCTAGACACACGATCACACGAGTTCTTCAATCGTCTACGGTTCGTCAGTTTGGCCTAAATCTTCCCTCTGAAGCTTCTTTGTTTTCACGATTTTAAGATTTTTTATTTATCATTTTTGTCTTTTTTTTTGCTGTGAGAAATTGGGTACACACCCCTGCACCACCACACTCGTATCCAATCCTTTTAAACAAGGCCCATTGTTTAATCAACCAGAGAGCTGCTTCGGTTTTCATTATTATCCTTGGGACGTTGACGTCCGTTGACTCACTGCGTTTGCATCGCTCTTTAACATGAAACTTTCACAGTAGGCCTTCGTACTCTGGCTAGACATATTGATGTCCAACACATCATTTGGAATAAGAATATGTTCAAAGTGTTGTTAAATAATGGAAGAAGCAAAGATACACTCGCCTACATCCACCTAGAGAAAGAGATCTTTGCTATTCCACACTAGAGTTTACTCCCGACGAGACCACCATCCTGAGGTGTCATGAACATTGTGTACAATTGCGTTGACAATGGTGATGACGGTGTTACATTCCATGTTTGTTTCGTTGTATGTATTTGTTGTTTGTCTTTTTGTTTGTTTGTTCTGCTTTATCAATGGGTTGGGTAATCGGTCTTTGGAGAACAGGTAATCGCAAAGATCATGACAAATAACCTTACAGCGCTTGCTTTCGTGAAAGAATGCGGATCTCATCTTGATTTCATAGAATAAGATTGAACTGATACTTTGAAATGAGTAGATGGGAACACGCTCATAGACTAGAAACCTGAGTGTTATGGCACCAGAGACAAGGGTAAAAATACACGAACTTGGTCGCTAAGAAAGTTGGCCTTAGATTTCCACCACCAAACTTCTTGCCCTATACCCCAGAGAAATGGCGAGAACATGGAACGAGACATCCTCCTTGAAGACGTGTTTCTTGATAGTAACTGCATATTCATACACACATTCACAGACACACACAAGGAAGCTTCAGTGTCACCTGGAATATTGTTATTTGACCTGTTATGTCGGTTATACCCCCATTCCACAGAGATTTTTTCTCATCGGTCACTCATTGGAAGCAAAGTCTGTTGCTTTCGGCCACCCACCGAAGTGTATCGGATCGCAGTCCGATGACTTCGACTTGTGTTGGTCAGTGTCAGACATGTCGGGCGGTGATCCGATGAGGCAAGATCGTCCGATGAGGATTACCCGGGCGACATGTCCGACACTGACCTGATAGTCGACCAACCAAGTCGGATTCATCAGACTGCGATCGGATACACTTCGGCGGGTGGCCGGAAGCAACATACTTCGCTTCCGACGAGTAACCGATAAGAGAAAATCTCTGTTGAATGGGGGTATTAAGGAGTCGAGAAGTTACATGCAACATTCCTGGTTTGATCGGAAGCTTAAGAAGTCTCCACGCCATTCCGCAGCATATCATTTGGGATGATTTGACCAGAGAGTCCCAATTTCATCTAGGACATCTCTGTTCTATTCAGTTGCCTACTGAGTCTAAATTTCACCTTTGAATTTTCGTTTCCTTGTAGTGCTAATGATCATCATCCAAAGTATAGGCATCTTGAATCATGGCAAAGTGAAATCCTATAAATCAACACATCAAGAGATTCAAAGAAATTTGCAATAATTCTTACGTCAGTCTGATGATCTCAGTTATCGCGTCCCTTGCTAGTTTGGTACGTAAGAGAGTCATCTTTCAGGATTTGCTTTGCATTTACAAATTACAAGGAATCTCCGAGTCAACTGTGTTATATTTTACTCGTTTGGAAGCCAAATTGTAGCATCTTTGGGTTCGTTATGTAGGTAGGACATGGCAGTCTCACTGTTATGAGTCGCATTTTGGTTAGTCTAGAATGACAGAGGTAAATTGTCCTTTGCAATATCTGACTGACAGACTTTTGTTTTATTGCTAGCGAAGTTCCTTTTAATTGTCAGCGTTTTGTCCGAGTGTAGCATGTGTGTAATGAGGATTTTGATTTTCCTGGTCACTTTTTTTTTCTCAACGTCAACATTACCACTTCAATATTGGATCAATTTAGTGTGAATCGGCCCTGGAGGTCCAATATCCATGACTCATATACTGACATTATGACGTCATGTCATTGGGAACAGCATTTAATAATTCAGAACATGATGGAAAGTCATGAATAATAAAGCAGTTTCTGACATGCCAGTATGAATCACGATACATGCAACTATGATAATCATGTATGCGCTGAAAAGGAAATCTAAACATCCGCGAAATATTACCATAAAATCCTTATTTAGTAGCATTAATCATCGTAAAACCATTACATTTTGTGTGAAGGGAGATTAGATTTTATTATTATCTTGACAAAAGCAAACTCGACTTTCGTCCCTTTAATAGCGAGAAGAAATTTTGCTGAACAAGACTTGGATACGTTTGATCGATCAGGTTCAATTGGTCTACGTCTAAACGAATATAATTCTCGTCATTTAGCTATTCTCCCCGATGCGGAAGCGTTATTAACCTCGTTTGCAATGAGTGTCATCGTAGCGATATGTCACATGGCTAGCAGGCGTTGCTTAGTATCCCACTTCGTTCTTCTAGCTGGGCGTTTAATTCACGCACAATGGCCCCGGGCCTTGAATCGGGTCCGACTTCCGCTAGGTCGTTGCCCCTTTGAGACGACCACGGCCATCTTTAGGGATTTCTTCGTTATAGGGTACGATGACCTGGTCGAGTACTTGGTGTTTTGTTTATTACCGGTACAATCTTTTGCGTTCATCATGAATAAGACGTGCATGGAAAAGTGTGTTCAATGAACTTAAACTTGAATACGCTTTGGATTGATATCACTTTTGATGTAAACTACATGACTTAAAAGCTTGTCAAGTGTGATTGCGTAAGTTTCATATATAACAGATGGTAAAACATGGCACGGGTAATTTAAAAGAACAACATTCCGATATATTTCATGGCAACTTTAGATTACCTGGTAAACAAACGCTAATGAAAATCGTAAATGCAGGTAAAAGGAATGTCTGCAAGATATAGTGCAGCTGTTGTTTGATTATAGTGACTTTATGATCCAGAGTCTGAAGTGTATAGAGAAAATTACGAATAGTAAAGAGCACGTCTTTTGATTCATTGTTTTTCTTTATGTTTATTAGGTTAATTCAGGTTGTTTTACGTCATAGTTCTGTGATTGAATCTGTTACATACCCAATGTGCACTGTACATCACTTATCGTTTTGATTAGGGCTTATTTGTGACCCTGCATCTCAAAACCCACATAAACTATCACTGGTAGGTATTCCAATGTAGGCCGAAAAGAACATTTTGAGTCAAATCTCATCCTTTGAATTTTTATGTTGTTTTATAGAAGTTAACCATAAATAGTTTTTCTGTGTGTGCAGATATCTATACATCCAAAGTCTATCTCAAGTTGGTTTTCGCAGTTTTGCACTCACGATGAGTGTGAAACTGTGAATGAAATCCTCGTGGAAATAAAGAAAACAGAAAGCAATACCACTGACATTGTGTATCAATCATAAACAGGGTGAGGTTGATGAGTGTATGAAGTATTAGTCCCAATCCTTCATAGTTGTTGCCACGCCTTTTTCCTCAACCAGTAAAGGGTGACGTAGTGCACTTAAGCAGACACTATTACTTTCATAACCCTTTTTCTCACAAGTAGCGTTCCCACAGACACTTGACTTTCCACCAGTGATTTTAGTTGTTGATGAACAATCTTGACCAATGATAAAATCATTTGAAAGCTGAGAATCTCTCCTTTAAGAATTTAACCATGAACATAAAGCTTTATCTAGCGGCTTTTAGTTGGTGCGTGATGCAGAATCACATGCCATGATTTAGTGCCAATTAATTGATTTTATGCTTGCAAGGACCCCTGGAGACTATACAAGGCTATCAATTCTATTATACGTGTGGAATCAACTAACTGATTAATAAAATATCTACATTAAAAAGTAGATAGATGGATAGATAGATAGATAGATAGATAGATATAGAGATATCAAGATTAGGTACATAATAATGTATAACTTGATAATGTCTGAATAGGCTGATGAATTCATAAACGAAAAAGAACTAATGAATAAGTAACTATTTCGTCGCTGATTCCGCTTTTGGGGATGTACGTGACGACGCTTCTCAGCTACGCAAGTTTTTGGAAACAATAAAGGCTCAACGTCACATTAGGTTGTCCCATAGAAAGATAAAAAGACACATTTGATTCATAATGATGTACATGTATGTATGGATTTTTCTTTTGTATGTTAATGTGCAATGTTGTTTGATTGTGCACATCAGGCGTGTCAGGGCATCAGTGAAAGGAAGCAGATTTTAGCTGTGTGTATGGGGGGGGGGAGGGGTGTAAGGAATATGTGCAATATGTGTTATAATTTATGGATTATGATGTTGGGGTGGTTTGTATAAAGTAAGGTGTTTCAGAATTTGTGGTTATATACCTTTTGCAGCAATTGACTCTTCCATAGTTTTCTGTGTATGTACACAAATATATTTTCCCCCTCTTTGCACGTTCAACACATGATGCTAGTCTGTGTTGTGACGGATGTTTAGTTCCCTGAATTTTTTGAGTATTCATTTGATGTTTCATATGTAATGTAATTTGTTATTCATCTGTTGTCAATATGTGTTATGAAAGTGTGACAAAATCAAATTTCCATGTCATGTTTTATACATAATTTGGACAATAAAGAAATGAAATGAAATGAAAATGTAGTAAAATGTTTTTTTTTTTTTTTTGGTAAGAAAGCGGAATTTCTGACATTGACTTTGTATCACTGTTCTATTTTTATTTAATGATAATCTTACTAAGTTCGTCGAATACGATAGTCCCATTACAATGCTTCATGAAACACCGGATTAATCACCATTAGAGAAATAAGACCAAACATCTATACGTCACATTAAATCATATTTAATGCGACATCACTCGGTGAGTGGAATCTGCGCTATTATGGATGTCACAATTATTTACCCAAGTCTGGGGGCCCAGTGTTCAAGTGAAGTGAAACTATAAAAAAAAAAATATGTCGGAAGCCAGAAGAAATATCTAAATGAAACTTGTTCAGCATCGCTAGACGGGCACCGATTTAGCGAAGCGTTGTTATCCCTCATCCATAGTTCAACAAAATCAGCATCTTATACACGGTCTACGCAGTTTTTTATTCCTTTAGGATTATCCCCGTTTTCCGGTTTTAAAACCGTCTCTACTTCAGTCCTGTGTATCAAGTAACAAATCTAGCCGAATTTGTTTGTGTATTGTCTGTTTTAGGGTAACTCTTTTCAGCAAGTATATAGCACTAGAGGAATAGATTGTCAGCGTGAATTAAGTCGCGCATGAAGAATACTAAGATGATCTAAATCCCCTCTCCGGCAACTGCAGCTCACTCAATTTGGGAGAAAGTTCTCAAACTGAGATGGGAGTGAGTGGATTTAGGAGCTAACTTTCCTTGCTTTTCTCTGAACGTTTCATTTTTTTTTTTGAAGAAATAAATCTTAGAAATAAGAGATATATGCACGAGAAAGGCAAGACGCGCGTGTGCGAGATGTGGTACATAAAACATCGTTGTTAGGAAAACAGTCGAGTATTCTTTTTTGTTGGCAAACTGAAGATAATTTTCAGAGCAGTTTATACTCTCCGTCTTTCTCATCATGGTCTACATTCTTCTCACAACAATCTGTACTGAGTCCACAAGTCATAAACTCCATTTGCTCTCTTCTCTTTGCAACACAAATTGTCTGGATATTTAAAATTCTTTTGCACATAGACGTAGAATGTGATTCATGTACTGCACATAGTACATCGATGGGGAGGAAGGCCCGAGGCTTATAGTGTGATAGGCCTACATCAAACATTTCTTTATCCTAGCATCAAAGACTGTTGCAAAGTTAAAGTGCACAGATATGCAATCAACATGTGCCTTGGTTTTTATTGAAAATGTAGTCAAACCTGTCTATATCGACTATCCAAGGGAGACGAAAAATGACTGCTTTTTAATGGCCGTCTACGGCAGGTGGTCGCTATAGACAGGAGGCCGCTAAGGCGGAATTGAATGTACTGTATCTGTGTATCACTTGTTGAAGTGCCAAATAAGATGCCGATGGCAGTAATGCTAATTAAAATCCCGATGAGTATAACAAAAAAAAAAATCATTTTAATGATCACGGTAGCAGTGATAGAGGTGGTAGTAGAAGTGTAGTGGAAGTAGTAGAAGTAGAAGTAGTAGTCGTCGTCGTAGTAGTAGTAGTAATGGTAGAAGTATAATTAGAAGTAGTAATCGTAGTAATAGTAGCAATAGTAGTAGTATTAGTAGTAGTATATTTATACGAATAATAACAAAAGTGGGGTTTATTCAAATTACTAGTTCTTGCTCAGAGTTGTTTTTATTACCAATGATTGACATATTTCCCAGCATTGACGTAAACACCAATTATTCAGCGTTTTAATGGTAACCATGATAAAAAAAGGAGAAGAAACCATGGACATATATACTAGGGTTCGGTCTCGAACATCCTGATTGGCTAGACATGCGTTACATTCAAGCTCGGTAGTCTAGTGGACGCTAGGTTATGGGTGAGGCTTGAAACGTGTATTTTACATTTCGTGCCTAATGCCTGCCCTGCCTTGAATGCGGAGCAAATGAATATGGGCAGGAAAGCCTCGTTCCAAACTGTGGCATTCTTTCACAATCCGTATAGAAAACGCAGCTTGCATTATCCATTGTCCACTCCAGTCTTTGGAACTTCAATTCTTCAACCATTACTGTAAGAATACTTGGTGTCAGAGTTCTTTTCAGCGACGGATGAGGTCTACCAACCGGTGTATTGAAACTGCAATCATTATTCACAACTTATTGTATACAGAATTACTGGAACTCTGGGATAGTGGTTTCGATGGGGTTAAATCTTTATTGTGTAGCTCAGGGCGTTGTGGGCACTTGATCCGGACTATAAAGGGCTTTTGTCTCAACGCGCAAGTCTTTTTTCCTCTCACCTCCCTGTTCACATCAACCAACATAATGTGGTTGTGCTGTTTTGGACTTTGTCCTCTCTAGATTTTAGAGAAAACGGCTGGCAACAAAAGACTAGGCTACTCGGAAACCATTCATGCAGAACACCCAAAAGTCAATAAAAGAGATGCAACCCCCGGATGGTTGGGCGGAATTCTCCCTGATGGCCGCCATGAGTGGACGTGCAGCAAAGCCCCTCCCGCAACCATGGACACACCCACCACAGAAACACACATATAACATCCCACCATCATCCACACCCACGCCCACACACACCACCATCACGATCCTAAACAAACTCAATACAAATTCAACGAAACTGCCGAGAAGCGACACGCAAAGGACCCGTAGCCTCAACAAGCACAGCAGATACGCAATATTTCACCCTTCATACATTCACTGTACATTTTGCTATCAATATAACAAAATCAACATGGTCAGCAAAACACATTATAGTCTGAATGTCAAGGCGCCAGATGTGGGCCTAACTTTTTTTTGTGTGTGTATATATTATAATTCTTGCATGGTTTTTCATGAATGGTGAAAAATAAACTAAATCGATATTCACTGTACATTTTGCTATCAATATAACAAAATCAACACGGTCAGCAAAACACATTATAGTCTGAATGTCAAGGCCAGGTGTTGGGCCTAACCTTTTTTTATATATTATACATCATAATTCTTGCATGGTTTTTCATGAATGGTGAAAAATTTACTAAATCGAGGGTGCCATAAAATTTATCTATGTGCCAGACTTTCATCTCTTTAACTATTCCTATCTAATGTCAAACTTTCTCAGGAAACGCGTGAAAACGACCTTTCAAACGTTCATTATTGGGATATCTTAGTATAGATTACCATTGTATAGATTACCATTGGTTCCATAACTCGAAACTACAATACTATGTTCCATAACTCGAACCACTTTACAGTAGAATTACAGTACAATGTTTTTATCATTTGTAAGTATGGACCTAAATGAGCCTCAGATTTGAATATCTCAAAACTTTCAAGGGCACAAGATGTGAATCAACCAGATTCGCATTCAGCACCCCAAAAGGGATAACAACCATTGTGTTTATCTAATTTTCACGATTTATAAAGGAATAGGAAGGAATATCAGATATTGGCGCCATTTTGTATGTCAGTTCATCGGTAATCTTGAATATTGCTAAACATTGAAGCATTGAGGCAACATCATCCAGACTTGTATTCAGAACCCTCGAAATAGGGTTAAAAATCATATTATTTTTAGTCACCGTTTATAAGGAAATATGATATTACGGGAATTTCAGTTTTTAGCGGCCATTTTGGCGGCCATTTTCAAATCTCAAACCCTCAACGATGCAAGAGTTGCATCATCCAGATTCGGATTTAGAACCCTCGAAATGGATATAAACCATTAAAAGACATTGGGCGAAGGGCAAAACAAGGTTCAGCCTCCGGTAACTTCACTTCACTTCCTTTACCAGACCTCTTCCCGTATGACAACGGCGACGATCGAGGGGCGCAGCCCTGTAAGTAATAATCCGTGTCACACAACATCACATGTTATCATGGAAATAATACATGACATGCAGAAGATATCAAGACTCTAAATCTACCATAACGGCCTTAGATCTTTAACTTTCTTGCGTTTGCATACCAGAGTAACAACCATTTTCATATAAATTGAATAAGAACTACACACACAAACACACACACACATACAAACATCTATGAATAAAGAAAATATAGATCTGAGGGTGCCATCCAAACAATAGGCTGATAACACACATTCTGTATAATACCGTGTTGTCACATAAAACAATTTAATGTTGACTATTTTGGAATGTACACGTGGCATAAGCATAGTGACGTGAATAATTCACTCGATATACAAAGGGAATCAATAAAACACTAAAATTTTACATGACATTAATTGTTTGAAAGCCACACAAAGGCACTCCTATTTACAGTAATTGGTAATGACACAACGAAATAATACCACTGACTTTTCTCGAACCCGTACTTTCGTCCATAATAAAGACATGGATGGAATGGAATAACCGCCATTGACACAAACCAACAACAGCATAGGAAAAATCACACATCATGCTTTATATAAACGCATACAAAAATAATACTTTCCTCCAGTAAAACTGAAAAACATTGAGGAACTTTGGTGTGGGTGGTCAGGTTTAACGTAATACATCACTATGACATACAACATCCACTCTACAGATCTGAATGATCTATGTACTTTGGAACAATGGATTTCGGACATTACACTTGACGTACGAATATTTCGGTCCGTGTCATTATGTCAAAATTTTTCTGGTCGCATATTTGGCTCGGCGTTGGATGATGTACCTCTAAATATCTGCATATATTTAAAAAGTCAAGGTAAATGAATGCAAAATCTTGATCATGCAACAATTATTTGTTACATGATTGGCACTAACAATCTTCCAATCGCCTTTTTACGTGACTAAGAGGATTGTGTCCAGATACAAATAATCAAGAATAAAAATATTTGACACGCGTCATGAGAAGCTTCACTCCGTCCAATTCAAAGCAGCTTGAAGGACAAGTCTACCGTGATATACATGTGGACTGAGTGAATGCAGCAATATCAGTAGAATACATCAGTGAAGTTTGGGGAAAATTGGACAATCCGTTCAAAAGTTATGAATCTTTAAAGTATCTAAGCAGTCACTGCTGGATGAGACGACTGCTACAGTGTATGATGTCACATGCGTAGAACGATAGAAGGAAAATATAAAGAGAATTTCACAAATGTTTATTTTTTGAAAAAAAGTGCACATTTCCTAGACTTGTCACTGACGTATGTTAAGGGTATCATTGTTCCCCCTGCCTTCTGAAAGAGGCAAGTCCAGCGTTCTTTTACTATGCGAGAAAAGTGAAAATAATATTTGTTGAATTTTCTTAGTTTTCTTTATACAGTTGTACACATGTGACATCACAAGCTATACTAGTCTTTTCATCCAGCAGTGACTGAGCAAAAAACTTCAAAAATTCATAACTTTTGAACGGATTGTCTGATTTTCCTCAAACTCTCAATGATGTGTTCTACTAATATCGCTGCAATCACTCAATTCACATGTCTATGAAGGTGGACTTGTCCTTTAAATAAAAAAAGACGAGACAACGTAAAGAAACAGAATGCGTCATCAAAATCGAACAAGAAGCAAAAAGGTCAAAGGACTTCACACTGCTCTTGAAGCAGGGGTATCGTTCACAATTACACCTACAAATAAGAAGAGGGTATAACGTCATCACTTCTCAGAGCTGTGATATTTTCCATTCGCGTGTATATATTGACACCCTAAAATCTTCCTTTTCGTATGTCTAATTAACAACTATAAAATGAATTTCCATTACAAGTATCATATTCAATACATAATCACAACTTCAGATCAATTTGACGCGAAGGATATCAGTACATCATTTCATTTTTACTATACACCATCGAATATTACACAGCCTCAATATGACATTTGGAAGCGCACAGCTTAACATGGACGGAAAACTTTCACACAACATTTCGCTACTACAAACAATGTCATTATTAATAGCAAAATAATTGTTTAGAATAACACCGTGCATCAGAGTGAAAAATCACCATAGTACTTTGGCTATACGCAAGTTAAAAATACGTTTATAATCTTCAAACAACAAATGGCAAAACAACGAGAGAAAGTGTATCACAATGACTGCAACATACATACAATAGAACATTTTGGATTAGATAATCTATTTCTTTCAGTTCTGTCAGTATCATGTGAGGTGTTCATGACTAACCTTTGGTGCTTGACTGAACGCACTTTAATACATTAAACTGGATACGACTTACTAGTAGTTTTAAAGCAATACAATCAATTGTAATACATTTCTCACAGAAGACTATGCACATACCTCTCGGGTAGGCACAATTTCCTTATCACATACAACTTGACAAAACACGAGCAAAAAAAAAAAATAAAATAAAGATAAAAAATCGCATGGACAAAGCATATCACGCGTGCATTAATGTCCATTGTGTGAATATCAAAATGTATTATACTATTGAATTCTCTCCTAAATTGTTGAATACATTTCATATATCTACACTATCCTGCGAAGATAAAGGAATACCGACTCCATTTCCATTTTCATTTCATCACAAAAATGGAGGGGCACGGCGTGTTACGAATGTCAAATGCCCGTATAATATGTGTATACTGCTTGGTGAAACTGGAATAGTAAATTATTGTGCCAGTGTGGCCTAAAACGCTCTTAACGCGATAATCAATCAGTCGTACGTGTGGTGAGAAAAACATGGGGACATAACGATATACAAAACGACAAAAAATACCCTACTTTAAATTCAGGGGGAAAGACTCAACTGCGTTTATAATAAATGTCATATATTAATATTCACAAAGTTATGCGCGATTTCTAACAGGGGTTCAACACCTACCAATGGTATGTCTCCTCTTTTGGAGGAGGCAAACTCTTTATACGTCAGGCAACATTTTCCAAAATATGGCTAAAAGGACTAGCTGGCACTCATCAGAGTTGAGAAATAACATTTCTCCGTAGCCAGGACAGGAATTCGACTACCAACGACCTCTTCATCTGTGTGCTGTATTGTTTCGGTTGTCACTTTTTTTTTTTTTTTTTTTTTTGCAATCATGGTCGCTTCAAAGTCCCTAACGTCGTGAGTACATAAAGTCGCGTCGCGCTGCTGCATGGAACTTTCGTACAAAATATAAATGTCGGTCGGATGCTCAGAACCCAACAGCGATGCGAGTTCGTAGCATTGCCGAACGCCTCTCTCACATCAATCCGAGGACAACTGCATAATGACTTTTCAGCTCATGAAAACTTTTGAAGAAAAAAAAAGATAAAGAGAACGAGTTCAGAGAGAGGGACAGAAGGGAAACTTTTGAGGAAAAAAAGATATAAAGAGAGCGAGTTCAGGGAGAGGGACAGACGGAGAAAATTATCCAATATAGAAGAGCGCACGTCTTGGTGTGATAAACAGCTGGCTGCATGTACATGAATACACGCTGGGACTGTTTATCTTCATGAGAGATCGAGGGTCCTACTCAAACCAGAGTGCCTGGAACTCTGCAATCTCTAGCGGTGACGAAGACATGGAAAGAACGATACGATCGTGTATCTCGAGGAATGACTGTGCCTCAACACCTTGCAGTACAGACGAGGCCGCCAACCGACAGCTTTCGATATTAACGAGTTTCTCTCCGGTAGAGATGCGACTGAAAAGCGCTCGCGCACCGCTTCACAGGTATTGCCCCTACTCCATCTTTGTCAATCTGCTTATCTGTCTTCTCGGCTAATTAGCCCCCGTTAACGGCGGTCCGGCGCGGCTAAATGGTCCACACTGTGCCTAACATATTATCACCAATCACATCTGGACCGCGGGATGGATGTGGCAGTTTCAATTATTAGCGGGGTGTCAGGTGACTAACCACGTGATTGATATTAAACTCAATCACCCAAGAGCAATGAATAGCACTCACTTGGCGTGAAGCTTTATGCTCTCATCAACAGAGGTGCCACCCTTGAGTAACATCTATAAACTTACAAGGAAAAAAACAACACCAACAAACAATCAAAAACGACAACTTATACAAAAATGTAAAGTACTACTCGGGTTCACAAGTGTACAATATCTCATGAAACGCCGTATCAGTGACACGTTTCGCGAAATCAGAGACAGCGAGTCGGGTTATGGGCATAATTTCTTCGTTACTGATGCTGCGCGTTATCATTTACAGGTTACGAAGCCTTCCGGGTTAAATAATTGTCATAGTACAAACTGCCTTTATGATATATCGAATCCATCACTCGATACAAAATGCATTTCATGTCGTGTGTGTGAACTCGATACAACGTGATTTATATTAAAGGCAGCTTCACATCTGTAGGTGTGTTTTATGTGTGCGTGTCTGTCTGTCTGTCCATGTGTCTCTGTCTCTGTCTCTTCTCTCAAAATATCTTTTTCTCAAAAGCATGTAAAACGACACAAATTCAACTCTAGCTGAATCCGAAGGGTTTTCGAATCACACCCTCGTAAGTCACATGCACAGAATGGGCAGTCGTAGCACTATACAAAAGCCTTTTTACTACTCTACGTGCATGCAAAAGGTGAGGCTATGACGGGGAGGAGCACGCCTCTCACTCGACTCCCAGGTACTGCTCTTTGGTCTGATGTTGGAGGAGTTCGGGCAGTGGGCGACTCGCCCCTTACAGTGGGCCGATCGATACCGCTCAAGAGCTGTCCCAATTTACAACGACGTGAAGGACGACTTTTTTTTTCACTTTCATGACAAGCACTTTCGCTACGAGTTTCCTCTGATTGACATTTTAGTATCTTACCTTTCGATACCAGCCGATCTCGAGACTCAATACTCGATCCAAAACACGAATACACTGTGTGAAATCAACGAGAAACCATATGGAAGAATTTTGACTCGTGGGTGCACTACAAAAAGAACTGGAACAGAAAGTCATGTTATCTGACATGTATGTAGGCTGGAAGCTGTATATTTTTTTTTTAAAGAAATAAAACCTCGATATCCTAATTTTCTTTCACGAGGGAAACCAATTATTGGTTCATACTTGATATACGGCACGCAAACATGGAAGCCTTGATCTAGAACGTCATATATAAAAACTTACAAAAACAAGACAAAAGACCAACAGCACACACTAATTAATATTCTCAATGTCAAGAGGCATATTGCTTGCTAAGCGACACGCAAAGCTGCATGTTGTGCCTTTAAGTTCATTAAACTTTCTTTCCCTCTCGTCTACAAGCCTTTGATACATGCGACTGAACACACAAGTATATTTTGAAAATGGAATTGGAATGGCAATGTTTGCAAACTGATCGCTCGTAAAATTCAAAATATTTAGAATATATCATTCAGGGACTGAAATCTCTACAAGGGGGTCTTCAATTTTGATTGAATCATTTCCCTTGAGCTATCACACACATGTGATAGCATCATACTCTGAGAGAGTAAGAGTTTGTATACGACAGAGTGCCTCTCACCGCCAATTTACGCTACAACACTCTGGCCAAACTTAACAGCAATTTGGCCAATCAGCAGTAGATACCAGTAGGACATGCACAGAACATGCCACCTCATTTGACCAATCCCTGCTTACATTAACATACGCGTTTGCTGACCTCTACTCTCATATCGTGCCTTACTATCAAGGACAAAGCAACAAACATGCATGAACAAGGGGGAGTTAGAATATGAGAGAGTTAAACAGATTTGAATATAGCGCCACGTATTAACCAACGACAACACGTCGTGCATCTGTAGCGTCAAACTTAATCTACAGTAGATGTGCTGGTCCCCTGCATTTGACAACTGGAATTCGTTGCGTCAAAAATGCACACAAATGCACACACACACACACACACACACACACACACACACACAAATATACATGTATACACCTCCTTTTGTCTCTCTCTCTCTCTCTGTTGCTTTACATGGAATACCCTTAGACGTTGATTGGTTGATGAGCTGATAACGTCACGACATACAAGACGACTTCATCTCAATTCACCTAATCAACATACCATCGGGTAACCAACACCGGATTCCAAATTCTTTAATCGTAGCACACTTAACTTGATATGTTACCTCTTAGTGGAGAAGAAAATATGGAATGAATTCGTGGCGTTCCATGATCAAAATAGCAACTTCGTCCCAACTGCTAAATTGACGTCCACAACAGGACGCAGAAATCACACACAAATCTAAATTAGCTATAAAGACTTTTATGGCAACACGCCAGTGAGCGGAAACCTTTCAAAGATAAAATTCTCTAATGTACTGGAAGAGCTGAAATAGGTTCAAAATACCAGCGCAAGCTACATGTTTATATTTTTTTTTTACTGTATCGGCAAATAAGAGTGATTTTATCTGTTGGTCCACTACTCTGTCTCTCGTTTCTCCTCTTCCTTTTTTGGTGCCGCTGAGTCAGATCTCCACTAAATGATAGTAAACCACCAATTATCAATCAAAACTGTCTAATATCTATTAAAAACAGACAAAGTACATGTTCTTTATACATATCGTCATTATAACATTACATTGCATTTTCTTCCCTGACAAGTGGCAGGTACATCAATATCTTATTAGGACACAACATTATTATTTCTAAAGGAATAAAAATAGGTGGAAACGAATTACTCTCGCACTTTCAGTGCGATCTCGATTAATATTTTATTGTGAAGAAAAAAAATGAAATGAGCAAAACGACTCCACATAGCAATGATATGACCAATGATGCTAACTGGATCACTTTCGGCTGGCTGTTTGAAGGTGGGAATCAGTACAAACTGGCTAAAAGATACGTCCATCGGCGTAGGCTGGGTGGGCCTTGGCGTACTCGTGCCTTGCTTTGACGCGGCGAAGCTGGCCTCCAGAAGTACCTTGTGCTCGGCAGCTTCCGCCGCACGCTCCTTCTCTCGCCGTGCCATGTCCTCGCTGGAAACAGGAACAAGAAAAGAGAAAGCAAAGGAGAAAAGGGAGAAGTCAAACTTGGTGAACCATTCCTTGTGGTGTATGAATAATGACATGGACAGTGGAGTATGAAGAGGAAGACGTGTGCATTAGCACACTGACCCATTTTCTATGAAGTTATTCGGGGAAAGTGCACATGCTGGTCGTTAGAATAGGCAAGGAGGGCGGCGACGAAACATTTGATACGCTGTATAAATTATCAATCAATCATTTACTCTCTTGTAGCTTACATTAAGTACACACACACACACACACACACACACACACGCAAAAATATATATACACACAGACAGACAAACAAACATACACACACTAGCAAACAAACTAAATAATTATTCTGTTTTGTAGTTCGCCTCTAACAGATTAAAATTCATCACTGCCAGCAAGTGAGCGTGAAGATTAGTGGAAGAAGGAGCAGAAAGCGAAGCGATGTCCAATTATGAGGTCAAAGTATGATGGGAGGAGTGCAATGGTGTGAATAGATGAATAAACTCAACCTTTCAATCACGGCCAGATCACCCCCCCCCCCCCCCCCTCAACCGCAGCTTTCTATAACGCGCTTCCAGTCTACTGCGGGGGAGGGCGCGGGGCATCAGTTCAAAGACAAGGAGCGTTATCAACCAAAACCTATACATCGCAAATTAGAAGTTTGAAATCAAGCCCGATGGGGAGGCTGACATAAATCGTTATCCATGTGACATCACTTGATATGAAATGTGTGCATAGTTGCAAAACAAATGCCACCTATTTCTGTATTTCAAGTTTATACCATGCAACTTCCGCGCGAAAAACAAGCTTTGGCAACATTCATATTATCTCTCTGTAAGCAATAATCTACATTACGACATCAGAATCCGGCCGTCTCGTTTCTTTTATCCAGCAAAGCAAAGTGACATCTAAATGG
The DNA here is from genome assembly GCF_040938485.1 of Diadema antillarum. Lineage (NCBI taxonomy): Eukaryota > Metazoa > Echinodermata > Echinoidea > Diadematoida > Diadematidae > Diadema > Diadema antillarum. Next base: position 895,665 of record NW_027271164.1, on the reverse strand, counting down.
ATCCATTTTTCTTTTCATTCTCCTCCTTTTCCAAGTCTTCGTGTTGTCTTGGTAACTCACGACATGAGGTTTACATGTTATATGTGCGGCAGCAAACGCTGTGAAAAACCTGACAGTGGCTGAGACTTAGGGGAGATATTTTATCTTGGTAAACTGTTGGCGCTTTTGACAAGTATTATGATGTCTGGGTATCGTGTTTTGTGGACAAAGACGGTAACTTGGGCAGGAATCTATGGCTGCATTGTTTCATACTAAAAGCATAAAGCGCGAAAAACTGTACCAGCTTCGCGCGGAGCGGAACGTGTTGGGAAAGAACCGAATAATGACTGTCGAACCCAAGGATGGCGCTCCGTCAAACTTCCTCGCGTATCGGTCGGTAAACATTTCTATGCTCACACGCCTTTTTCCTTAGTAATTCCACAACGTCTATGCACGTGTATAACGAGCAAAATCGTTTAGTCAACTTTTTGTCATTCAAAGGAAACTCTCCATAATTTCTTGTTTGTATTTTGTATTTCATTTTGCTTTGTTTGGTTTTTATAGCCTAATGTGACTGCCTTTGACGCTGGTAATTTTATCAAGAAACAGCGGTATTATGTTTAAACTTGACAGTGTTTGAGGTGTGAATCTTCTTCAACTGGTCTCCCTCTACAAATGAAATTTGTAGCAACTGCTGAACTGTAATTTAACAAACATGTCGGGGTGGGGTGGGGTGGGGTGGGGTGGGGGGGGGGGGGGGGAACGATGGGACTCGAACCTGTCATCTACTCCTTTCCGGGATGCGACACTACCACCAGGCTTTATCCCCTTGCCGGCAGTGACACAGTGAACTTGAAAGAAACTGATATCCTCTTGCTTTCATCACATTTTTTTTTAAAATTCAATACTTACTTAATGACAATTGTTGGAGTAGATGACGACGCATTTCTTCAATGATTATAAAGACAAGCTGGCTCCACAAAGTCTTCATTATGATATATAGGTCTGTTAGACATTTAATCAGAATCTGCTCCACTTTTTTTTTTTTTAAATGGAGGAGGTTCCTGGATCAAGGTTTTAATGTGGGAAGAGATCAAAGTGCATTGAAGAAGGTAACGTTGGTAAATGCTGTGAATTGCAATGTTGTCTATGTTTTTTTTTTTTTTTGTGGAAGAACAAAACATGAGTTCAGTCCTATGGATATAATTATGACTCCGTGATGCTTGATATCTGACACTATGATACACCTACATGAATCAACACTCAACAGTTTAGAGAAAGCATCAACGTTCGTCATGAAAGGCCCTGTGGCCATTATTTATTATTGTAGCCCTTCATCTGATGTATCACAATGCTCTTATAAAAGCTATGACCTGAACGCCAGAAGAAGAACCACAAAAGAAATGCACAGTTGTCTTGTATATAAGTCATCGGTCTCTGTATTTATACAAGCAGTTTTTGATTCGAAAAGCAAGATATTTCGATGAAAATCGACGAAATTCATGTTTATGTTACCGTAAAAAAGAGGCAATTATTAAAAGGTCAATGTCAGAGGTCATTCACCATGGCGCCCCTGGAGAAGTCGTCGGACGTCGACCTCCGAGTCATCGCCCAGGAAGCTATTATTGTAGTCATTCGTCACGCGGGAAGAAATGGTTTGTGAAATATGGTAGTAAATGAACGCAAAAGCGTTCTACATCCTCAATCTTGGGAATATGTCCTTCCATTTCTTCTGATGCATCATCAGTAAAGGTCGAAATTCATCTTTTAAGATGTAAACAAACTGATATCTAGGGCTCAATACGAGGATGATTATGTCAAAGTCATACAATCACAGCTACTCTTTAATTGGGACGGCCATTTAATTTCCTTTGAGACAACCTATTACTTACAGAATGGTCTTATATTTCTTTACAGATTTCTGGTATCGCTCAACTTTTCAGAAATCAATTGATTTCATTTCATTTTATAGGTTTTGTAGAGGGATTTTTTGGTTCTTTTTCCTTTTTGTTTTTTAGTGTCAAACGGCATCTTTCTCTGTCGTTGCATTTTGGTCCCCGGTCGACGCAACTTCACACACTTCTGCGAAACCCGCGCACCAGGTATATCGCTGGTAATCCATATCTTTCAGCCGTGAGATGGGCGAATCTTGGCAAATACGACATATCCGTGCTATCGCACTCCCCTCTCATGCCAGTGGTGCACGGTTACGCCCGAGTCGGGTCTGGGAAGCTCAGGCACCTTCGCGCCTAGTTCGATTGCACTTCGTCAACAATGGGACGAAAGAAGAGCCCACTTCGCGTTTGCTTTCACTCTCTCTTCACGTCGCAGTCTCGTGGGTTTGGCAGTGAGCATGCACGTGGTTTAATTAGTAGCGAGAAGAAAAGAAAAGTGGGATAGGACCCTCGGTTGGGACGGATAGTTCACACCATGAGCAAGAAAAAAAAAAGCAGACCAGAGAAATGTCAACGAAAACTTCTCTCCAGAGTGCGGAGAATGATATCGCTACGGTATGTCTAGCTTTGATTGCCGTACAGGTAGACAGCGTGAGATCATTGTTTTCAACATCGCTGCGAAAAAAAAAAAAAAAAAAGGTTCCCGCGATGATCTCCTTGCAATCCCTGAGTCAGCTCATTGAACAGAAGAGTAAAGAAAAGCAAGCCGTGTTGGATTCTTACCAGTCGATTCCTTCACCATGGGATTTACTTTTCAGGGGAAAGAAAGCCTTTAACAGGTCTCGCTCGTATAGAATCGTTCTCGTCTGAACAACAAACCATTATCTAGTTCATTGTAACAGTAATGGCAATCACGTCTAGAAAATGTTTTGTATGTACCGTTAAACACATCTTCATATAAACTAATTTCGTTACTTTCAGAAGTTGCCAGCCTACTCATCGTATGAAACCTTAAACTAGCACAGACGCTTATGAATAAAGAGCGGAATCTTGACAAATCAGAACAGAAGTTTAGTAGCTCAGCGTATAGTAATTAATGTGAAAAACGCAGAAAGGATATGGTTTGAGGGGCTTTCATATCGTGAGATTTTGAAACCACGTGACTACTCCTGATTTTACTTCATGCGGTGAAGACCTAAGCATTAAGACTAATTACCAAATTGCGTCAGTCGATGTTGTATACTGCACTCATTATTAAATGACCAACGGTGATGAATATTTAATTTTCCGCTCGTTTCACCACCGTGTAACATGCATTACACGTTAGTATGATTATCAAACGTCTTTACGTGACATGAACGCAGTATATAACACACACAAACACTCACGTTTATACATATGCACCGAACGGTATAATAATGCTATATCAGTGGCGGCAGTAATGACAATTATAGTTGTACTTAGAACAATATCATAACAATTGATATGATAATGCCTCGGGCGACACTTCGTGGTGGAGGCATAAAAAATAGAAAGTTGCTGCCATATAAGAATTAGAGCCTGCTCTTAAAAAAAAAAGGGGGGGGGGGGTGTTGAAGTTTTCACTGGCGCCAATCGTCCACGTGGGACTTTAATAGCGGGACTCTGTCATCCGGCTAATTGTTTTACCGCTCTTAATTCGTGGCACCAAGTGATTGTGTTGGCAGCAGCTAGACTATACGCAGAAACGACAGCTCGCTAGGATCGTCACCAACGAGTCTAGATGGTTGTGAAATAATCGAGGGTTTAAATGAAACCAAAGACTATTATGAAAGTGGATTGAGCGACGCAGCGATATTAGTAGAAAGTTTGGGGAAAATCAGGCAATCAATTAAAACATTATGAATTTGTAAAGTTTGGGTACCGTTATCGCTGGATAAGGAGATTACCACAATTCACAATGCCATTATGGATAACAATGTAAAGACAACATAAAGAAAATTCAACTTTATTTCACTTTCTAGCATAATGAAAGAGCACTTGGCTTACCTCTTTTGGAAAGCAGGGGGTATAATATACGCTTAACATAATGTGTCAGTAACAAGTCGATGGATAGTGTATTTTTCATAAAAAACTGAAATCTTGTTGAATTCTTATATTTTCTTCATATTGTCAAAAATTTCATCGTGAACTGCAGTAGTCTAATGGCGGCAGAAACTGTAGAAATCGATAACTTTCGCATCGGTTGTTTGATTTTCCTCAAACTTACACTGATGTGTTGTATGATATTGCTGCTTTTACTCAATCCACATTGATATTTGGGCTTTGGTGTCAGAGCACAGCGAGCCACGGCTACGCGAATGACGCGGTAATGAGACATGGATGCTGTCAGTGGAGCGTGGTGTAAGAACGATGATGCCAAAATGATGATGAAAATCTTTAACAGGGTGATGAGAAATTAAAAGTCGATGCCCCCTATCCGTAATGTCCCAGTCTGTGGCGGTAATCTAGCTTGTTAGCTCTTGGTTAGCACCCCTCCCCATGATGAACATTTTAAAAAGGGGAAAAAAGTAGTCAGACAATGAACCTCCCGAGTATCATCTGCAAAGGGAACGCCGCCAAAAATGGTATTCAGTTATCATGGCGTTAAATCCGGCGCTTCACTGGCACCACGTCCGAGAGAAAAAGGCTCATGGGTTCATTGAGGAGTGTTAACGGGCTATGATGCTTGTTTAAGTCACAGGCGGAGATAAAGGCAATTAGCGATAGCGTCTCCAGCGCTCTTCACTGGTTCATTCCTCCGCCAGTCACTGATGATAATAAGCACAGTTTGGATATGATGAATCCTTTCAGGAGCCCAGCACAGATGAGCCTCAAAATAGCATGAGGAAAGTATTTTGTCGCAATTAAAGTCATGAATAATGCTGAATGGCTACCAAAGAACCGTGACTAAGCAGATACGGGGCATCCCCGTTATTGCCCGTTTCTAAGATGAGGGTACTGAACTTTAAGAAGCAGTGTTCCCCTCCCCCTCCCCCTCTTTCTCTATCTGTTTGCTTTCCATTATTAGCTCTCGTAATGTCGCGAATGTGGGTTGTTTTTGGAAATGTTTATGCCACTGGTCTTAATGTTCTTATGGATTCCTCGTACTGAGCTCATTACTGAAGCTCAGCGACTGGAACATTAACTAAATGTAATGAGGCAATAAATCAACAACATAATCACTGTTGCCGTCTCAGCTAGAGAGGCATGTGTGATGATGTCACTTTCGAATTATCAAGACCAAACCCATTAACATTTTCACTTCTATTTTTTTCTGTGATCTGTAACCCTATACAAAACAAGAACTACAAAACCGTGAGAAAACTTACCACTCACTCTTATCTCTCACCCCAAAACACATCTGACCATTTAGCGAGCAAAATTATACAATTATTCATGTTTTTCCCCTAATCTGGTCCCGAGATGCACAACACTGCACATTATCTTTTTCCTGCAATTCTTGACACCCCTGCACATCTATTCATGTACTGCTACCTTAAAGGGATAATTGCACAAGAAAAAAAAAACCAGCAATAGTGTTTTAAAATAGTTCTGAATTGTGAGTTAGGGATACAAACAACCACTGTAAAAATTTGAATCTGTATAACCGATGTTAAGTATTGTTAAATACACACAATGTGAACAATATTCATAATAAAAATGTTTCCAGACTAAACCGTCTACAGTTATGGTTTAATGAGAAAAATACTGATATCTCCTTATATTTTAGGCTTTATTGCAAAAAAAAAAAAATTATATGGTAGGACGTTTTGTGATACAACAGACCTACACATATGCCTCAAATGTGATATCTTGAACATTTTAAAATCACTGATCCCAAAGGTAAACAGGACCTTTAAAGGGATGGTAAAGTTTTGGTTGATATGTACCTGGCTTCAGGTTTCTGACTTTTTTGATGAGATAATGAGAAACCTCTCATGAAATGAGAAACCTCTTATGAAATATGAAAGAGCATGTAATTCCAAGAGGAAATTCAATGTTTATCTGACAAAAACTGGTTGTGAAATGGCTGAGATATCCAAAACAAAGGGATCCTAAGAAAATGTGGGACCCTCCTTTTATCAGGATCACTTTTTAGTTTTACTTTGTTTTTGGATATCTCAGTCATTCAAAACCCATTTTCATCAAATAAACTTTCAACTGCTCTTGGAATAGTATATGCTCTGCAACATTTCATAGGTGGTTTCTTAGTACACTGTATCCTGCAAAAAGTTACAAGCTCAATCCTCATCTCCATCACTACTATACCATCCCTTTGAACAACCCTCACATTCAATCCCTGTCCCTTGACCATAGACAACCCTCATCGTCCAGTTTTGTCATTTCATCTCACGTGCCCTTGCCACTCAGGATGTGACTACGGAGGAATTAATGTAATCAATTATCATACTGAGCTCTCTTAACAACTGTACAGTATGTCCTTTCAAAAAAAATTACAATCAGATTTCTGCATTGATAACTGTCAATATGATTAAACTGTCTGAATGCTACTTCAGGGTCTAAAAATATAACATCTTACCTATCTGCCGCAGAAAACCTCATTCAGTTTGGTTAAGTGGTCACAGAGAAATGTGAATTGTTGTAAAGCATGTCATAATTCTGTTTCTTCAAAGTTTAGCATTTGGATGCTCTTGGAACTGCATATTAATGTGTGAACACAATGGATAGAACTTGGAGGAAAGGAATTCCTGACATGCTCTACAAAGATCCTCATTTCTCCTTGACCACTGAAACAAATCATATGGGGTTTTCTGTAAGATGTGGGTAATAATTTATAGTTTAATACTGTGAAATTGTATTGGGATTGATTGACTATTTTCAAAGTTATCATTGTGGAGGGTCCCATTGTAATTTTTTTTTGACATCTGGTACTATACCATTGTGGCTTGTAAAATGTGGCAGTGACTGTATAATACATACACATAGATTTGTAATTTGAAACTTACCTCTGAATGTAAGAAGGATATACTGTACATATATAATACATATATATGTGTGTGTGTGTATGTGTGTTAATAGGTATATTCCTCTCATTCAGACAGCCGAAAATAGAAAGCTGAACTTGTGTTTCAGCTGAATTCTGTCACCATTCCACTTGTAAGTTTTGTGTTTCTTATTCTGCAAAGTGACCTTGTTCTTAACACTTTCTGCATTATGGTCACAAAATGGAGAAGAATGGAGTTCATAGTCACCTCTTCTTTGTCTAATCCTCCAAAGTAATGAACCTTCCTTCTGAAGAAACTACTGCTTCGAAAGGAAGAATTGTGTATTTTCACTTATTGAGAGTACGAGAGGCACTTAAACGTTCTTAGTTGTAAGTCTGTGGCTGGGATGGGGATGCAGGGAGACTCGTATAGCTGCAGAAATGGAGCTAAGCTTGTAACTGATGCTGCCCCAAGAGCTCCCTCATTTTCCACATTTCTGGAGCACTTTGAGCCCTCTTCTAATTTGGGTTAATGGTCTGTCTAGCTTTACGGCTTACATTCAAGCTTCACTCAGCATGTCAGAGTATTAGAACAGGCTCCTTTGCTTGATGTGTAGATCTTTAATAGAAGTGTGAGACTTGTTGTCGAGGGCCTAGAGACAAGTGCTCCTTGATCTCAAAAGGATCACATAGGACCACCTACTTCAAATCCCTTGGTCTACCGCCTCTCTGTGTCAGCACCTGTGTGTGTGTGTGTGTGTGTGTGTGTGTGTGTGTGTGTGTGTGTGTGTGTGTAGGTGTAGGTGTGTTCTTTCTGTCTTAACCTGACTGTGTGTTTATGAGGAAGTCTGGAAGAGTGTGAACTAAAAAATCAATTGAATTTTGTGCTCTAAGCTCACACTTACACGTGTAAGGCGCAGAAAGAAGTCGGCTCACTGTATTTACTAAGCTCCAAAGGGGGTGTGGAGCAAGAGTACAGTTAATGCCTCCTGAGCTGACAATTCAAGCAAATGATGTTTTGAGGATTATTTACAACAATGAATGACTGATGCCGAGAAAGCCCATCAAAGATGGAGATGTCTTATACATGCAAGAAAATATGTATTCTTGTCTGTGTCTGGGTTTCATAAAGTCTTGCATTACAATATGTCAAAAAATCTGAAGACTGTAGTATCAGGTTAGAAAGGAAACAACCTGACGTGCATTAATGCATGCATTAAAGTCACAGATGGGTCTGTTTGTCCTGCTACTGTCATTTCACTCCTGCTAAAACAAGACACCTATTGCTCTGACAATTTTGTTTCAAGTATACATTATCTGGTATTATGGTGCAATAACCTTTACATTCTGTAAACAAAGTCTGCTCTTTCTCTGCAGCCATCTGGCAAATGACCATCTATCAACCATTAGTCAGCTATCCATCCGAGGGTCACACAGAACGCTGTAAACACGGCACAAAGTTTAATGGGCCAGTGGTGGTGGTGGAAATAAACCCTCGCCTGATGCATAGCATCATCAGAATGCGTTATGATGCGGGCGATTTACGGCAGGAGGAGGGACTGCCCAGTGTCTAGCAAGGCACACTACCAGTAATTGGGTGATTAGTCCATGTACACAGATAAGAACAACCCATCTCTACACACATACTCACCCTACCAATCCATCCATCCATGTACAAACACACACACACATACACACACACACACACACACACACACACATGCAAAGACACAAATTGCCGGCAAACATTCAGTCGTTTCTTCACCCACGCCAGTTATGATTTATTCTCCCAGCACATTGACATACACGCATTACCCCCCCCCCCCCCCACACACACACACACACACTCACTAACATACTGACAGATAGCATAAATGCTGTGTTCATTTTATGATCCATTACAGTCACACCAATCCATGACATATCACCAGGCAGTCAAAGTTGAAGTCAACTTCATATTGGTATCAGTTACAAATGATGTCCCCACAAATCACTTGATACTTCTGCCAAAGACACAATGTTTGTCGGGCAGTCATTAATCATAAAACACTGAACAGCTACTGTGTTAATTTAATGATAGATAACCTGAACTGACAGGCACATATGACAACACACGCCAGGCAACTGTGCGGTATATATGCAACATCTACGCATGAAGCTGGTAATACACCATGTATCTGAGTACAATTGTGCAGTCTATCAAAATTTATTGTTGCACATACAATATGTCTTAATCTACCCATTAATCACTCAAAATTACTCTATCGTGCACATTATCTCATAATTTTTGCAAATGATAACTAACAAAAAACATGTCTCTTGATGTGCACATTTTAAACACATGATCGAACCTTTGACTATGATTATATATCATGATGTATCTTTGAGTAACGGTATCTAATAAAATGATGGAGGAAATTTCAAAAGAGATATCACCTCCAGTTCAATCATCAAAACTTTTCATTTGGTTATTTCATACTTTGTGGGAAGAATTATAGTTTCACAGCTACTTCTTTTAGTTCCATTGTCATGAAATGAAAGTTTGAAAGGAATGTTCAAATATTAATTCTTACATCTGCTCTGATCACTCGGCTTTTAGAACTAGCTTTACTGCCTTGCTGCAAATAGCCTTAAGCTGATAGAATACATGTGAGTAGAAGGAAGACATTTTCAGTTTTCATGGGATTTTTATAAAGAGGAAAAGCTGAGGAATCTTTTTTTTTTTTTGTGGTGGCATTATAGATTCAGTAGTCGGCAGTGAAATTTTGCATGATTCTTGGATGCTGATAGAATTCTCTGTCGATGAGCTTATGTTGATGCCTGTTGACTGGTGTGTCTGCTATATAATATTCCAGGTATTGCAATACATGTCCTATTCTTTTCTCCCTCTTTACTTCCTAACTTATCAATGATCCATTTTTCTCAGTTTGTTTCGTAATTACCCTAGGAGTTGGCATTTCATTTGTTATTAAGAATTTTAGACTTTTAATGCATTAATGTAGCACGTGCAGTCTTTCTTCTTTTATATATTTCATTATTTCACATGCCCCATTTACTGTATTCAATTTGATCACATTCCAATCGAGGCTAATTTTCTGTGTATTTCTGTAATAGTGATTAATAAATGAAATGAAATCAAGTTAAATGAAGTAAAATAAAATGAAGTGAAATGAAATGAAGTGAAATGAAATGAATTGAAATGAAATATACGGATGCCCAGTTTTCTGTGATGAATACACGGAATAAGAAGACAGCAGACAGCAGATATTGTGTGTTAAACAGACAATGATTGGTCTCATTCATTCTCTATGTATCTCGGTCACAGTCTCATGTGAGTCAGTTGGATATCTCCATCATCACCAGCCTGACTACCTGCTCACTTTATCATGGTTCAATTCATGTCATTTGTAGTTCAAGACATCCATTCTCCCAAAAACTACAAACTATGCATCCCTTGTAAACACTCTGACATATTTCTGTGAACATTTTGTGTGTGAATGTATGTTTCTTCATGTTGCACTGGTTTCTAGACCTTGCATCTCAAGACTTATTTACTTGTCCTCATTCTAAATATAATGATGTATAAGATTTGCAGAACAAGGATTGGGCAAGCAAGCCAATTTCTGACCCACTTACATGATATCTCTTATGGTGTGGTATATTAAGAGGTGAGCCAACTAAAGTCATATTAGCTGAGCTTTAACCCCTGGCGAGTATCTCACTGATCCAGCTCTAAAACACTTTGTATCAAATTTGATGACTTGCACTTCTCACAAATCGTTAAAACAATATAATTTGTCAAATGCATACTTTGTATTATGTACTACCTTTTTGTTGAATGGAAATAAAACAAATTGAATTAAATTGAACATATTGCCACTCGTATTTGAATCTCCAATTACTTAAACGGCATTGAAACCATACCAGTGTCTAGGATTTTGCCAAACGCAAACTTTGCTCCGTACAGATAATGCCTGTTATCATTATGTTTAGAATGTTGAAGATCACACAATATGGTAATAAGCAAAACCCAGTATACACAAACTATTCCTAAGTAGCTTTAAAGTACCACTTTCTCAATTCCTCTGACCGTGTTGGGAGTGAAGAATGGGGGTGCCTAAGCTGAAGTAAGTAACTACTACTATCTACCGCCTGTACATCAATTATATTCCATGATATTATATAGGAGAGATGATTTAAGCCAACAAGAGATAGCCACGAACCAATATGACTCTGTTCATAGATGCATTTAGTAACAAACATTTTGCCCACACACAGAAGACGTGTTCTTCATTGGACTCCCCTTGGGAACAAATGACCCATTACTCTCCTTCCACACTGGAGTGGGTGGACTATCCTCCTGACATTCACTCCAATCACAAGTAGGGCAATGGAAACCTATTTCCTCTAATCTCGACGATCACTTTCCAAAGATTGCCAGTGAGCTCAACTAATATTCATGATTACCTGAGATTACTAAGTACTCAATTCGCCATCAAGCTTTCTTATGATCGCAGGTAAGATGCAGGGCTGGCCAGCACCCAGGAGCATTACCTGTGGCTGTGGAGAGTCTGCCATGCGTGCAGCATGCTTGGAGTAATCTCATCATGCCAACAATTAATGGAAATGAATGAAGTCAGGCACAAAATTAAATTGATAGATCTGAGAAGCTCTCCATCCACTTGAGTGAAGGATTAGAGAGGGTCATCCAATCAGTAATCACTCCAAGGCTTGAAGTATTACACATTGGAGTGGATCGACAGAAATCTTAAGTACCCTTTGTGACATTTTCTTCTCGGTATCACATTAACTGAATTATTTCAAGCTATTATCAGGTTTAAAGGACAATTTTTATATCTGAATAAATGTTTGTTAACAGGAGATAATCTCTGTCATGGCTCTACCATGTATTTCATATTATGTTATAAAATGTTGGCAGATGTATCACACTGACCCGACATCTAAATGTCAATGGTTTTACAGGAAATCCTACATCAAATGTGAAAATAAGAACTTCTTTGACATTTTAGCACTTTATGTGATACAAACTCATACAGTGAGGTTAGATACTTGGGTAGAATTTATGAAGACCAAGAGACAGATACACAGACGGACAGAACACACAGACAGATTAATAGAGAGACAGACTGATAGAAAGATGGACAGGTACACTGAGAGATAGATTGAGACTAATAGATAGACAGACTGATAGAGTGAAAGACAGACTAGTAGAAAGCCTGACAGTTACAATGTATACTGACAGACGGACAAACTGACTGACTAGAATAAGGACAGATAGACTAACAGATAGACAGTGACATTTAGACAGACTGACACACTGATAGAATGAAAGACAGACTGATGGACAGCCTGACAGACACACTCACAGATAGAGTGAAAGACAGACTGGATAGACAGACTGACATACTGACAGATAGACTGATGGATAGAAAGAGTAATACATAGACTGAAAGACATACTGACAAATAGACCGACTGTCAGACAAATTGACAGATAGATAGTAGACTGACAGACAGACAGACAAACACACTGATGGTAAGAGAGATTGACAGATTGACTGACAGACAGACAAACTGACAGATCATGAGGCTGAGACACAGGAGGTAGCTGCAAAGAAATCCTAGACAGCAAGAAAACAGCAAAAGGCAAGCAGACTGCTGGGAGAGGAGGGCAAACTTACCTGATGCTTTCAGCCGTGTCATCCCCTTGGGCCAGGTCTAGCAGCTTCAGAGAGACGGTGGAGATTAAATACGGCTGACTGAACATCAGGGCCTGTAGTGGTAATGAGAAGACAGCACGATTGTTGAGAATATAATCACATCACTCAGAAGGGATGAACACAGGGATACAGCACAAAATGAATAATATACTAATATGGGTGACAGGAGAAATTATTCAAGGGCAAGGACAGACAGAGAACGGGAGATAATGGGATAGATCAAGAGAAAAAAAATGAATGACACATACAAATGGTGTGGTTGGCAATGAAAGGAAGGCATGATAGATGCAAAGGGGAATTATATACACCTAATGTATCTTAAACAATTTTAGTTGTTTGTATGAAATATTTACTCACATGAGGAATATGTTATGTGGAGATTTTACATTTTTAATAGCACATTATTTGTTTTCATGATCCAATCAAGACCTTAGCATACTATTATTTGCACTAGAGCAATATTCACTTAATATCAACATAATACATGGAATACAATACATCAAACTTCAACAAATTTTTGGTATTGGTGCTAAATCTGACAAATCTAACACCAATTGATACATTCACTAAACACTACCAATTAAAAGAAATGCCCCACACGTACTATGCATGTAAATGATAAACAGAAACCTTGAGTAATTGAAAATCAAATGTCTCTACAGTTTGACTGACTCAGATCATATTCATTTCTGATTTCCAGTGCTCCACACGGTGCTGAGTCATATCTGTTTTCTTGTATACCCCTAGCTACACAGACATTTAAAGCAGAATCTTTTCCACATCTTACGCACCCTAAGTGCTACATCTTTCACAATTATACTAATAATTCAACAACATAAAAAACATTGGTTTCTGTCACTTAAGGCATGTGTTCGACACATCCCACCACACACAAACACACAAACAAACAAACAAACTGAAAGACAGTAAAAAAATCCCGCTCCTGGAGCAATGCAAAGTCTCAGACATCTATCTGGCACTGACTGTAAGAGGCTGTGATAATCCGAAGCCACGAGCTGTTTCTCTTTTGCCGCCACAGGTCCCGGCTGATGACAGCGGCGTCAACGCCGGCCCCAGAAAATAACCCCCACGTATTGTTAAAAGGTCAATGACAAACAAAGGCCCAGGGAAAAAGACGAGGAGAGCAAGAAGAGAAAGATACAGTCTCGGCTCATTCAATCAATATATCTTAATCAAAGATTTGTCATTGGGGTCTCGTGAGTAGAGCACTGGAGATCCTAAGTAGTCTATCATTGGGATGTGAGAAGAAATTTGGGCAAGTGTGCTCTGACTTGTGCTTAACCCTTTTACACTCATCTGTATTATCGCTAGTGGTAGACATTTAAACATGCAGTTTAATTACTGCTCAATGCTGTGTAGCTTAGGAAGTTCAAAGGTATGAGATTGCAATATATATACCATCACAGTCTCAGGCTTTCAACAGGAGAACTTATACCAAACAGATTCTAAATGGGAGCAAAAATGGGATTGCCGTCCTAGAATATTCTTTCAGTGTTACTTTGAAAAGATCTACTGATTGATCCTGATTTACCCGATTTTAACCCTTTATGTTCTTTTGTTTCACAGTGTAGGGAGAACTATAAAACAACGTTTAGGCCTACGCAAGCCATGCCATCAATCCAAACTTCTCACATTTACCAAGGGGGTGAGAGCACCTATGACAGTTTCAGAAAAGAAAGGTTAACCCATTGAGGATGGTTTGATTTTGCTACAACACACATTTCCCATAGACACTTGCCCGCGTATACTTGGGACTCGTCCTCAATGGGTTAAGATACAAGTATTCCACAGCATGGACTGCACAGAAACAAGCTATACTTTCAAACAGTGCAGCGGGGTCCTGATGTATTTGGCAACAATCCCACTAAACTTTTCCCTAAACCTAGCTATCAAATGCTTGAAGATTCTTACAAATATATTTCACACTTTCTCTCACCAGAGATACTTGCTAGACAGATAAAAACAAACAGCACTTAACATTGATTATGTACTGTTTATTCTTCCTGTTTGTTTGAAAGCCAAATATGAACAAGTAAATCCATGACAGCTATATTTCTGTTCAATCCCTTCCTCTTTTAAGGTAAGCAAGATTTCCTCTTGTTAAAATATGATAAAGAAATTGGTCACTAAGCTCAAACTCCTGGGGGGTGTTTCATCAACGTTTGTCAGCGCTGACAATTTCAGCAAAATCCTTGGTTTTGATTGGCTGAGATGCTCTGGTCACTGACTGTTACTATGGTGATTCAAGTTGTCAGCGCTGACAAACGTTGATGAAACACGCCCCTGTTCTTGTTCTCTGCCTCTTGAGTCTCCCTCCCTAAGCTACCAATTTCAAGAAGACTAGAAGCGACACAAACAAATTTCAATTGCAAGTAGACCGACTTAATATCCTCCAGGATGAAACACAAAGATCAATTTTAGTCTGAAAAAATATCTGCACTGAAATCCCCACCCCAAAAAAACTCTTAGTGTCAGTATTAGCAAAGGTAGACTGATTATCAAGATGCATTCCTTTCTGTAAGTATGTGTATGTGTGAATGCCTCAGTGTGTGCATGTGTGTATGTGTGTATGTGTGAGTGTGTGTGTGAGTGTGTGTGTGTGTGTGTGTGTGTGTGCGTGTGTGTGCTTGTGTGTGTATGTTTGTATGTGTGTTGTGCGTGATGGTATGTCTCCTTCCACTTGATATGTGTGCGTGTTTCAGTTGTCACACATTAGGCGGATCAGAATACTTTCACATCTAACGCTGACGAATCAGGCTGGCGGATTTAGGCATCTGACGAGATGTCTAGCTCGATTGGCATCGCCCAATAAACATGGCCTGATCACTGAGTGTGTTCACACCGTTGCCCCCAAAAAGCATGGTGGTGTTAATGCTGATATTGTAGTTAACTCATAACAGTTATCTATTTCAAGGCCAGTAAAAGAAAATGAACTCTGTAATTATGAGTACCGGTATGTATGTTGGTTTTTTTTTCCACACCCAGAATGATGTAGTTTTCAAGTACCTCATAATTTGCATCTATGGACTCTGCTTTCATAAAGTCAAACACGTTTACTCTGTACAAATTTCATTATATGATAATTATATTATGATTTGAATGAAATCTTGATAAAAAGATAAGAAAAAAGCATGATATACGGCAACCCTTGTTACTCAAGTTGATTGGACGTTTGAGCCATTACCCTCAAGGAAGGCAATCTGCTAAAGAAGAGAATGTACTTAGCATGCATGAAAGAAATGATGGGAAGAGAATACCAGAAATTCTGATTTCCTTGACCAAATTTGCAGAAGAGAAGAAACTCCTTTCAACCTTCTAAACATAACAAGTCATCAAAGTGTTTCAGTATTGACCAGGCACTCCAACTCAAGCTTTGTCTCAGGAATGATTCAGAAGAAAATATCTCACAGTGTTCCTAATGAATGCATTATCTTTAGATTCCCAATTCTTTTGTCTGATAATAAGGAAAAAAATATGTGACACAAGTACAGCTTCACAGACAGTGTTCACATGATTCAACAATGTACTATATTAATATCAAAGACCTTCTTACACAGTAGCCACAATCATTAACCCGTTGAGGACAAGTCCCCAGTATACTCAGGCAGGAGTCTATGAGAAATGCGTGTTGTCGCAAAATCAGCCCGTCCTCAATGGGTTAACAATCATCATGGGGAAAAAGTGCTAGAGAGAGAAAGAAAAGAAGTCCTCACTTGTTTACAACCCATCCCACGTGAAGTCAGTACCAAAGCTATTGACATCATCTCCACTGGGTAAGTGCCCACATATCACTCCTACAATGACCCATTTGTCACCATCAGTCAAAAAGACACCCACTGCCTCTATGGGAATGGGATTGCACAGGTGTATGTAGGTATGCAGGTTTCAGCAGGGAGCACCTACTGTATACGCTATATATTTCGCGGGGGTTTTATTTTCGCGAATTTCGCGAGTCGGGAGCAATTCGCGAAATTAACAACACGCGAAAATATTACCTTCCAAAATGAATCCCTTGCCTTGATGATACGAACATTTCAGTACTAGAATACCATGTCACGGCTTACCGAACAGACCATACTGGCTAAGCTTGTTTACGCACGTCCACGTCTACTTACGAATACTGTAGAGAGCCAATCCATTATCGCAAGGGGACCACTCGTCAGAAATCTAGCGCGATGGACTTAACCACTTCCAAAATGTTGAATTCTAACTTACTAGTTCGCAGAGTTTGGCAAGTCTTTTTCATGCAGTGTATAACTAGTATCATTCTTATATGCTAGTAAGTTGAAATTCACACTTTCTTTGCCACTTCATATTTTCTCTGGTCCCCCAATCGCGAATTTAACCACTCGCGAAAATGTGTGATATTGGTAATTCGCGAAAATTTATGTATGCGAAAATTATAGCGTATACAGTATCTCTCTCTACAAGGTAGGCAGGTATTCCCTATGACATCAGGCAAACAGGCATTCTTTTGTAGTGCTTTTATGCATCACTATATTCTTAAACTGAAGGATATTTGTGATGACAGATAGAACAAGTTTAGAGCTATCTTCACATTTTATTTTTTTATCAACTTTACATGAACATTCATGAATCTGTATCCGTAACCTTATCATATCTATTGCTATCTTTCAATCTGCATTTGAAGAGTGAGTGGCGCCTAACAGGCTGCCCCCTTGTCTGCTCTCTCCAAGATCATGTATTCTACCTGTTTCTACTAGAGTTGCTGGAGTAGAATTGCTATCAGTCTCTTTGTTGTGGCACATGGAACTTGCTAGACATTTTTCGACGATTGGTTTCATGTTTCTGTGGACTTATCAGTCAGAACAACTTCTGACCTTCTTGGCTTCAGGCTTGCAGTAGCCATACTAGCTGAGTGTCAGCCTTCACTGTGCATGTATATGGACATTATCCAAGTTCACTCATCCTCGTCATGAATGGGACCTGTTCTTTCACTAGTGCTGCAGTGACTTCAGCAACATGGACTTAATCAGTTTATCCCCCATTCTTCCCATTGTCTGGATCTTGGCTCTGCTTCTGTCTGTCAATCAGCTGTACTGTGTGAACCATGTACTGACTGCATCCGTGAAGCAGCTCTCTGTTATAACTGCAAGTTACCACACATCGATGGGAAGCCATATTGTATATGATCGTGACTTTCTTCTGCGTCTCAATCCAGACCCAAGCCGAATATCTTGTTTACTGAATAAGGATGGAGATCATTTCACGTTTGATGTTCAGACACTTCCCTTGTCTTCACTCAAAAAAAGGGGAAGATGGAAGCGGATTAGGAGACATCGAGGCGTAAGGGGTGGGAGACGAAAACAGAGACACGCAGCATCAACAAGCGAAGAAGATATACCTCCTAAAGATATAAATCGGGGTAGATCAGTGAATGCTCAGCCTCTTGCCATTGCAAAATGCGCTGTTCTAAATGCACGTTCAGTTTGCAACAAAGCTGCTCTCATTCAAACATTTCTCCTCGATCATGACATTGATGTCTTAGTAATTACTGAAACCTGGCTGACGGATGGAGATGAAGTCACCCCTCGACAGTTACTTCCAGACCCTGATGGCTACAGCTTCATCTCAGTGCCCAGAAATGGTCGTGGTGGTGGTCTTGGTATTGTAGCTAAAAGTCACATAAGCATCAAGCTGCGACCTCCTCAGAAATGTGAAAGCTTTGAATGTGCCGAGTTCGATCTTAGGGCTGCTAGTTTGTCAACGCTTCTGGTCGCAGTCTATAGACCTCCACCCTCTACGCAGAATGGACTCTCCAGGCATCAGTTCTTAACTGATTTCACCCCTTATCTGGAAGATCTGGTCACTAGGCAGGATAATTTCATCATTATGGGGGACTTCAACATTCACATGGATAATCTGGACAATCCGGAAGCTGCCCAGTTCGCCAATCTTTTGAATGACTGCAACTGTATTCAGCTCGTAAATCAGTCAACTCACATGGCAGGTCATATCCTGGATCTCATTATAATCAAGTGTTCTTATAAGCTCCTGGATCCAAAGGACGTTTCGATCGGATCGTTTATCTCTGACCATGCAGCTGTTCATTTCTGCTGTAGACTTGAGGAGTCTTCTCACAAGAAATGTGACAGGAAATTTCGTAAACTGCGCTCAGTTGACATTCCTTCCTTCCTCGACGATATTGAAACAGCTCTGAATCAGAAGGATTTTTGGGACAAAGCTGATGCTAATGATCTTGCCGACTGTTATAATGCCACAATCAAATGTACTTTGGAAAAGCATGCCCCAATGAAAACTGTACGTGTACCTGAACGTGAGCCAGTGCCGTGGTACACAGGTGGCTTGCGGCAACAGAAACAGCATGTAAGGAGGGCAGAAAGACGCTGGCGTAAATCAGGACTCCCTGTGGATCGCAAGGAGTTTACAAAGCAACGAAATATCTTCACTGATATGGCATCTGTAGCCAAGAAAGATCATATCAAGCAGAAGATAAAGGACTGTGACGGTGATCAAAAGCTTCTGTTTCGTCTGGTTAATGAGCTCCTAGGAAGATCAAAATCAAAAAGGTTACCTACCATCTATGATAGTGAAGCAGATCTTGCCAACATGTTTAGTGACTTCTTTCATGAGAAGATATCCAACATCCGCAATGTGCTATCAAACTTCTCTGCCAGTGGAACAGCTCATGAAACTTCCCACCCTCCTTCCTCTACATGGCTCTCCTTCCAACTCGTATCATCAGTCGAGGTTTCTAGAATCATCAAAAGCTCACCCTGCAAGTCGTGTGCCCTTGACCCTGTTCCAACGTGGATGGTGAAAGCGGCCCCGGAGAGATTTGCAGACATCATCGCCAAGATCATTAACTCTTCCCTTGTAACTGGCATTGTCCCAGACATCTTCAAGCGTGCTCATGTCACGCCCCTGCTGAAGAAGACTACTCTTGATCCTGACTCTCTCGACAACTATAGACCGATTTCGCAACTACAGTTTGTCTCCAAAGTTCTTGAGAAAGTTGTTGGAAATTTCCTGTGCAAGTACCTCAAGGGAAATGATCTGTTCGAAAACCTGCAGTCCGCATATCAACCAGGGCACAGTGTGGAAACTGCTCTTGTCAAAGTGACAAATGATATCCTCCTAGCCCTCGACAAGAAACAGATGGTACTCCTTGTCCTCTTAGATCTATCCGCAGCGTTCGATACTGTGGACCACGATTTGCTGCTGATGAGAATGTCGCATCGTTTTGGAATCTCTGGAAACGTTCTCAAATGGTTCCACTCTTACCTGACTTTGAGATCCCAAGTAGTTACTTTGTTGGATTCTTCATCAAAGCAGTGCTACATCGAATGTGGTGTCCCGCAGGGCTCCGTGCTGGGACCTATCCTCTTTACCATGTATACTTCTCCTCTTGGTGACATAGCAAGATGTTTTGGCCTGAGCTATCATCTCTATGCTGACGACACGCAGCTCTATGTTGCCTTCAAGCCAGGAATAACCGATCAGGTCTGTTGTCGGCAAATTCAGGATTGCTTGGCGGCAATGCAGGACTGGATGAGTGGCAATTTCCTGAAACTTAATAATGACAAAACTGATGTGATCCTGATTGGTTCCCGACACCAACACTCTGTGTTTGAGATGGAGCACATTTCCCTGAATGGCCAGAATCTGTCGCTCTTGGAATCAGTTCGTGACCTTGGAGTGATCCTAGACAACAGATTGAATATGAATGACCACATCACAAGTGCCTGTAAGAGTGCCAACTACCATCTGAGGAACATTGCAAGAATTCGCAGATTCTTGTCTGAATCTGATGCAGTCAAGGTTATTCACGCCCTAGTATCGTCACGCATTGACTATTGTAATGCAGTATTAGCTGGTCTGCCTAACTCTTCTATCTGTCGCCTTCAAAGAGTACAGAACAGTGCCGCCCGTGTTCTAGCTCGTGTGAGGAAGAATGTTCACATCACCCCAATACTAAGACAATACCACTGGCTTCCAGTCAAGAAGAGGATTGAGTACAAGATTCTTACCCTTGTTTTCAAGGCATTACATTGCATGGCTCCGAAGTATCTTCAGGACTTGGTCACAGTAAAGCAGTCAGCTTACAGCCTACGTTCTTCGTCTTCGACGGTGCTACATGTTCCCAAAACTCGGACAACCTACGGGGATCGCGCCTTCCTCCATTTGGCTCCTTCACTTTGGAATAAACTTCCGGATAATATTCGTAACATGCACAGCCTAGATACTTTTCAACGACATGTCAAGGCATATCTTTTTGCTCAATCATATGATTAGGGTTCTTTTTTTTGTGTGTGTGTGTTTTCTTCTTCTGTTAGGCGTTGTCATTGTATTGTATTATTTTGTATGGTATTGCACTGTATTGTAATGTACTATTTATTTGTACCTTTTCAATTTTCTTAAGAGAGAGCAGAAAGCGCTTTGAGTAGTTTGTAACTGGACATAGCGCTTTATAAGAAATTACTTATATATATACTTATATAAGGTGTTAACGATATATATGACATAATATTCCTTTACATGCCTAATTTTCATTCTAAGCAGCATGCTAATGTATCATCAAATGAAACGGCTTTTCTACATTCGACAATTATCCACTACTGTGGTTCTTCCGCTGGATGACAAATTAATTCTCTTTGGTGTAAACACACTTGAATTTTGGACCCCTTTCCAGGCAAAGTTAGACAGTTTGGAGTGAGCGTGGCATGTTTGAATACATCAACCGATACACACCAGGTAGATTTATAAACAAATTACAGACACAGCCTTGAACGCGCAAGAATGCGGGACTTAACGAAGTGTGCGGTTGGGTAAGGGGGGGGGTGAGGAAGGGAGATACATGATTACAGATCAAATCCTGTCGGATTGGAAGGGATTTTGGAGCTGAGATTGGGAGCATGACACAGAACGGAGCAGAGAAGTGGCGGAAGAAGAAGGACGAGACTCGAGACGGCGTGAGGGACGTCATAAGAGAGTTCAGAAAACGAGAACAGATTTAGTCATCTCTGTCATCTCCCTCTTTGGAATGAAACTGGAACGTCGCAAAACGCTTCTCACTGGTGATGAAAATATTTTGGATGGCTACACAACCACATTACGATGTAACGTGATGTGTTCAATGTCTGACCCATTTACAGTCCATAAAAAAAACATGCACGATGCTTGAATGGGCACACACAAAAAAAAAGAAGAAAAGAAATGAAAAACAAGAGAGAAAATAGATATGAACATAAGCTGACTAGTACTAATTTTGCTTTTGTATAGCTAGTGTCATAATGAAGAAGTGGTCATCAAAAAATATTATGGTGTTCTGAATATCACTCATAACTCTAACAAGATATGCTTAGTGAAATTCCTGGCTGATGCAAACACCTGGACATAATGTTTTACTCACAATTTCCCCCTTGTTCATGGTGTAAACAAAATAGTAACAGTAAATATATTTTGGACTTACCATGCCACGCTCACAGGGTTGTAAACTGCTATGCATAAGACTTTGATGCATTACCCTCACCCTTCCTTACTAGCAGTGTAGTGTATAGGAAAATGCAAGAGTGTACCCCATTATTCAGCTTCTGATGGTGAGGTGGTCAATGATTGCACATATTAATGCCACTATATTCTCAAACCTGGATTTTGGAGGTTATTACCAGCAGAAAATCTGGCATAATTTGGAAGCTGCAGATTTATTTGTATTTAAGAGACATCAACCTATGGATGCAGAACCTTCTTAGCACATGTCCACATTCTATGTGATGCACTGCATATAAAGTCATTTGATTTGACTTAAGGATGGTTACAAGATTTTTTTTTAGCTCAAGTACTTGACTCATCAAGTGATGCATCAAGTTTAAATTCTTTCTTCATTCAAACACAGTGATACATACAATCACTGAGAAGTTCTCACTTCATTTTCCTTCGATAATCCTCATTCATAAAAAAAAAATGCATTGCACAGTACATATGATACAGTGGAAAATAAAGAGTGGCAATGCTGCATGCACTCTTGAGCACTCTATGTCTATATCCATAAAATGCATAATGTGGTACACAGGGTTTTCAACGAGAGAGTTGACGTGGATTTGTAATGGATATGATCTCTACAGTGAACATGAAAATTTCAGCATTGAACTCAAAGTTCACCACTCATAGTTGACAGGTTTCTCAGTCAGCCATGCAGACACGCTTTTGCACATCCATCGTAATTGCTTTTATCATATCTAATTAATTTCAATTAGCGCTGTCCTAACAAAACCTTGATAATCCTGTATAGTTTGTGGATAATAATCCAAGCTATCTTAAACCCCTACATAATTTCCTCTGCTGGCTACTAGCCACTGTATTTCCCGACAAACCACTTGTCTAACTGGTTCTCAGCATTTGTAAAATGAAGAGTACAGTAAACTCTACCTTTCAATAGGGGTGGGGGTATGAGGGACCAACAAGCTTTCTGCGATGAATACAATACAATAAATTAACCTCGAGGCCTAAGAAGCTATCAGTTATAACAGTAAGCCCTATATTTTCATGGAGAATGCATATTGGTCACAAACTTTACTCTCTTGTGTATGCTAAACATTCATGTTTAACATACACAAGAGTATGTTAAACATTTTCTTGAATAAACAAATTATTAAATCAAAACCTTAGAAGCTGAAGAAATTCCAACCTCAGAAACATCAGTTAGCTGGGTATTTTAACTGATACTTCTGTTGCCAAAACTTCCCACTTATCTTGACAGAATCCCTGTAAGTAGCTGGAATGCTTTTTGGCTAGAATGAGTTGTCTGTTGATATGTATATAACCTTTTCTTATCAGTTAATTGGAATAAGATGAATTCTATACATGTACAGGCAATGAGACTATTCTTTCACTCTTCAGCCATGTTTCGCAGTGAGCTAGGACTGATAGACTCACCTCTCCCTTGGAATGGAAGGGATCATGCTCTGTTTAAAGGGATCGTACAGTTTTGGTTGAGACCTAATTTCAGGTTTCCAACATTTTTTGGTGAGATAATGAGAAACCTCTTATGAAATATGAAAGAGCGTGTAATTCTATGAGTAATTCAACGTTTATTTGATGAAAATTGGTTTTGAAATGGCTGAGATATCCAAAAAGAGCGATTCTACTAAAGTGTGGGACCCACACTTTATCACGATCGCTTTGTTTTACTTTGTTTTTGGATGTTTCTGTCATTCCAAACCCGATTTTCATCAAATAAACTTTGAATTCCTCTTAAAATGGTATGCTCTGTACTATATCATAAGTGTTTTCTTGGTATCTCGCAAAAAGTTAAAAGCCCAATTCTCATCTCCACCAATACTGTACTATCCCTTTAAAGTGTTTGCTCATCTTGTGCCAATTAAACAGGGATTTAGGAGTCGTTGGTTTGTCTTTCCCCATCAGCAGCTCACGTCCCCTGTCTATTCACCAGGGTAGTAGGGGCAGGAGGGGGAGGGCGTAGTTGTGACTGACAGCTGCCCTGGGTCACACCGGTGCCGGCTGCACCTGTCTGCTTGAGTCAACCTGGACGTGTCAGCCGCTCTGTCTCGTGATGCTACAATGTCCTGGGACAGACACCTACAGGTACTAGCCCCATTATCCCCCACACCTCCCCCATTATTTCATCACAGATTATATTATGTAGGGAGTTTAGACTTTAGACCGGATTAACTTCCAGGCTGGTGAAGAAAACACCCTACATGAAAACAGATTTTGAAATGTTGTTGGAGCTCCAAAGCATATCAAAGCATTATTCATCAATTTCATTTCCAGCTTTTTTTTTTTTTTCATACAGGTCAATTTGTACAGTGAGTGTTATCCTTGCCAAATTATGAGGCTACAAGCTGCCTACCAAAATGTCCGTATCAGTCTTTAAGACATAGCATAGTAACACAGCAGCTCACAGGAGACACACCCACAGTAGTCTACATGTAGTGTCCACTTGTGAATTGCATAATTAGGCAATGTAGTAAACCAGCTCATATTTTGTATATATGACAAATCTAATGATTAGATTAGCATGCCTTATCTAATCACATACTACAATGTAGCTCTTGTATGCTACACTGGTTCAAAATGTGTGTATTGATGAAATGCAAGGTGATTATCTATCCCATGTGAAGTGGGCACTCCAGACAAGTACGTAACTTCGCAGAAACGTGTTGTCAAACCAAACGGCGAGGAGATACGTCCCCCGTGACTTCCTTCAATCCTCACCTATTCTGCGTCACATTTCTCCGTACTCTTCAATCACCACAGTGTCCGGTTTCAAAGGGCTCTTTATATTGGCTCGGTTATCCCACCACCTCGGGTGAGAGCTGCCTGATGGTGGCTGGTGGAATGACCACTGCCCAAAGGGGGGAATAACTTTGGAAAACCAGCAAATAATGGAGTAAAACTATCTCCTTATCTAATTCCAAAACAGATGACTGGGATTATCTCAACTGCAAAAGGCCTGTGTCTCATTGCCTGCTTTCCTGGAATGCTTCTGCTCAAAAGATACTGAGGGAAAAATGAGAGTTATCCGGATGGCGCATTATTCCGATTTCTCCGAGCCATCCATCTCACATTGACCACGTGACGTCATGGAGACGGCGATGATTGCGCACGGCGAGCGGAGAGTCAGTGGAATGTCCGAAGATGCTGGGAAGCTGCCCGGTAAATGTTTGATTGCCAGACCGATTAATCTTCATGCAGCATTCATGTCTCACAAATAAATGATGCTCTCTCATGCTTACTGGTGACGTGCAACGACCATCTTTGACTGAAGGAGGCTCAGTCTAATGTCGTCATACGGTTGACATCACAGTATGACTGAACACTAACCAAATGATATCATATGTAGTTGGGTTTTTTTTTTCTTTTCTGTTTGTTATATATTTGAAGATCGAAAGCATGTCTTGCTTATTAAAGTTGATAATATGGCAATAAGATAACATTGCGCCATGGTCTATACTTCACCAGAAAGAGAAAGGAAAGTGGGAGATAACCAGAATAAAAGTATGATGTCACACTTATCATCATTCTTCTGCTATTCCAAACTTTCAAGGTTTTAAGTTCTTTGTTTAAATATCTCCTTCTAAATGAAAACTTTAACTATACCCTACAGTCTGTCAACTCATACTGAATTCAAGCCAGCATTGCCTCCCCCCCCCCCCCCCTCCACATACAATTCTTCTTAAATTCACCCTAGGATGCAACTTGCACTGAGACAGTACATTGGATCAATCATACAGTGGTCTGAAACCTTCTTTAAAGGTGTTTGCAGCGACTGATGCTTATTCTGTATACATCCTGACAGTAGCAAATGTCTCAATTTATTTATAACCAGTGCAATTGATTGAAAACAATGTGCAGTAAAGAAGGGTGTGTAGCAAGAAGTGGACATTGTCTGCAACAATTTTAACAGCAGTCTATGGCAATGTAAACAAGTCAGCTTACATGGCATTCTACTTGGGGGACTTCAAAATGATCTTTTCCTACCATGTGACAATCATGCTACTTATATAGAAGTTATGATTTTTTTTTCGCTGAAAGTGACCAAAACTTGATTGTTTTTGCATTTGTACAATGGTAGCAAGTTTCTCTGTCTTGAAAGGGGTATAATTATTTCACATCCTCGATATATGTTGATATTTTGACATGTAACAATAACAAAATTGGGAAGCTGTGTTCATTTACTTACTGGTATTTAGATGGTCACAACTTCCTTATAATTGCTATTACAAAATGAAAACTTTGCAAACTTTTGCTATTTTCTTTTTCTCTAAAAAACTTTCATGAAAATCATATCTAAGAAAACTAACTGTGCATTTCCCTCCCTATCTCCTTCACCTGCAGACAAACACACAGACAGACAAAGATCCAAACAAACAAAGAAACCAAGAGCACACAGCCCAATGAAGTTTTGGCCTCTGACTCATGGTTGCAGGTGGTTGCAATAAACATTTGTGACTGCCCAGCTCACAACTCATTATAAGTAGGCCAAAATGAACTTCCATTTGTCTAAATACAGTGTAGTTTGAAAGAGTAAGCTCTAATCTATAAATTTATAACTGATCAATACTGGACCATCCAATGAAATATGAAAGAGTTAGCAGGTGCAGCTTCAAAGAAATGGGAGAAAAGAAGATTTCAATATTAGAGTCACTCTGGTGAGTTGTATAGAAGTACAAATAAAAAAAGAATAGAGTCCATAAAAAAAAAAACAGCTCATGTTTTGATTTCAGTTTTGTTTTAAAACTGCAAAATTTTGACAGCAGGGAGAGAAAAGTTTACTCTCGTGGTTATAAAGACAAACTTTACAAATTGGAGTTGGTCAATCCGAATGACATATTTTGGTCCACTACAGAGAATTCTAATCTGCAACTTTTTTTGTGGGTTTTGATCTGGGCGGTCACATTATCACTTAGACAGAAATCTTGCATGCAAGGCAAGTACCCAAGAATTATGGCAAGCCTTCCAATGTGGCCAGAGTGTCTCGTGTCTCAGAGAAGGAGAGAGCAAGAAAGAGAATAGTTGTTGTTTGTGATTAGGGGCGTATAGAGCCCTATTTCTCCCTTGTTGAAGTTGAAGACATCTCAGCAACTTCATTATACATTCACCAAGCACGATGCCAAGTCATGAATCAATTGACATTTTTGGCATTAAGAGTTTTAATCACAACACACAGTATATCATGATGCCTCCCAAGTATTCTTTATTTCCTGCTTTGGCGTCACAGCAGAGTCAACAGCAAAAAATTGAAAACAATTGAAATCAACTTTCAGAGGGCTACACAAACAAACACCAAATCCAAGAAATGACCTGCATTCTTAAAGAGATTGGAAAGGGGGACAGGAGGTAAAAGTATGCCAAGTGTTTCAACCCACCCTCTTTTTCCACATCTCATCCTAATAGCTGTAGACAAATGACAAGTCCAGTGTAGACTATTAGTATTAAGGCAAATGTCCCTGCAATTTGTTTTACCTTCTCACTTGTTCTATTTTGAGGAATTCCTTAAAACATCACCTACTATCCAGCATTAAAATCCCCAAATCATGTCTTGAATATCAATTCACTGTGGTCATCATGTGTATAAAAGATAATATTACTTGGCTGAAATTTAGAAAGAACTTTAATCAACAAAGTTTTCTGTATAAAATGAATGTCATTAAACTGAAATGAACTGTTCCTTAAATTGTGCAGTTGCCCTGGCTTGCCAGCTTGCTACAAGTAGACAATCAAATAGATATTTTTTGCATGACTGTGGAAAGCCATGGGTCATTATGTCAAGTTCTGTTACATCTGGGCCCAATTTCATAAACTTGTTATCAATAGCAAGTTACAATAAATGCTATAAACTACTGAAATCCTTGAATATGATTGGCTGAGAGCAAATTTGTCACAGAAATGTGGCAGTTGTTACTGATAACAAGTTTTATGAAACAGGACCCTGGAAAGAAAACAAAATGGTGAACGTACTTTGTTCTAGAATGTGTCTACTTAATCATTGCGGTCATCATGGTGACAACTTGTCAGACACACCGTCTCGTAATACATATATTTGCACCTGAACCCGTTGAGGACGGTTTGATTTTGCTACAACACGCATTTCTCATAGACGCTTGCCTGAGTATACTCAGGACTCCTCCTCAACGGGTTAACATGCAAGCGTCACATCATATGTTTTGATAAATTGCAATGTCTTGTAAGCTGCGAAAGCGGTTTGCTCCATGAAAGAACTAACACATAAAAGCAGCACAAAGCTTTCTCACCTGGCCAGAGTGGTAGAAGTCCATGGCCTTTTGGACAGACTCCTGGTCAGCCATCAGCACCCATGCCAGACCATTGGGCTTTCTCTGCACAGGGTCCTGTATTTGGGGGACCAGAAGGGGGTGGGAAGGAAAGAAATACTAAATTCAATCACAGATGTATAAGATTCATCAATGGCATCCATACCTGGTAAGTACACATGTGTACACATACATACATACACAGACTTTAGAAGGGATTGAACAGATCTGACTACTATGAGATGTACTACTATGAGATAAGACCTTTTCTTCATATTACATGTCTCTATTAATGCTTTCATTGCTCATTTATACTTACATTTAAGTATCATAAAAATACCTGAACTTGATCTGATTGCTTCCATATCATCTGTACATGGTATCCCCCTGCATTAGATCTGAATGCCTCCCCTGTGATTGCTTTAGCAGAAGAATTAATCCTCCTGAACAAAGATTAAGTACTTCGGACCAATCTCTGCATATATACACGAACACATCTCTGCACACATGTACACATTAGAAAAACATCAGTGAGCAAATGAAACAATATTACTTAGCTACACAGCACCTCAAGGCAATTGAAGTGTTCAAATATTGGTATGGGAGGGGAAGGGGTGAACAGAGAGGACACAATCACCCTATGCTCTCTTCACTGAATGTTTGTGTTAGCTCATGGACTGGTCAAAAGCCTTATTAAAATCCCTTGCATGATGTTATTTCTGTCATGTAAAAAAACGACAACAGTTAGCTTTGCAAGTGATTGTTACATCTGAAGCATAAGATACTTCACATTGTGATAATACTGGCGAGATTGAATAGTCTTTTTGTTTCAGAGAATACAACTTGAAGAATAAGAAGAGATGGGCAAACACAAGACCTGTCTTCTTAAGTTAGCCTTAGAAAGTTACAGATACTGAAGATGGGAACATTGACAAACTAGGTAAAATGTGAGAAATGTGATATCTGTCACAAAAATTGAAAGTTGATGTCTTTGACTACATTTGACTTTAATCTTAAAAGTCTAAGAATGTTTATAAATTTGGAATTTGTTTGGCTACTTGGGCAAGCTTTTGGAGTAACATGTAAGAAGAGATCTTTGACAGTGTGAACAGAAAAAGTGCTATGTCACATTTACATCAGAATGAGAGTTAACATTTTGCATGTTGGCAAATTCCAAAAGTCATGAAAGATAAAACCCGGAAAATGTATGGCTTATACAGTGAAAAAAGAAGAAGATGGTAACACTATGGTAATGATGATGATGATGGGTATGACTGTAAAGATGATGGATATAGTTAAGAATGAGATGGCATTCTGAGTGAGCTGGTCGTGGTGGTGATGATGGTGGTGGCGGTGGTGGTGGTAGAGATGATTGTTGTTGTGGTAAATATTTATGGTGGTAGTGGTGGTGGTGATAGAAGTGGTAGTGGTGATGGTGGTGGCAGTGGTGGTTATAGCGGTTGATTGTTGTTGTGGTAAATAGTGATGGTGGTGGTGGTAATGATGGAGATGGTGATGGTGATGGTGATGGTGATAGTGGTGGTGGTTGTGGTGGTGGTGGTTGTGGTGGTGGTGGTGGTTGTAACGGTGGTGGGATGATGGTAATAGTGATGGTGGTGATAGTGATGGTGTTGGTGGTGGTGATAATGGTGATGGTTGAGGTGTTAGGGTGTAGGTGGCAGGGAGTGATGTAAATGACGATAATGTAAAATATGGCTACAGTCATACTACAATCATATCACCTTTAAAAAGATAATGGCTGGACAGCCTCTACCACTGTCATGATCCTCTGAAATAATTGATCACCCTACTTCCAGTAGATGTCTCTCAAAGAATTTCCTGCAATGTCTCTTTAAACATCAAAATAACTCTGGGCACAGTTGTCCCATGCAATAAAGATGATTGTGTGGCTACAATATGGCAAAGTATGATTGACCAAATCAGTTAGGCCTGAATGCATCACGTATCACAAGAGAGGGGGAGTTATTGGGATTCGTAAAACGTGAGTTGAGTACTCAATATACCAAAATGCTAGGCCACTATTCATGATAGAGTGTCGAACAGACAAACAGCTGCTGCTTTTCTGGGCCTCATAGTTATTCTGTCCTACATTGTTTGCTTCTTTCACCAGGATTCATGTCTCCACCATCCAGTGCTGTGTTTTATCATTTCATCTCATTCTTAAATGCTATTGTTTGTATTATCTATATCTTATTATGCTACACGTGAACGATCTAAATCTCTTCTCATCCCGTCTCTTCTCGTTTCGAAGGAATTCCCATCTCATTATTTGGTGGTCATTTCCTGTTAACACCATATCTCTTTCCGTGATATACGTCAATGCATACAGATATCTCATATTTTTGTTCTGCATCATTAATCTCCTCTTTCCACTTGTGCTCAGCTGTGAGAATTCCTGCTACAACTGATTTCAAAGCTCTATTTCACACCATTATGCTAACCTTTGACCAATGGAAAGACACACACAGACACAGAAATAGACACACACACACACACACACACACACACCCACGTACCCACACACACACACTAATAATGGGAGTTTGATGTGTCAGAGCAGCTCTCTAATCATTTTTTTCAAAATATGAATTTAGCAATCACCTCCCCCCCCCCCCAAATTAAAAAACAAAACAAAAACAAAAGGATATCTGGAGATATATGAACCTTAATTTCCCTAAAAGTGATTAAAACTCAAGAATACACTCAGACATTAAAAAAAATAGAAAACCTTCACAATTTTCCACTGGCCTCTTTCAATATCAAAGCAACAAATTATTTGGGTTTTGAAATGGCTTGGCTACTTCTGACTTCAAGAAGAATATCTGAGAAGAGAAAGATGGTGAGATGCTGAGGACTGGCCCAAACCCGATGGAGATCACTCCTCCGGAGAGACCGCCCATTGACATGTCGATAGTCTAATGATCAAACGAGAGTTGTATCTATCATCGTCCCAGTACGCCAGTGATGTGTGCTCGCCCCAAGGTGTTCAAACACTGATGTCATGGATGACCGATGGGGATGACATCCCACGACTCCCTCACACGCCCCACCGGTCACAGCTGCAATTGATTCCGCTAAAGCTACCTAAACATCCTCCCCCTCCTCTCCCTTCTTCCTAATAATCCAGAACGATGTAGAAATTGTCTGCAACTTTCAATATCACCCAGGGCAGTATGATCAAACAAAGCGAAAAAGAAACAAAGCCATACAGAGTACAGTAGACACACATAACTTTGCATTTTACACCATACAAGAGAGAAAACTTGTACAGTAATGACCAAAAATACTCTCCTCATCTCAAAATCAAATCATGGTTTAATCACTTAGCTGCTGATTAGGGATATCATTTAAAGTGCTGCATATCCCTTTAATTGAAATTGTCACAGACTATCCAATCCTGGATGCAACCAACAGGGTTTAATGCCCCCATCATGCCAACGTAGATACTGACCACAGTTCAGAGTTTGCGTTTGGTACACGTACATGCACATACACATTCAATATAGGTTAGGGTCCATTAGACATCGACTCTCATGGAATATAAATTGATAGGAGATCACACGAAGCCCGCCATCTTTCTTCTCTTTCTGAGTTTTCCTCCTCCTTCCATTTCATGTAAATTTACACTAAATTCTCTAACTCTCCTTCATTTTGATATTCCATTCAATGTATATCCTCCACATTTGCAGTTTCCTTCCTCACCCCTCTTTTTTGTGCATTACTTTCCATCTTATCCTAACCAAAGTTTATCTTTTTAAAATCAAATTTCTACTTTAAGATGGCAGTAGTCACTCTTTATTCAATATTCTTCTTTACATTACCCTTCCATGATCTTGTCTTTCTCCCCCCCCCCCCCCCTCTTCTTCTCCTCTATGTACAATACAAATGGAGAAAAAAAACTCCGGTGATATGACCACAAAAACAAACATGTAGGCATATTCACCGATATTGAATTGTCTGGTCTGCAGGGTTCATTTCTGATTTAGCGCAAAGTTGCTTCCTTCATATTTCTGCCATTATTCACGGGGAAACTTGCCTCGAGCACTGATTTGTCTGCAAGGTGACAAGTTCCTTACATGTTGCCATGTTGTTGGCTCACCCCCTGAATGTCATCAACACTTAAGCTTCAAACCAAAGGTTACTGCCTCCAGGGTTGTGATCTTTTTTTTTCTTTTTCTTTTTTTTAATAAAAAGACTAATACTTCAGCCTTTACTGTCCTCCTACCTAATCAACTCCAAAGGTCAATTATTGACAGTCTTAAATAAAAGGAGA
Source organism: Diadema antillarum (assembly GCF_040938485.1). Lineage (NCBI taxonomy): Eukaryota > Metazoa > Echinodermata > Echinoidea > Diadematoida > Diadematidae > Diadema > Diadema antillarum. The sequence continues at coordinate 862,994 of NW_027271164.1, read as the reverse complement.
ACATTTTATACATTGACAAATCCGAAATATCCTAGCCTGTTTCCCGTCAACAGCTAATCATCTGTCAGTCTTTCTACTTGTGTATGATTCCATCACTCATCCTTTCCACCAATCTCTTTTCCTTTCTTCCTTTCACCCAAAGCATTTCTGTTTATCATGGAATATTTCCTTGACAATCATATCTGAACCTCCTGTATTCTGTCACCATAATTGCTGTGCATGTCCCCCTTCAAAAAAAAAAATCTTGTTTCCATCATTTGAGTTTTTTTCTCCTCCCTCTATTCTACCCATAATTCCACACAAACATTCCCCCCCCCCCCCAGCTGTATACATATATTTACACTGAGCACTGGATTATCAGTAACTGTACTGAATTCTTCTTCCTTTTTTCCCCATGTCTCTGGTCTTCATTTACCTTTCTGTTTGATAAGCTTGTTTCTCGGGAGGGAGGAAAATGACATCTTCTACTTCTGACACCAATCTTATACTAAAAGTGTTCTGCAGTTTCAAAACAAATGCTTGCTTCATTTTGTGTACTTTTATTCATTCCATATTGGAGAGAAGGCTAACAAATACAATGTACATGCAAAATGCTTTATATCAAATGGGTTAGTCAAATACCGGTTAGTGACTAGCTAAACACAGTCACGTGATGGAGGCATATTCGTTATGTTCGCTCATGGGCGAACATTTTTGTAATGTTCTCCCATGGGAAAGTAATGTTCATCATTCACGTAACAAATGACAGAAGGCCTAGGATCGACCGCGCGAACAGTGAATTTGGCTCTGCAACATGCGAGCGAGCGATCGAGTGCGTTGTGCTGGTGGTTGATGCTGACGTATTTGACTAACCCATATAATATAACAGATGATGACTTTTGTTGTCGGGAACATGTACCAAACGTTCCACCCTCAGGGTTTGAAATACTATTTCGGGAGGCTATAAGTCCCTCGAACATAACCTCCCTCAATAGCATTTCAAACCCTTCGGGTGGAACATTCGGTATGTTCCCTCCCCCGCCAGTCATCATCTACATAATCATCACTTTCTAACAGTCTGACAAAACAAAATGAAATCAAGCCAACGCTTGAAATTAATGTGAAGTGAATCATTTGTGTGAGAAAGAGTTTTCATACCTAGACAATTTCTTTTCCTCTATCATACTCACATACCTACACAATTTATTTCTTTTCCTTTATCACACTCACATACTTAGACATTTTTTTTTCTTCATCATAGTCAATGATCTCTTTTTCATGTATCTTCTTATTTGTTTGCTTTGTTTGTTTTTTTTACGTTGAAGTTCATGCATGGTATGGTGATGGTGTGGTGGTGGGGGAGGGGGTCAAGTTTTGGGAAGAGCTAGGCAACATGCTGTTCTAAAATGATCATACACCCCACATTCCTGGCTGGAATTATCAGGTCTATAGTCAGCTGGCCACTGGAGTAACTGATGGGGCAAAATGCCAATGTCATGGTGAGTACATAGAAATACAGCCACGCACAGTGGACTGTCCAAAGTAATGATAGATTGTGCCCATCTGTACCATGGGGCAGAAGTTCAACAGCAGCTTCATATTTTTTTCTTCAAATAGATTGTTTGTGAGGGTAGATGTCCTTTGCATGCCTCCCTTGATATCCACATGATCAAGGTAGTAAAGTGAATCTGCTAAAGATCAGCAAATATTTGAGGCAAAAATTTGCTTATAATGCAGGTATTTTCTTTTTCGTTAGGCACCACAAAGTATAATTCTTCATGATAAATTTCCAAAGCACTGCCCACAAGTCTGACTGATGGCTTTTGATAAAGGGTCTAGGGAGTTACTCAACCCTGCCCTATCATCATTTGGAAAAAGAAATCTTATAGGAAAAATAAAAAGAGCATTAAAGAACATCAATACTCAAATGTTTGTCACATCTATAGCTTCCAAACAACTCATCCATGCATGTGTCTGACATAAAGATTTAAAGTCAACAGTTTATATGACCTCTGAGATATGTTGGTATGCATGACATACGGAGCAAATCTTGAATTATTTAACGCAAGATACGGAGAAGGAGGAAGAGAAGGGGTGGAAGTTTTATAGAGAAATGGGAGGCGACGTCTCCTTACCTTCATAATGCAGACCTCTTTAACCTGACAGTCAGCCTCGCCATCCAGGTCGCCTTCAAGCTTGTTGGCCGAGACGTTTCCTGGCAGGTTGCTGACATAAACGGCACAATCACGCATTGATTCAACCTGTTTGTCGGGTGGAACACACGAACGAGGTTTATCATTACACACGGCGGTAATTGTGAACTCCGGATTCTACGAAAATCATTTATACATGTTGCTAGGAAACCAATTCATGAGCAAGCTAATGAGGAGATGTTTTGAGACACTACAGAAGACATGTTTCGTAACTGGCACGCAAAAATCTAGTAAAAAGGCAGTAAATTTGATGTCATCACTTATTGGCATCATGCTCTGTTTCCAACATAGGATACAAGGGAGTTTATACTTGAATGACTCTGCTCCTTTTCCCCTTGCTCCTAATTCTTTGTCTAACACTTGTACTGTCTTCACCTGCAAAATTCTTATTCACTGCACTGTGGAGTGGAGGGATTTGTGAATTTCCTCCTGACATATTCTGAATCAAACTCGAGGCCAATACTGTCTAATATGGTTACAGTAAGAAAAGGAATTTGGGGCATCTTTACATGATTTTGTGGCAAATTGTCAAAATTGAGAACACATTGCATTATGCAATATCTAAAAAAAAAATAATTAACACTTCGTAAAGTTTGCCTACAAATTTTATTCATTTTACTTCCACAAGTTTCCAGAACATCTAGAATTAAGAAACCTAGATGATTAAACAAATTGATGAAATTCTTGCATCCAGTTATTTTTGCTGCAACTGATTGACATCACAAACTGCCCTAAATCAATGTAAATAAGCACAGAATTGACCAGTGTTTCAGTAGTAGCCATGACAAAAAAAAAAAAAATCATGATAGTTATGACTATTGTCAAACTAGTGAAGTTATCAAAAAGGATCACTTGTAAAATAAATTGTAGTCAACACTTTCTTTTAATCTGCTCTAAGGATAAGCAAATGTAAAATATGCAGTTGTTCGAGCTGTTCAATTGCCAATATCTCAAATACCAATAGGAATTGTGCATTCATTCACAGGTATGACTTATAAAAACTGTGATTCAATGCTCCTTGGAATTTCATGTACAAAACAGTCAAAGTACAGTGTAAAGTAGAATTAAAATGGGGTTGGGGGAAGTATAGAATGATAGCTATACAGCAGTGCTATTGGTTGTATCTTTTTCAATTATAAAATATATGCTTCTTTCCTTATCTCTTCATCACACTACTGTAGGTACATACATCTGACGGAAATTAATATGATCTCATACACAATGCATGTGAATAGCTCACTTTCCTGTACTAAAGAGGAACTTCTCTGTATTTTGTGTGGAACCCTCTTTTGCAAAGAAACATTTCTATTTCCTCACACTACGCAAAATCTGTTTTGGATAGTGAAATTGATGTTGATGCTGCCATTTGCTAGTTCCTGATTTTCAATCAAAACAAAGTATATTATCACAATTTCTCACAATTTACTGATGATAAACACTTGATTTACAATTTACTGCTAGGCAACACAGATTTGCAAAAGAGAGAGGGAGAGAGGAAGAAAAAACCCAAGAAGTTGCAGCTTTAATGCAGGGGTTTGGTGCAACTAATAAGTAGTTCTCAGAAAAACAAATGTAACAAAACCTGCAGATATTATCAATCTGGTTAGAACAGTATCAGAATTATAAAAATAGTTCCTCAAAGAAGTAGAAGGGGGAAGGGGGGGGGGGGGGGGGGCTGAGAGAGGAAACAGGAAAAAGTCACCTTGCTTAGCATATAATTATATACATTTGACACACTCAAGATCATCCTGGTAGTTAACCCGTTGAGGACAGACTGATTTTGCTACAACATGCATTTCCCATGGACACCAGCCCAAGTATACTCTGGACTCATCCTTAACAGGTTAACACGCCAGGAGGGTAAGCAGACAATGCAGCTCAAAACTGGGAGAAAGGGTATGGGCAAACATATTCAAATACATCGCGATAGTGATGAGTTATCTACATTTGATGTGAAGATAACAGGACATAACCATAGAAGCATCTTGAGGAAGATTTATATACATTAAAAAAACCTACTAAAATTATGATAATATGGTAGACATAATTTTGGCAGTAACCCTAACCTCACATTTTATTCAAATGCTGATAATGAAGTCTAATTGCAAATTTGTACACACAAAGATTCTAAACATCTACAACAAAATACCAAATATGTCTAAGACTCACATTTCTTTTTCCAGATTACATTAATGAGAGTTCTTATTCTGTTTTTAATTTTGTTCGTTCATCATCTTCGTTCACTCTAATTCAAGCCACATGATATGCCCTGCACATTGTAGTAACTTTTCTCTCTCTCATGAATAATTTCAAGCAGACAAATTTGCAGAGTCAGTCGGGTTAAATCAGTATGTATCTCGGCAAATTACCACTCAGCAACTAATCCCCTACTTCTGGATGCCACCAGGAAAAGTGTTAAAATCTGGGCTCTGAGGGGAATATTTTCTTCCAATTTTACAAGAGTGGTAGAAGAATATGAGATTATCCTGAATCTCATTAGGATTTCAGCAAAGTGCTCTTAGAGCATGGAAGCCTCTAATCTTATCAGAGAGATTTATTGGCTTTTCAACTACAAAACAACTCAAACTAACTCACAACTTTACTCGAGTCAGAATTTACTCCATGACAATACTCCATGCATATGAAAACCAGACCTAAAACTACATCAAGTGTGAAGTCATACTGAAATTAAGAATAAAACAACACACACACTACCAAAGAAAAGAAGAGTGTAATATGGATAGTTCTTGTTTCATGGCTGACATTTAGTTCAGGGATGAGAACTAAAATGCACACCTTGGGATGTATTTTCTCCTCTACTACACGATCCTTACAGACCCAGGACAAAACATTCCTGCTGTACTGAATGTGTGAACATGGAGGCTACTTTCTTCAGGTGTGTCTGGCTGAATATCACAGTTGACATTATCATTCATTCCTAAGCACTCTATTTCCCATGTGACAACTTCAATTGCAAAACCTCTTAACTATTGCCAAAATTTTATGCGTAAAAAGATACGATGAATTCGACATGAATTTCAAGGAAGCTTGTAGCCAGAATGCACAAATGATATTCTGTTCCACCTCACAGTGCAGGTATATGGGTACATGTATCATGAGCTAGATTTTTGGGGAAAAAAAGAAAAGTGTGGTGAAATGTAAGTATCACGAGGCAGTTTGCCTTTTTGACCTCTGAAGTGTGGCAGAGATTTACATTTCAGTCTGAAGTGGATGTGGTATATTTTTAACGGTATGGTCTTACTTTGGAGGTCACGAGGTGCTGTTGCCGGTCTCGCAAAGAAGATTGGATTTGTCAGCAGTATTGGGTTTCCCATTAGCTTCATTTTCTAAATAAACACTCATCCTACATCTAATCTCCACAACCCGAACTAATTGGGTTGTAGTAATTAATTTAATGTTGTATCAACACGCCACATTGTCTGTGCCAAACACAAGCATTCAATACTTCACACTCTTCTACTCAGAGTGGCTAATTCGACTTGTCTGATTAGTTTGCTGGGCAAAAGATAGGCCTACTGCTGCTTTACGATGCTTTTATGCTTCTTTACATGTTGGAATACTTTCATCTTTGGGACAATAGGCATGAGGCAAGAAAGCAGGAGATATTTTATCATGCATTTCAAGAATATGAATGGAGTAGTTGGTTACTTGAAACAAAATATCGAAGAAAGTACTGATTTCTGTAAGTCATATGTATATGACCATAGGCACGAATAAGATGCCATGTAACAGTGCTCTGCTGGTTGCATGAAGTGAAGAATTTCAATACAAAGTGTTGTCAAAATATTGAATAGGAGAATAAGGAAAAAAAAATTTTTAAACTGTTAGCATATAAAAAATCGAAGAAAGTTAAAAAACGTTCTTCCCTGTGCATTTGTGGCTTGAATAGTAGTTTGGCGCATGAGACTGCATGAATTCAATTTTGAAAAGTCATTAATTGATGAAAACTGAAGAGGCTTGGAAAGGGTAGATGCTATATGAAACATACAAACTTAATATTCTCAGTAAACCCTCACTGTCAAAATTAAACATGAAAGTTATGACGTTGAGATTGGAAAGTTTACTTCTCTCCCTGGCATATCTCACCTTCTCGACACCTTATGAAACTGATTGTTTCCGTGAAAGCAACCAAATTCCCATACTCTTCATCCAGCACCACATGGTTGCTAATCAATCTACAAAGTCGTCAATAATATTGAAGCTGCTTTGCTCAGAGCATTCTCGATGAGATGTGTGACAGAGACTGTCTAAGAACCCAGGCTGACAAGTTTTCACATCAGCTACGAATGAAAGAATCCCTATTCCATAGGAATAATGCCAGTGGTTTAAAGGAAGTGTGGAAAGGGGGAAATCAGGGATGATGAATACCTTCAGCCATGATGGGACGCTTGGATCCTTCTTGATACCAATGACTGCTTCCCAGGAGGCTGCCGAGAGCTCGGGTTGACCTGGAAGAGTAGGGAACGTGAGATGAGAAAACTGTGAGGAAGAAAGAAAGTAACCCGTTCCATACTGAATTTTGAAATCCCCATAGACTTAATACACAGGCCACCAGGCTCCCGTATGGAAAGGGTTAAGATACAAATTTATATGCATCAAGAAACCAGGGTGTGGCTACTGGAACAAGGATGATTGAAAATGTTTGATGCACCCCTTAATCTCATTGGTATTCAATCCCTCAACCATAATTCACAAAGTGTCTTCACTGATCTCAAGCATAGAACATAAACAACAAATCATATCAATGTCCTCCTCACCATTCCCACACATTCCTGTAAATACGATTTATTATATCATCATCTTTTATTATTATTTTGTTAGGGTTGTGACAAGAAAAAACAACTAAAGAGATGTAGTATGTCAATTACTTCACATATGTATGATACATGCTTGTCAGCTTTCTTTTTCTTCCCAACAAGATATCATTTCACGACCTTTGTCTAAAGGCATTGACATTTGTGCCAAGGGCAACAGGAAAGAATCTAGAACTGACTTTTGGCCTTGATATGATCAGAGTAATTTTCTTTCCACAAATCCTGTCAAGTTTTATGTCTATGTCATGATGACATCAAACTTGATGAAAATCTTAATGCAATCTAAGACACATCAGCTGTGACACAGGTCAGGATAGCATGATAAATTTGGTGGGCAAACAAAAGACAGACTTTAACACTTACGCCCTTCTTGAGAAGGCAGATAGGAACAATTCAATCCCCTCATCTAAAATCAAAGCATGTCTCAACATCAATCCATTCATCACTTCCTCCTTCATGCACCATCATCTCGCCAGCCCGATTTTTTTTTTTTACTCTCTCTTTTCAAAATCTGCCTTGTATCCATCCATTCACCCATCTCATTTATCATGTATGTAACACGATACCACAGCTTGGAAACTAACTGTATCTTGACTCCACTGTCAAGTTCTGTGACTTATTGATAGCAATGACTGTATCACAGTATCAATTCTATTGAGACACTCATTCTTCTTGGTTGTTGTTTTTTTTTCTATTTTCTTTGTGAAGACAAAGAACATCACCAGGCAGAACCTGTTATTTATATTTCGTTTAAATATAAGGCAGTGATACAATCTGTTTGTGGACGAGGTAGGAGTGTAAATGTGACCGGCTGGCTCAAAACCCACAAAAAGAAGGCCAAAATCAATTTTCATTGTTCTATTTAGTTTGAAAGAGTATTCCCTAAGCTTTAAAATGATATATAACTTGTTCAAATTGGACCATCCTAACTCATGTAAAAAAAAAAAAGGTGGTTAAAATAAGAGAGAGTTAGGAGGTGCAGTTTCACAGAAATGGGAGATAGAATTGTAATAGGATTTACAGATGAGGGTCACTCAGGAGTGCTATGCAGAAGTATCAATAAAAATCAGCACGAAAGCAGTGCCTGTCCCAGAAAAAGATGGTCCAGAAAAACTGCTAATATCTACATTTTGGTTTTGTTTTAATGTGCCAAATGTTGACAATATATAGAGAAGAGATTACTCTCTCAGGTAACACAAGCTTTTAAAATTTGGGTCAGTCAACCCCAATGACTATTTTGGTCCATTACTGAGAATACTAATATGTGATATTTTGTGGGTTTTGAGCAGGGCTGCCACAAACATTAAAGAGAACATTGTGCTATTTAACATGTTTTTTTTTGTTCATTTTTCATGCTCAAAGAAAGCCAATATCAGATGATTGCACCCAATTGCTATGATTACCACTTGATTGCCATGTTTCATGCTACAATGCCCAAAGAAGCCTACGATACTTCAAACAACGCTTCATATGGTTTCATTCAACTGATTTCATGCATGGCGTCTGAATCATTGCTCCATTGGGATACAGTTTACATTATGTTCTGATTATACAATTTACTACTACTTCAACAACTATACAAAAGACATTCCAATATAATTTACCGTAGGTAGACTATAGATTATAGTTCAGTAGCTAGATGTGCATACATGTATGTGTATAGTTTCTTGAAATGCATTTGATTGTAACAACGATGTTAGTGGAAATAATCATAAAAATGAAGTAAATAATCATAAATTATTGAAATGCAGACCAAAAGGACATACAATATTGAAAAAGATATGATTGCTGTTTCAACAAATTCAACATCTTCAAAGTGCCATTTAATATCAAATTTCTTTTTTATTAAATATTATTAAAAGAGGCAACATTCTACAAATAGATCAGTTGTTGTAGTGACGCTAAATGAAAGGGGGCTTCATTAAGACGATGTCATGGCAGAGTGTCTTGAACAATTATTACAGTGTAAAATTGCCTAGTATGCTACTTGTATAGCATACGTGACACTGATCCAAACTTAATTTAAAAAAAATCTAAAATATTTGATATACAGGGTGGCCCAAAAAGAATGGAACACCTAAGATCTTTAATTACAGCAATATTGTTGCAAATATGTCATTACTTTGCATACTATTGAAAAGGCCATTCTTTTTCCAATAGAATGACACCAAATTCTTTGATTTTGGTTAATGCATTATGATTTTAGGACCATTTTTGTGAACCCTTGCAATTTTCAAAATGTGATCATTTTGCACTCTCAGAGATACTGAAATCAGTGATAATTCGGCTTATCGTAGAACCAGTAGCGTTCACAATGTGCGGAATGTGGGGCGGACGGTGTGATTGTCGTCAGGTCGTCTCATTCACAATGGTAACGGACAATGACAGCCACATTCCACACATTGTGAACGTTACTGGTTCTACGGTAAGCCGAATTATCACTGATTTCGGTGTCTCTGAGAGTTGAAAATGATCACATTTTGAAAATTGCAAGGGTTGAAAAAAATGGGAATAAAATCGTAATGCATGAACCAATATTACAGAACTTGGTGTCATTCTATTGGAAAAAGAATGGCCTTTCCAACAGTATGCAAAATAATGACATATTTGCAACGATATTGCTGAAATTAAAGATCTTAGGTGTTCCGTTCTTTCTGGGCCACCCTGTATATAACCATCTTTAATATCATCAACAGTGTGCACTATCTCAAACAATATACATAAATCTAACTGGAAGTGAAGCCAGGATGATATCGCATCATTTGGCAATGTATTGCTCTGTGTGACATCTCCAGCCTATGATATGCATGCATGCATGCACATGAGCCCGCTGAGGCTTTTTCTGTTTATTCAGCAAGAAATTCCTTCAGCTACATCAAGACATCTCTTTTTACCGTGGTGATGTTTTTTATCAACCTCATCAAAATGCATCCTCAGTCATATATCAGCGCTGCCTGACAGACAGCCGGTGCTGCAGAGCAGCTGAGGCACGCAGCGTACCGTCCCGTCCAGCGTTAACTAGCTTCCTCAGTGTCTAATTACAGCTGGGCGGAGGATCGCCTCTGTGACAGCGAGAAGACACTTCATGACACCTTCATCCCGAGCCCACCTAGACCCCACAGTCTCCGCCCGCAGCCCCTTCTTGTGCTCAGTGAGGTATCGACATGATCGCACAACAACTCTCTATTCTCCTTGCTATGTGACACACACAAAAAATGAAGGTGGTACCAGTACTTTAAGATCATCAGTAAAAGGTGTATTCACATCATGCAAGCTCCTGCATTCATAAACATCACTGTCTCCCTGTTGTTTGGTTTGGTTCTGGTTCTGATATTCTCTATTGGCCAAGTCTGAGATAAAGTTTCGGGAGGACAGAGTGAGGATGAAAAGAGAGAGCCCCTGGAAAAAATGATGATTGATGACACCCTGGCAGAAGACACTTGATAGATTGGGGCGGAAAGACGAGGGAGTGATATCGGGAGTAAACAGAGGCCACAAACACTCCCTTCCTCTCCTTCTCTTTCTCTTGGCATCTTTTTTCAACGATTGCCATTTGTACTTAAAGAAAACCTTCCTATATAAATACCAAAACATATCATTCTACAAAGGTTGATGGAAATGAAATCAACAACTACACACTGCGATGGACATGCTTGGCATATTCATCAACAGAGTGTAAAAATTATGTCACGTGGTTAAGAAAGCAAAATTTTCCTTTGACAGCTCACAACAGCATATTGTAAAATTAATCACACAAAATGCATAAATAATGGACCACAGCTAAAGGAAACAGATCAACATCCTGTTTAGCGAACTCTTCACTTGAAACAGAAATCCTTTCACAAGTTTATGCAGAACTGCACCACATTTTTAAACAAGACAGGTTGACTTATATATAAAAAATCATTTACATGAAGTTGCTCATAACTGTGTGGGATTGCACAGTGTCTCACGAATGCAGTAAGAGTATAGCATGCCATAAGCAACCTCTGGATACCTGACTATGAAGCCAATCTTGTGGTGTATCTACAACATATCATCAAGCTGTGCTACGAGAACAAAATATCTCATGTATTGATGTACTAATGGGTCTGCAGACAGACTAATGCCATGTTCACTGTCTCACAGGTGCTCACATCTGCTAAACTGACAGCAATCTGTAACATAGAACAGTTGAACTTCATAAGCACTGTCATCTACAATATGTAAGTCTTACCTTGCCGGGCTAAACTTGCTGACAATGATGTCAAACAAATGACAATCAACAATCCCTATTGTTGTGAATGTGACTACACTTGGGCCTAATGGACTCTGGAAGCTGTCATGCAGCAGTGTTACAGCTACCTCTGACATTAAAACTACCAGGGTAGAGCAAAGAATGGACAGGAATCTAAAGATGTTAAATATCCACTCAATTAATGTACGGTACACTAAAACTCCGTCATAAGAGTAACAATGTCACTGGGACCACCCGATTCCTGCTCCTTATAACCGGCATCTCATTATGAATGAATTTAAAAAGAGACAAGCGAAATACAATGGTGGAAAATCAGGACTGGAGAATTCACCTCGTTAAAAACTCCTTTGAATTGTAAGCAAGCTCGTTAAAAGAGGTTTCCCTGCACAAACATTAAAACTTTGAAAGCATCATCCACTCAAGAGCCTGAAAGTAAATAAGGCCTCTTTATTATCAGACGTCTTTTTACTTCCTACTTACATGAATGCAGCATCTATGAATATGAAATGAAAGAGTAGATGTGGCAGCATGCTTCAGTTTGACCCACCATTCTCGGTGCAAGAGCGAACCCTCATGCTACAGCAATCACACGATGTATAACAGGGAACAACTTAATGATCTCATAGCAGCTCTCTACGCTTGTGAAAGGTTTATATTTCTGCATATCACTCAAGATTCAGTCTCTACTGCAAGAGCTGGTGGGGAAAAAAAAAGAATCATTTACTACATGTGTGCACGGGTGAATCACTTCTCTAGCACTCCCAAAAGCCTGCATGCATTTCAAGCATCATACACACCAAGTGCACCGTACATAAATAACCACAGGCATGCATGCTGGGAACTAGGCAGGGCAAGTTCAATAAACTCTTGGTCGATCACCACCCCTCACTCGGATAGCCCTTTAAATCACGCACAGTTCTATTAAGAAGAAGCCAGACTATTCAAACTGTCTTCATCGGATCAAATGCTGAAATGAAATCTCTTGATTGCTTCATTTCTATGTGTAATATGTGACCCTGGATTTAAAATGTGCATACTGTAATGCTTGCTGCATTTTAATTTTTTGAATTTTGCAAGTGCCAAGATTCGCGAAATTAACCCGTTGAGGACGGGTCCCGAGTATACTTGGGCAGAGGTCTATGGGAAATGCGTGTTGTAGCAAAATCAGTCCATCCTCAATGGGATAAAATGCATGTGAAAATTCTTGTCTACACTGTACATGTATGCATTGAATGTGAGAAACAATTTGCAAAAAAAAATTGTGCCGTGATAAAGACCATTGACTCCAATTCGTGAAAATTTCATGCCACAAAAATATCTTGCCTCACAGTACTACTGTGTAGTAAATGCTGTGGTGATATTTAATATGATTCCTATTTATCAGTGAAAAGGGAATGGTCAGCCTTGTCTTGTGGAATCCAAATTACAGGACTCTGATGAAGCATAAATCATATCCACAGGGAATCATTATAATATCTTGGAAGTAAAGGGCTGATATATGACTGGATGCATAATAACTTTGAATTAGCAGATTGAGCACCTATATTTCATATGCCTAATTCAGATACCGTGTATATACAGATCTAGTTTGTTTGAAACATAGCTGGTTGGTAAGATAGATAGCTAGATTGATTGACTGAATGAGTGATATATAGTTACATCTAAAGGATGGATATGACCAATGAGCACAAATGATTTGAATCCCTTATGATTACACCTGCATGACTTGCATTTAATTGTCACCCTAATCTAGCATTTTAGCAAACTTACAGATACACTTTGAATAGATGTCACTAGAACAAAGTCCAAATGAAATGCTCTAAATGACTAAAAAACATTGTAATAGGCACATACTTGATCCATCACCACTAGGTCAGAGAGTGTTGTATGCATGACGTTCAAACACTGTAAACCTGGTGCTGAATTTGAGACTGTTATGAATGATACCACCCACAGCGACGGTCTCTCTTCGTGATAGATAAAAGTGAAAATACATATTGTATTTCCACAGTGGAAATTGAACATCTTCTGTTTCTTAGACAACTGAGCACATTTTATGGTGTTGTCCTTTTTTTTTTTTCATCCTCATTCTTTCCAAAACCCCATCCCCCATGGTTTCATTTAACTATAAGCACAGCATCTCACACTTAAGTGCCCACAGAAGCAAAACTGCGGGACATAAGGGCTTGATGATGGAAACCGAACATCAAAACCGATGTTCTCATGAATGCAAATGGGCCTTTCAAATCCAATATCTTACTCACTGCATAACCAGAATGTATTTCCTCGGGCACCAATCAGTCGGTTCAACCACACTGACAAGGCGCTGAATTCATATTTCGATCTCTGTAGAACAGCCAGCGTTGCAGAAGCAAATACAAAAGCACACAGTTTATAGCTCTCAGATGAAATTCAATAACCCAATATCAGTTCATGGACAACACAAACCATATTACGCCACAGACAACGGGCTATGCAGACACTGAAGTTTAAGCAAACATACTGATTTTGCATCTGTTGTTTGTGCACAAGACTATTAATCAATGCAAATAGACTTACCCCTCCCTACACGGCCTTCTCTTATCTTAAAGATGGCATTTCACAAATGAGGCAAATGCTCACAAGGGGAACATATCTCTAGAGCGGAGAGCCATCTGTTATTTGAGGAAACAAATACACGGCGGGGCCCATTCAATCTAATCTCAACTAAATTCAATTTGATTTCATCATGCCAGTATCTTCAGGTCCCAGAATGGGAATGCTAGGGACCCTACAAGAACCTGTAAGATGTCCACAATAAGTGGCTCATTATACTCTGCAGTCAGAAGTCACCTGCCACTGGTTTTAATGACGACATCAAAAGGATTATTTAAGGAAATAAAAAAAGGCACTAGGGTCCTGCTTTTTACACAAGTTGTACCAGCACAAGACCTCAATCTGTTTGCTTGAAAAAAAAAAGCTAAGAAATGAAAACCTGCAATCGATGATTCAAGCTGTGAGTATTTTCTATGAACTCTACACAATGGAAGAAAGTGAGGTCCTCAAAAAAACAGAGGGAAATTTCAGTGCTGTTGGCATTTTAAAGTAACTTGTTGTGTAATCATTAAAAGTAGGGCATGGAAAAATAAAGTTGTCTGTAATGCTTATATGGGTATGAACCATACAATATCCATACGAGTATCATCCTGTACAATATATTTATCCCTTTTTAAATCAGAAATTAAATTTTGTCCCTGCTTTTCTAGCATGAGACTTTGCAGAGCTATCCTTTGATGCAATTAACAAAGTATATAAGGATAGGTATTACATTCTGCTCCCAAACTTTGCACAGGTACTGTTCTTGATGATTGATACTTTTTTTAAATATAATTTGCCAATGCCTCCTTGTTCACTGTGAACTGCATTCCAAGGCAGTAGTCCTGAGTTAATTCCATTTAATCCTTATGTGCCAAGACAATCAGCTTAACTTGCAAAGCTTTTTCATCAGAATTCAGTAATTCATCAAATCTTGACCTAGTTGTAAAGTTAGTAAGCTCACTCAGATGTAGTAATATGTCTCAGTCTAAGAGGAATGCCAAGGTGGCACATTAGGGATCACAGGGATTAAATAATCTCTATTCATTGAGAACTAGACAAGCACTCTGAGAGCACAGACCTCCACCAAGCAACAACTCATTTCCACCACTAATCTTGTTCTTCTGTAGTGATCAGAGATTTCTACCCATACGTATGCATGCTGAAAATCGTCCAATTTCCCAATAATATGTACATACAAGTAGAAACCTTTTGTTATGTCATCAATGCCAGCTGCGCGGCGCACCTTGCCCTGGACCAGAAACTAGAGCATGCACTCTAATGCGCGTATGAAACCTCAAAAATATGCTGCTTGAACTCCCAAGTTCATTGACCCAAGCTGCCATAATATCGAAAATCCTTTATAAAATCCATACAAATTCATGGATCACCATCAAAATCCAATCATCATTTCTTGTGTCATTCTCAACCTTCCAGGGCTGCAAGTTTCATCCAAATCCGTCCTCAACTTTTTGAGTTATTTTGCACACGGAGTAACAAACCAACGGTAATGAAAACATAACCTCCTCTCTTGGCGGAGGTTATTAGTTTCATCGGTGCCAAAGTTTAACTGATGTCACACATTCATCTTTGAATAAATATTTTGAAGAAACATATGATGTGCTAACACGAAGACTTAGCACTTACTACAATAAGGCAACATGGCCACCCAAAAAAAAAGCCTGTCGGTTTGGGATGCTATAAGCATGTTTACTTTGTAATTCACACTGTTTTGCCATTTGAAGTGCACTTCAGAGGCACAAGGAGTTGTTTAAACACAGTTTAGAGTGTTGGATGGTAATAGAGATGACAGAGCTTGGAAATAGCTCCATGAATTGGTCTCGACAATGTAATTTTCGCATACCCCGCTTCTCTCCTCCCCCTCTGTCAACCGCACACTGCCCTGATCACATTGTGACAACAGATAGACTCGTGGGATGGTTGTTCTTCTAACCAATCAGAGTTAGCAGCTTACCGTGCCATGCATACCATTGTGACTGCCCCTAACCAGCCTGTGTGATGTGGTGTGGATGGAACATTTGATCTGCTAGGAATTCACCCACTCCACATACTTTCAATCTACTTGTTCTCTAGCTGCACTCTTCCTTACCATTCATGTCTCTTTTTTACTTTTAATCTTTAATCAAATCTATTTCATTTTACCAAAATCTTCATTACTGCATCAGTTACATCATCAATTCTGAGAAACTTATATGTTGTGGCAATCATCTATTCTCTTTGTAAAATTCAGAAGACTTTAGCATACAGTACCTCAACAATAGAATTTGTGGTAGAGTGTATTTCATTGTGACAACGATATAACACAAAAATACACAAAGTTGCAAATTTAACAATGTGAAAACAATACCTTTGACATGTATCACAAAAGGGGGAGGCATATGTGTAAACTGAAGGATCTAATATGCTGTATATTTTGCAGGGTTTTTATTCTTGCGAATTTTTTGAGTCAGGTGCTAGTCTTAGTATTCGCATATTTAAGAACATGCAAAAATATAAAATCTGATCCCAAGATGAATGCGATGCACACATACATATCCGTGTGCAGTACATGAGAAGGTGCATGATGATACTGTACTCCACGATCGCAAATTCAACCACTCGTGAAATTGTCGGGAAGTCCCGGTTCACAAAAAATTAAACTCGCTAAATGTATGATACATACAGTATACTACCCGATGCACTACAACACCTCCTTACGTGATATTACAAGAGACTATTTGTGTGTCAAAGTTAGGCCCATTGCTCCTGGATGGGATTAAGAGATCTGCATATCTTTCACCTCCACTTCAGGCCAAGGCATTGCTGAAATTCCCCAAGTTCATATATCTTGTACGCAACATCTGATATACTAGTTATTTCATATCAGTCTTTTTCTCTATTGAAAGCTACATCTAATGCCTTTACAAATTCTATTAGAAGGTGAAATATATATGTATGTATGTATATATATATATATATATATATATATATATATATATATATATATAAATACACACATAAAAGGAATGTTAATGGTTCACTGCAAGCCAAGTATCTGGAATGCTAATTGCACTCAAAGCAGTGACATAGGGGGATGAACTTGGACTAACAAATGTCTCGCCTTGATTGCACTGGCGTTCTACTACATCCAATGAGAAATAAAGAAGTATCCTTCTCAGGGGTAAACCTCCAAGGCTTAAGGAATTGATGACAAGGTAAGGGAGTTAAGGGGGACATTGAGTAGTGCTTGAAGTGTACTAGTGCTCCCACTTAAAAATATCACGAATATATTCCATCACTACTAATAAATACACAAGTGATATACAGATGATGTTGTTTTAGAAGGATTCAAGTAAAAAAATAGTGTATGAGTGTAAACACCAAGACAAAACCACTCATTTCTCTTTCATTGTTTTCTATTCCTTTGGCAGATCTTTAGTAGATGTGAAAGTAGCCAAGCTTTTTATCTATCAACCCACCACAAAATACTCACATAGTATATTCATTCAAAAAGGTTCATACAACAATGACTGCCATACTTTGTTCCTTACTCTTTTTTTCTCTACCTGATCTATTTCTAAATCTGGTCACAATTTCTTCATTCCAGCTGTCATCTTCTTTCTTTATTTAGTAGAAATAAGAGCTATTCCTCAACTGTCACTAACACATACCTTTAACACAAGGTGTCTGCAGACATAAACAAGTTCTTAACTTTGAAAAATTGCTCTGAATAATTTTGACTTGCAATCACACTAGATGTATACATAAGACATAGTATTTACAGTGTTTTCTATGAAATTAATTAACAAACAATAAATATATACATAACATTTTGTCATTTTATATAATTTTTGACTACTGGTAAAAAAATACAAAGAATTAAATGGTGTTCACATCAAAGGAGACAGTTAAGTTAGACAAATCTTGTTTGTGCATTGCCATGACTAAAAGGAAAAAATAGAGATTACAAGAGTACATCCTCACTCAATTTATCTACACCAATACCCGAGAAAAAATGTACAAAGCACCTTACCCACAACTGAGGTTGGAGCATCTTCCACACACACATTCACATTCAGACAATCAAATGCTCTATAGATGTACACGTAGTTGCACTACGCCACTTTAATTGGACATGACTAATTTGAAGGAAATGAAAAATGTCAACTGGGGATTTGTATACTGTTTGCTGCTAACACCCATAAGATTAGAATGACAAGATCTATAAACTGCGGCATGTGAGGCTGTGCACACACTGTTGCAGATGTCATCCAGTCTTTTGAATTCAATGTATAGTGTGCAGAAATCCTGCCAGGATTGTACAGTTATCACATGAGGGAACACTTTGCTTTCTCATCATACCTCCTGGAACGAGAGAGAGAGGCGGCCAACAATGTCCAACTTTCTAAAGTGAGTGGTAAATTGCATATCCCGTGGCCGGGAATACATTGCTTGTTCTCAACATCGGCAATCCTTCACACAACTCTCCGAGTCTGGCACAGCTGGAGGTAACAGGTGATTCCACCGACATGTCTCAGACTTCACTCAGAGAAAGAGGGATACAAGATGACAGTGTGTTTTTGGTTACTGTCAGACATGTCTGCAAGGCGCAGTGGCACCCTGTCATCTACATTCTGGGAAAACGGCCGTGAATTTGGCGTTTCCTAATGAAAGGGTTTGGGGACACTGGAGATATCTATGCTTCTAATCACGAATTAACTCAGTAGAGGACAATCACCCGTGGCCTTGCTTCTCTTTTTAACTATAAGACCATCAAGGAAACAGACATTGGCTGAGCCACAATAAAGTCAGTGCTGCCATATATTCCTCACGTAAGCGTTGTTATTGTCGCAATTTACCTTGATATTCATAGCAATGAACAACAACAAAGAACATCACACGTATGTGTATTTTCTCAAGAAGCAACCCAAAGGGAGATTGAATACAATGTGATTTGATAAAATCGTCAAGTTACGATCCTTCTTTTCAGCCTATTTCTTGTGTATGCCATATGTATGTGCACTTGAATTACTCAACTCATACAACATGCCATATTACATATATCCACTTTCAGTCAAATACTAGGACTGAAAACCAATCACCCATTGCCAGGCTTCGCTCTATACTGTAAAACATGATATATTCGCGGCATGAATTTTTCGTGAATTGGAGCCGACGGCCTTTTTTGCGGCATGAAATTATTGCAAACTGCCACTGGCATTCAATGCATACAGCGTAAACAAGAACTTTCGCGTGCATTTTAATTTCGTGAATCTTGGCGCTCGCGAAATTCGCGAAATTAAAATGCACGCAAAAATTCCTCGTTTTACAGTAACCCTAAGTCCATACATCATACATTTTATGATTTCTGTGCTTCTACTGCATGTATAAATCAAGATTTACATGAATGGACAGTCGTGTATCTCACAGATAGGATAAATGGACAATTCTAGAGCTTCATGAATGCAGTAACACTATACTAGAGAGCCTCCCCCCCCCCCCCCCCACCAAGAAGAAGAAGGAGGAAAAATGAAACGAGATCCTCAGTGACTTCCCCACGATCTGACCACCGTACCAGCCACAAGCTGGGAAGCAGGGGAACGCTGGGTAAATTCCCTCGGAAACAGGTTGATAAATCACCACATGCATCATTACCCACACCCTTAAATACCAGGAGAGGTGAGAAAACATGTATGCCTGCGTGGGAATCCCTCTCTACAAAGCACTGATTCGCACATAATGCCTCTCAGCGCTGCCAGTGCTCTTTACCCTTCTAATCACACAATTTGCAATTTTGCATGTGCGTGTTCACTAACCGTCCTACTTTCGACACCTTTGGATTACACCATCTATGATGCACTTACATGTGGATGGTGAATGCACTGAATTTCATTTGAGTCGATCTTTCCATTTTTGTCCAAACATTCTTTATCTTCTTATCCTGCTGCATTGTATTCACAGCCAGAGTTTGAAGTCTCAAAAATATAAGTTAGGTTTCATGACTTCTACTTAATAACAGCAGCAACAGAGTACACCGCGTTAGGAGAGATGTCACCATCAATCGCAATGTACTTCGTCGGTTGAGAATGAGAGGGGCGTTAACCCGTTGAGGATGGTATGATTTTGCTACAACACACATTGCCCATAGACAGCTGCCTGAGTATACTCAGGACTCATCCTCAATGGGTTAAGTTGTCTCGAACACTATGGGTTTAGTGGCAACTTAATGCCCTTATCATCTCACCCGACGATTATGATTGCCATGAACACAAAAACCTGTGCAGCATACATCCATTGTAGGGACTTTGCCACAGTGCTCTGGGTTGATCACAAAGTATCGATTCATGCTTTTGAAATGAAATTCTTTGTATCAAAATGGCCAGAGTCACAACTGCAAGATTTTTCACAGAAACCTAGCATCTAAAGACGATTCTACAAACAAGGTATTGGGGTAATTGGAAAGCTATTTCTTTTACTTGTCAAATTGTGAGGTACAATCTAGCTCTATACTTTATTAGACACACTTCAAGAGCATACACATCATCATCACCAGAAGAAGAAATTAATAATGAATAACTGTCATACCTTCCATACAGTCTCCTTATACCTCACATAAGAAACATACACAAATGTATGCACAGAAAGAATTATAGCAGCAGCAGTAGTAGTAGTAGTAGTAGTAGTAGTCGAGGTTGCGGTGGTAAAAGTGGTAGTAGTGAAACAAGAGCAGCAGCTTGTTGGAACAGTTAGGATTTGTACTGTAGTAGCTGTGGCAGTGATGCTATGTAGTCCATGTAGTTTTATTCTGTTGCATAACAAACTCCAGCAATCAAAGAAGATATGCTGTTATCTCCTTTCCCAAATGCAGGCCAGGACATTAATTTATGTCAGTGCCAAACAAAGATATTTGAGCATTAAAACTTATTTTGTTTCATTGTAGCAATTACTACAAAGATGAAAAACATATAGAAAATAAGAACAACATCCAGACAATTCACATTCATTTCTTCCACATAACCATAATGACAGCTTTCATTATTTTTTGGACAAGTGTGGCTAAGTTTAACATTTCTGTAGACATCCTATTTTGGCAGAAGGGAAATTGCTAATGTTCAAATGATGGGCTGTACAAGAACACGACTGCCACAAAAAGATTTCTACATTTATGTCTGGACTTTGAAATTGCTCCATCATCAATAAGTTTATCAACATGGAGCCAGACAGATAATTTATGATTTTCCGTTTGTCTACCACTTAAGTCCTCCCTCCATGGTGTGATGGTATTAGCCTCTAGATAGCAAAACTCTGAGCGCCTTGCTGAACTTCCGTCCTGATTTATTCCAGTGACCAGTGACGGCTGGGCATCACTGATTGGAAAATGGAATCGGGAGATGAAACCATAAACCGTAGGATTGATACGCAGCACTAGTTCATCGCCTCCAAGGACACATTTCGCGACAGCCACACATGCAATCACTTCTTACCCTTGTGTCAGGGGAGAGGAACCGAGAACGCTAAAATGCATTAATTTTGCTCTGTCACTGGCAGCAGTCATTGTGTCAATGTCACTGGTTTGATGCCAAGGCTGAGGAGCCGTGAGGTTGTCTCAAGGGGTGATGAAAGTTATCTTTCTAGCTGTGATTTTCATTATTCCCCCCCCCCTCTTTTCTTTCCCCTTGGCACACTTTCTAAGTCCATAAAAATGCAAAACAAGTTACCTCAAGAAATATAGAATGTCTGGGGTTTACTGAGTTAGCTTACAATTTCTATATTCTCCCCTCCCCCCCTTTCATTTAATCATACCATACTCTCTTTATGGCACAATCAAGCAGATTGACTGCCTGATTTACTTAATGCATCGAACAGTTTCATCAGCACTGCAGAAATCTGAGAGTGACAGTTTAATATTTAATGACCTCTCCCATCACTCTCGAGATAACAGGAAATTAATTCCGGGAGTGAAAGCAGAAAGGGAAATGTAGAAGCATACTAGCACTTTGAATGCATTTGTTACTACCATGCCAAAGGGAGGCAATGAACTTAAAAGTAAAACTTGAGAATATGGGATGGACTGCAGCTCACTTGATTTCAGCCAGCTACGAATCTGCCTTTAACCACTCTAAGAACCTGCCTTTAATCAAATTCCCTACACATTTTTGGCATTGCTATCAGCAGTCCAGAGAGGTTTAATTCTTGTTTCACATAAACCAGAAGTGTCCTTCATGTTTCATCTCCACAGGGGTGTGAAGGTTTCTGCTGTGAAAATCAAATAACAATTTGTCAGCAGTTTAATCTTTCATAATGATTTTCAGTTTATAGTCACGTCATGAAGAGTTTTGCAATATGAACATTTCAACTTCACTGATACAGCTGTAGTTTAGGATCTAATGTTAAATCATACTTATTTCTGATGTGCATGATATCACATTGCTATTTCAATTGAAAAAGGAAATAACAGTTGTCCTTATTCATCCATGAGGGCATCTTTTGCTGGTATTCAAACAGTAAAATGTAAAATACATTGTCAACATCAGATTTCAGTTATATTTATGCCTCTTTGGTTACCTACACTCTTTCCTTACTTTAGAGGGCAGTCATTCATAGCACTCATATACTTAACATGCTATATGCTGTAAAATGAATGTTTTATCACCAAGACTGAAAGGTAAGAAATATAAGACTTAATCATCTCATCAGCTACAAGTTCTAGTGGGAAAAAAAAAATCAAAAGTTTATATCTCGTTTGTGGAAACAAACACAAGCAATTTTCAACCACAAAATGTAACTGTACACCCTTTTGTTTTCTGTAATTAGGCCAAGTATCAATTGCATGCTATTCACCACATCTGAACCATCACATTTCTAGCATACATTAATGAATACAGTGAACAAACAAGATTTATCATTACCATTTTTTTTTTTGCTGCACATTTTTCCTGAAGTCTGTCAGTGTTTGCCTAAAACTCATGCTATGCCAACCCCACGCAAAGTCAGAAGACTTTTAGCAGTCAAGTGGAGCAAATTTGTATATGCACCCCTGGCACTTTGGAGAGCTTGGCATCCCGTCCGACGTCTTCAGCCTCAATTAGAGTCCACTCTGGACATCGATTGAGACAGGAAGTGAGCAGTCCATCGCTGTGCTACCCCAAATACTGAATTCACGTCACCTTGCAATCAGACCCCAACAGCCATCACTTACTGGAGTATCAGGGATTCACACTTCAAGCAGTGTAGTGTTATCTCGACAAAGCCCTCAATCCATCCAGTAATTGGCCTGACTAGTGTGCTTAATAACTCAATCCATCACATCCGTTCAAGACTGCCAAGTGTGTTTGACGTGAACCCATAATAGAGTTCTAAAACACCGTCTTGTTAAAAGCTATCATTGATTCATGCTCATCATACACTGTAAATGACAGCAGTGATTTTACTTCTCCCTGCATTTAGATGTTTCTTTCTCCTTTCTGTCACTGCTCGTATTTGGAAATTACACCTAAAACAAATTTATTTTAATGCACTCTGGTAATATCTAAAGCACAACGCCACTGATATTTTGGAAATGCAGGGCTGACGGATAGGTACTGTACAATCACTGCTGAGAAATTGTCACATTACATAAAAATATCTTTATTCTACTAACCAACTGCTTTCATGCAGACTGCCACAAACTTTTCTCTTTTTTTTTCTTTGGAACATAAAACAATTAACTACAATATGAGACAGACTACCTCTGTTGGGTCTTTATCTATTTGATGTTTTTTTTTTTCTCCTCATTGTTTGTTTGATTTTTCCCCCTGTATGACAGCATGTTTAATTCACTATGACTGTTACATGTAAGTGCTATTTCATGTACAGATTTTGACATAGTTGATAGGGTGTGGGGTAGAAGAAATGCGGGTCATGGTAATTGAGTTTACCTTTTCTTGCCCCCGGCAGCCCTTTTTTTTTCTACGTAGGTCACAATCAACATCTGTTTTTCCATTTGTGCTTTGTTGCTGTGTTATAATTTATCTTATTCTTTGTTATACTGAATCAAATTTGTTTTGTGTTTGTCTACGTATACATGTCTGAAATACCAAATAGATAATAATGATAATAATTGTTTTGTTATAAACCTTACATTTTATCCCATTCCATTTATCATCATCATTATCCTAATTATCATTATCATTATCATTATCATTATCATCATCATCATCATCATCACCACCACCCTCACTACAATCATCAGCACTACTACTCCTTTGATTTCTATTTGAAATTCTGAAAGTCATTATGTCATGTCAACTGTAATATGTTAGCTGTTTAATAGCCAATAAAGATACTCATGTGCTTGTCAAAAAAAAAAATAAAAATAAAACTCAGAATATTTCAAACACAGAAGTGGCTCTCAATAGCACCCTGTGCCTAACTCATACATTGTGAATGTGAGACAAATGACAAGATTGATAAACAAAGTTACTCCCTCATGGCACTATTAACAGAAATGAATAGGGGTGGGGAAGACACATGTAGGATATAAATGTCATGTTTTTATTTCTGGTTTTGGTCTAATCGTGCGGACCAGGATGCCTCTTTGATTATCAGGGACCCTGGGCAATTTGCTTTTTTATTAGTCAGATGATTTGCCTGTCTCACTTTTGGCTTCCAAACCCCTCCCTCATCACACACACACACACACACACACACACACACACACACACACACACACACACACACACACACACACAAACACACACTTTTTTTATGATACACACACACACACACACACACGCACGCACACACACACACAAAGCACAGTGATATTCAAGACTTTAAGTAACATGCATAGAGTAGGGTCTTTTGTGGAAGGAAAAAGTTGAATGTGGCTTAATAAAAATGTTAAATGCGGATCAGTGTGATTGCATGGACGATAACCAAAGACGGAGAATGGTAACACACTAATTAAGTTGCCTGAGAAGAACAAGGAGTAAGCAATTTAGCGCATGGGTAGTTATGTGGAACGTGTGAATTTCTCTGCATCGGATGAAAAGGTTGACTGGGCGCATTTCATTATCACCGAGCCATCCCACTTCGCCCAAAATGAAATTACCAGATGAATGAATGAGAGACCCGCAGGGGGCTGAGAGATTTGTTTGAACAGATGTGTCTGGAATGTTGTTTTAAGCCACTTATCACCAGCTTGCTTTACAAATATTATCTATATGAATTGAGTAACTTATATTAAGCTAACATTGTTTGCAGCATTTTTTGCTACACCATTTTGCTTGTGGCAATGTCATATAGCGGGGAAAAAAATATGTAGGAGTAAGCTCAAATTAGTCCTATGCTTGTTGTTAGCTGTCGTGAAGGATAAAGGTAGGGTGCCAAGAGCTTTTTCATCCATACATCAAATCAGTTCACTTAGTTCATTTAGACATTTGTAATCCTCTAGCATCTGCGAATATGACAGCACAGCAATTAACTTTTGGCAAACATTGTTTTCATTTTCTCAAACTGTCAACAGTAGTGACACCCTACACTGCAGTTGTATGAATGTTGCTGTATCTCTGATGTGAGAAATCAATATGTTTATCTCATTTTCTATTTAAAAAAAAAAAGATACATGTTTAGTACAAAAATTAACACATGAAATATAAAGACAGATGGTGTTTGCAATGATGTAAGATAATACTGTATCATGATGATATGATAGCAATAAATGAAACACATGAGTGAAAATTAATTCTTTATCTGAAACCTTTTCTTTTCTTTCATTTTTGGTTCACATAAAGTAAACAAATACTAGAAGTTCACAATGTAATGTTAATGGAGTGAAATTAAGAAACTCTGAATTAACTTCACAAACTCTTACTTGTGGTAAAAGTGCAGTAACTTTGGTATTTGATAGTTAATGTACCATTCAACTGTTGGAAATGGATTGCATTCCTGGACTGCTGCTAAGTGGTATGTTACCAGGATGTCTTGATACTGTGGAAGAGGTTACTGATGGATGGCACATTTGTGACTCGCCGCAACAAAAGGATCCTTACGTCACTGACGGCTGAGCCAAAAAAAATTGAGTTTGAAGTCAGATCATCAAAATCAGTCAAAACCATCAAATATCTGTTTTTGACATAACTTTGTAGTCGGATGTTTCATATGTCATATGCTGAAATTTTGAAGCTAAATGATCAAAGAAAGAGCAAGAAATGAGCAATTTTCTGAGCCATGATTTTCCAACTTTCAACACAACGGAAACGTGCCCGAAGATTTGGATTTAGTGCCGCACATAGACTCCGCCCCTAGCAAAGAGGGAGTAAGCTTATTGGCCAGTGCGTGGCATCCTGGTTACTAATTGGTCGTGCGTAGACCGCTGGTGCTAAGCTTGAATGAACATCGCGGAGGTTGCTAGGAGCATACCTTCTATTGTCAAGAGGTGAAAATTGTTTTACCTCCCCTTCATCACGATTGTGTCAGAAAGAAATCTCTGAAGGCGGTTTTCTCAAAACACTGATTTCCTACACCACTTGACATGGTCTCATAAAATCACCAATATCTCCGCAACCGAGTAATTTTATGAGTTGTGTTATACATGAAATTAAAGTGGAGGAGAGGGGGAATAATATCAAGTCATTTTCAGAAAATCGTCTTCCCCCACTTTCGGATCCTTTTGTTGTGGCAGGTCACATTTTTACTCTGTGGGTCTCATATCCCTATGCCAGTCCTTTTCCATTCTCCCACAGCAACACACAAAGCGACGCAGCAAAGATGCACTGGATACAGTCCCCCCCCCCCCCTCCTCCCCCCCCCCCCCAAAAAAAAATCTCCTCCCCATTCAACTCCTTCCCCCCCCCCCCCCCCCCCATCTTGCCCTGATAAATACAACACTATACCCTCCACACAAACACACTTATGACACATGGACCACTAGAGGGGGTACATCCACTCTGCTTGGAACTTACATGGAGTTTGGGGTTGGACATTTCAGTGTAATCCACATTAATTCTATGCAAGAAGATTTCATCAACGTAATTTCTCTGGAATCAGCAAACGTATCAATAGTGCACTTACCATGATGAGGTGACCAACTTTCCAAGAAAAACATTTAAATTTGCTTCTTGGCTTTAAAAATGCCCAGTGCATACACTTACCAGAAAAAAAAAATGTACAGGAAGTCAAAACTTTGACATTCAATGCATGCCTCATCTATTCATCTGTGTTTTCATCGTTCTTTTTTAGTCTTCATTTTTTCATCTTTGTCTATAAATGCACAGCTTATTATACTGGTATGAAAATGTGCATACAAAGAACACACAGTAAATGAAATGGTGGTTGCAGGCATGGCAATGCTTTGTCATTTGTATAAGCACATATTCTAATTCTCCCTATCACATTTGAATGTAAACAGTTTGTCGCTAGTGGTCAGGTCCATACACTGGCCATATGCTACATTCGAGTTTAAGAGGTGATCTTACGCACCCATGCACAACATGCAGAGGTCAAGTGGGGTCACGCTTTCAGTTTTGACTTCTGCACTTCCGGTAATGTGGAGTTTACCTGTACAGCAGGCATGGGCAGCACATACATGCGGTAATCACACACAATTTTTTCCTTTCTATCATGACTAAAACACTGTCTCAAATATAGAAATGCATTTTCAGAGCTTATAACTCGATATAATCTTTTTTTTTCACAACATGTAAGAATTGCTAGGAATATCTACAAAACTCTGCTACATGTAGTTTGGAGATAGAGATATCGATCATGCTCCATGTGTGTGTGTGTGTGTTTCAATTTTCAAATTTCAATTTATGATGTTACATGGCGTAGTTTACACTAAGGAGCGTTTAATGAAGTTTGGGTTTGTAACAGACAGCCTTTGTTCCTTCTGCCAACATGAGCCTGAAACTTATCTGCACTTATTCTTACACTGTGTTAAAGTGAAACCATTATGGGAATTCATAATTAATTATTTTGATATAAATGAGTTAAGGAATATGGATTGGAGAGATATATTTAGGGGAATCTCGGGTTATTCAAATAGATCAAAATGTGTAAATACTTTGATTATTTTAATAAAATACATCATTTTTAAATCTAGAACGGGAAATAAGTTACCCACTGGAGAAAAGATGCAAAAGATTATTGTTGAATTAATAAATGAGGAAAAAATCCTTGCGACCAAGGCTGGGAAGCTACATGTACATTTACAAAAATGGGAATATTTTGAGACTTCGTTGAATAAACCAGTCTGAAGCTACGTGCAACGTCTGTGACTTTTATGAAAATAGTAATGTTTCCATAGTATTCCACTCTTTCTTTTCTTCATTTTTTCCTTTCCTTCATTCCTCCTTTTTGTCTTCTTCTTTTTTTTTCTCTCTTGTGTTGTTTTGTATTTTCTCCCCCTCCTTTCCCATGCATTCCTGTCAGCCTGTTGGCGGGCTGATTATATAACTATATTTATTATATTGTGATGTGTAGGCAAGAGCAGTTAACCAAATTAGGTGCATGTGTATGTGTGTGTGTGTATGGGTGTGTTTGTGTGTGTTTGTGTGTTGCATGTGTACAGATAGGGGTGGGGGAGGAAACAGGAAGGGAGGGAACTGGTGGGGGTGGTCATAGGGACTCAGGAAGGGATATGAGTTAGTAGGTGGGCGGGTATTGGTTGATAAATAATATGGTTCCATTATTTATTACTGTATAATTTTGCTGCATAATTTATTTGGATGATTATTAAGATTAATGCTAGAAGAATTGAATCATCACTGTTAAATTTAAGCAATTTTTGAGAGCATAGGGGAAGTGACTGTATGTAAATTGATAATTGTTCATGAAAATGTAATTTTTGTTATGTCATTATGTACAGCAATAGCAAATTTGCTATTATGATCACAAATGTATATTTTCGTCATTTCAATTGTAGCAAATGAAAATTGTTATTTTTTTCTATTACTTTGAATGGAACAGAATAAACATCGTTGATAAAAAAAAAAGAAGTGTGTGTGTGTGTGTGATCAAATAAAGCTCTCACTGTGCACCAGCAAGGATTTTCCAGTTATTTGCAATAGGGAAAATTGATGGTGGTACTTACACTTCACAGAAACTCAGTATTGATCACTTCAAGCCAGATTTGACACACATCAAGATGTAACATACTCTGATGATTATGAGACTATCAATCAGACACACAGACTGCTATTCCCCATTCTTTCACACAACATACTTAAAATACTGAATACGCCATATATTTTGCAAGTCTAATTTTGTTTGCAAATAGGAGCTTCTCGACAATATCACAAGTGGTTAAATTCACAATCGTGAGGTACAGTAAATGAATTGTGAAATGTGCATGTGCATGTCACAGTCATGTCGGGATCATGGGGGCATCTTATGAAGCGTTTTGTCAGATATTTTATCTGACAAACTGTTATAAGCTACTGATATCTTTGCATCTGATTGGCTGAGAGCAAATTTTTCCAACAAAGTTGTCAGACAAAATGCTTCATGAAATGCCCCCCAGAATTGATAGTTTGGTATGTTGTTTAAATATGTAAATAGTATCCGATGTGTGAAATGAAAAAAAAAATGAAACCTCACAATATATATGGCATATACAGCGACACCAGCTCCAGACACCCCCATCCAACCACACTCCACCAAGTTTTAACTGATGGTACTCACTCATTGGATCCTGTTCAGACAGCCATGCTCCAAGGTGTAGAGTGTGTTGTAGACCCAAGGACCGTGGGTGTTTGGCCCCATAATCTGTCTTGACCACAGCGCTGTCCAGCGCCCGACCCACTTCACCAATGTCCGCCCCAAGGCCGGTCAGAAGGATCGTCAGGTCTGAAGACTGAGCTGGCAGGGGTCCATGCCCAAGCCGCACTGCTCCATACTCATCCTGTTCCACTACAAATCCTAGGGCCAAAATAGAAGTTATTCAAAATGCACATGAGTGGGTATGAAAGTAACTATCTCTACAACGTATGATGTCGCCACATTTACTCCTTTGGCTCATTTACATTTCGTAATTCCCTTTATCAATCAGATGAATGGACAGGCAGACAGACAAAAAGATAAAGAGAGACAGACATGAATAACTTGGAAGAGCTATAGATCAATGCAGGAGCTGAACTTTGGCCTCCGATAAACCTTCTTCATATTGTCAGCATTCTGATTTCTTGTTTTACAGATGATTGCATTTCATGTTAACGATATTTAATTATATATTAAATTAAATATCACACAGTAATTTTCCTGCAATCTGCCTTCTCCTAAATGACAAGTGAGATAATCTTGCTACTGAGTTAGAGCTTAAAAAAGGTGAATTCCACTCTGATTATTGAAGTGATCTTCACTGAGGTAGGTATGAGTCATTGGCGTGTCTTTGGCAATAAGTTTTATTGATGCAACTTCAATATCTTGTGATCTAACCTTTACTAAGCTTTGTTCAAAAAGCACAAACAAAAGAGATCACTCAATCTTCTTTATCAATTTTGAATTACCAGATGGCTTCCAGGAGTACTGTCATATTGCTCCACCTGAGCAGATTTGCCCAACTCTAATTACAGCCAAGTTTAGGAAAACTACTTGTATAGATTGCCAATCATACAGCTCTGGCATATAATGCCTACATGTATGGAAGCATAGAGGGTGAGTGTCTTCAAAATTTACCTAACTTTGTGGCCAGATCCTTCATGAGCTCTTCCATGTCCTCATCGTCCAAGGATCTGTCCTGGTTCCGAAGGTCCAACATCCTGAGACTAGACGCTGGCTGTAGAGACTGCATCATGGCCTTTAGAGTCTCACAGCCAAGGCTATTTCTGTTAACTGAGAGGGTGTGTAGTTTGGGAGATCTTGCCAGGAGACCAGCTAATGCGTTCTGACTCTCATCACAAATCTGAGGAAATACAAAGTTGATGAGACAGTTGACAATTTCAAACCAGGTCTGATGACGGAAGCATAGATGTGCCTCTGTTTGCCCCAAAAATGACAATTCATATCATTTCACTGAGGCTAAACATGTTTAGTTGGCTGCATCACTCTGTGAGCATATCACATGGAAAGTTTTATTATACAATCATATTTGAGATACCTGTGAGAAACTATGAAGTACACTAAACACTTGCATTTCTTGGTGTGTGAGGTAAAGTACCATTTTCAATTTCAAAAATGTTTATTGGATAATGATGTGCTTTGAACCAACTTTCCTTGTATTGAAAGAATGGCATCACCACCCTCTCAATTTCATCATTATACGAAGGACAAAAAAGCTTCACACTTCATTCCAATCACATTCAACATTAATCATACTCTCTCAAGTATGGTAACTACATTTCCCCTGTTTTTATGTTTTCACAGTTGTTCATGCTCGTTGTATTGGGTTTATACCTTTTAGTTTTGTTGCTTGCCTGACAGTGTGTGTGTGTGGGGGGGGGGGGGGGTGAGAGAGAGAGAGAAAGTACTGTTTACACCATATATTTCGCGAGTCTAAATTTTAGCGAATCAGGAATTACAGACGATTTCGCAAGTAGTTAAATTCGCGATCATGGAGTCCTGTACTGAACGGAGAAATGTACACGCGTACGTCACATCCACATCGGGATCAGAGTCAATATTTTCGTGTGTCTTTAATTTTGCCAATTGCACCTGACTCACGAAATTCGTGAAAATAGAAACCTTGTGAAATGTTCAGCATATACAGTATACCCATTGTTTGGCGTACAAGAATCCTCAGAACTGAATACTGTTTTAATTTACCTCATTTGAGTTGAGATTAAGGAGCTCAATTGTTGGCTCTTCTGGTTTGAGCATGGCCTCCAGAAGTTCATTGACCCCTGAAGATGTTAGTCTGTTGTTAGCCAGGGTCAGGGAGGTCACACACCAATTGCTAGCCAAGGCAGAGGTCAGGGGTTGAAGGTCAGAGTCATTGAGAGTGCATCCAGCCAAGGACAGGTTGGTAAGACTAAGAGAATCTCCTAAAATACAAGATATGAAGTGAAAAATGGTTTATACATGAGTTGTAGCATGTTATTAACAGCTAAATGATTGATGCATCAATATGAACTGTTCATTCCAAACAAGTAATCATTCTTTCAATCAAACTACACAGAAATTCATCGTCTTATAGAGCAAACCGCCTTATATTTCCATGACAGCTGCTGACATTTCAAATATTCTGAGAGATATTCATATCTCAGTTACACATAACTGATGAGCATACACAGCTGTTCTTGTACTATCTGAAAACATGCCCATGAACAAAAATCTGAAATTCTTTTCTCATTAACCCAGTCACATTCAACACCTGAAAATAGATTGACATTGTGTAGAAACAGGTCACTGACAATGATGCCAGCATTACAATGGAATCCTCAAAATCACATGGACAGAGATTCTTACTCTAAATTGTCATGGATAACATTCACTAAGTCTGTGAAACACATCCTTTTCATGGAGTTGTGCTTCCAGGCCATCCTGGGATGAAACATTTGAATACAAAATATCAATACTTTCTTGGCACCACGTAAAATAAATGTACTGACACGAGCCGATAATAGCATGCATATGACATCTTTAATACCAGAACCTCCCCCCCCCCCACAAAAAAAAAAGAAGAAAATGCTAGTTTCTCACCGGCACTCAATAACTGGGTAAGAGCTTCCGTCTCTGATAATTTCAATCCACTTAAGCAAAGTTCGGTGAGACCAGCTGGACCTCGCAGACAGTCTCCCAACCTGCCCACACTTGTTGACGACATTCGGGCTTTGCACAGACTGAGCATTCTGAGCCCAGAGAGGGCACTGTTGTTGGTCAATTGGTCAGACAGGTCATCCAGTGACTGCTGGTCGAGATGAATGTTGGTAAGATTTGATGCCGAACCTGCAGCATGATATAAATGGTAAATTCGATTATCAGTTACATTCAGCAATCTACTTTGTACTAAAATTAGAAATAACAACAACAATAAAACAGGCAGCATTTGTCAGTGATTTGTTTGCAAGGCAAATCATCACACTCTGAAGACATTGATAGTCATATGATCTAATGAGTCACTTTGACCAGTCTGAAAACAGAAGCTATTTGACTCACTTAAATTGTGAACCTGTCGGATCAATTTGTAAGGAGCAGATCACACTGTATACATAATTTTCCAAGCATTCATGGTATGCAACACTTTTGCACTTTAAGGCTATAAAAATTAGATGAAGTAACCAGTGCACATTTGATCACACGTGGTCATCTCCAAATATCATACTAACATGCGTCATAAAATGTGAATAAAGTTGAATTCCAAGCATTCTCACATGTCATAATTCTGAAGGGAAGTAGTAAAGATATCAAACTTCTTGTGTTTTGTTTTGTTGTGTGTGTGTGTGTGTGTGTATTTTTGTTTTTGTTTTGGGGGGTTTTTTTGGTCATCTTCTGTCATACCTATTTGGCTTAAATGTTTCCATCTTTATCAGGGTATTGTGGTGACACGTCACAAATATAAAATGCTGCAGTAAATGCAGTGATACCTACTCTAGGAGCAATTACTCCAGTATTTGAAATTGACACATATTTCTATTCATCAGAAGAGATACAATATCCAATTATTCATGCTACATTAATATGTTATGGACATTGCCCTGCAGCTGTTGTGCTGTAGAATATGAGATGCCCTAACATACATTCCATATTCTACCAAGCCATGTTCTAGGGGCTTTTATAACCCCATTCCAGAGATTTTTTCTCATCGGTCACTCATCGGAAGCAAAGATTGTTGCTTCCAGCCACCCATCGAAGTGTAACTGATCGCAGTCTGATGAAACCGACTTGGTAGGTCGACTATCAGGTGAGTGTGGTGCGTGATCCTCATCAGACGATCTTGCCTCTTCGGATCACCGCCTGACA
This sequence comes from Diadema antillarum, assembly GCF_040938485.1. Taxonomy (NCBI): domain Eukaryota; kingdom Metazoa; phylum Echinodermata; class Echinoidea; order Diadematoida; family Diadematidae; genus Diadema; species Diadema antillarum. The sequence goes on along the minus strand of NW_027271164.1, from coordinate 829,278 downwards.
TGTTTGACACTGACCTGATAGTTGACCAACACAAGATGGATTCATTGGACTGTGATCCGGTACACTTCGATGGGTGGCCGGAAGCGATGAAATTTGCTTCCGGTGTGTGACCGATGAGAGAAAATCTCTGTGAAACGGGGGTATTAGACATAACAGTATACCTGTGCTTGTCATCTGCACTAGTGATTGTAGTGAGGCCACGGACAGCTCTGTATTTCCAGACAGACTGAACTCAGTCAGGTGTGGCAGGCATCCTGGAAGATGATTGGCCAGTGCCTTCATGATGTCATCTGTCAGTGCACAGTTTGCAAGGTACAGGGCTGTGAGGGCGCTTTCCTTTTTCTCTGCTGCAGCATCGAAAGCTATCAAAGCACAGGGGAGAAAAACATTTTTTTTTTTATACAAATTATCTCACAATCATATTTTAGACTATTAGGGACTACTTTGATAATTACAAACTACTTGCTTCCCATTTAATTGTTATCTTTCTCCTATGCATACTTTCACATATTGGTGATAAAATTGATAAAAAGTTGAAGAAAACGATACTGACAAGATCAGGTTTGAAGTGCTCTCATATGTGATGTATCAAAGAAAATAAATTAAAGAATACCAGGCTAGTAATCTTTGCATGACTAGTAAAGTTATGATTATCATACTCTGGACTATAAAGCTGTGATCTACATGTTCCCAATATGCAAAATATCATGTCCTCATGTACAACAAAATAATGCACTGACCACACAAAAAAGTGCATTACAGAGTACATGAACACATCAAGGAAACCTTTATGAAACACAGATCGTGCAGTACCACTCAGCAGAGCTCCCATATACAGCAATTTTCATGAACCATGCATGTGTCATTGCAGGAAATCTGGTTTTCCATGATAAATTTGAGTGGGTAGGTGTTTTGGTAACTTGTGTGAGTTTGTGTTTATTTTCTCATCTATTTATAATTCAAAATAGAGAACAGTCACCATGCAGAATACCCACCTAGCTCTGTTGCATCAGTCGTGGATGGTCTTGTATCGTTCATGTTCAGTAGTTCCAGGGAGGGATGCTGCATGCAGCTAACGAGCATCTGGCTGAACACATCAAGGTTAGTTACCTTTGGGGGGAAAATAGATATGTGCACTTTAAGGATGAAGCATCACTTTGATGTTTAAGAGATTATTGACTAATTTCTCTCGTACAGAATGTTGAAAAAAATTGTATGTAAACAACATGGTGCTGGAATACAGAGTGATTTAAATACACTCATGATTTTTCCCAAGGTACATACATGTAGGCTTAACCTGTTCCGTATGGGAACCTGGTGGCCTGTGTATTAAGTATATGGGCATTTCAGAATTCAGTATGGAATGGGTTACCATGTGCAGGATCCATCACGATACAAATTATGGACTTTTAAACATATTGCACACACATCAACAATGCTTAGTCCCCAGTATACTCGGGCAAGCGTCTATGGGAAATGCGTGCTGTAGCAAAATCAGCCCGTCCGCAACGGGTTATATTTTGGTGGGAAATTCATAGCTACTAGAGAATAAATAGGAAGAGAAGGTGGGCCATCATATCTTTATGTTATCTATACCACAAATTTCTCTTCACAAATGTCACTTGCAACTAATAGAATGAAAAATAAACATGTGGACACATAGAGAGAAGAGAAGAAATGATGTGGACACAGCCATCTTACCTCATTGCCACCAGCATGAAGCTTTATCAAAGAAGTGTTTTCTCTAAGGCTTTCACCAAGAGTCTGCAGTCCTGAGTCCTTAATACCACAGTTCCGCACATTTAATTCCTTTATTGCACATGTTGATTTCTACAAAAATGCAGAGAATAAGATAGCTGGAGTTGGTAATCCTCAAATGAGTGCTCTTGCCTTATTTCTGCTTAGTTTGCTTTACATTCTTGGAGTGTATGGATAATAACTTGCTAACTCTGTAACACCAATTCTACAGATTTAGTTCAATTTTCTGGCAGCCCAGAAAACAAGAGCTACGCACCATTTCTCAGGATCTATGTTAATGTTTTGGTTGACGAGTGCCAAAAATGAAACTCCTTGTCTAACACAATAAGCCACAAGTGTGCTTACTCTCTTCACAGTTAAAACTCAGAGACAAAAGGAGCTCTTATAATGATGGAAAAACTAGAAGCTCTACTCAAAATAAGCATGAGGAGCAGATCTACACATCAAGTGGTAGTAAAAATCCCACATTATAAAAGGGCATCATCATTACCATCATCATCTCTTTCTGTAGATGCTCTATGATATCACAACCTTGAATTGCTACATTTTGCTCCTAAAGAAAAACATTCCTGCACGGCCAATATCTACACGAGACTAGGAAATGTTTACTCACTTTGAGGATGGTAGCCAGGCCTTCTATAAAGGCACTACTATCTGAGATCTGGTTGTGACTGAGGTCCAGACTGGTCAGGGTTGAATTCTCTTGCAAACCTTCCATTAAGGCCTTCAGGTCTGTGGCCCCACAGCTAGAGATGCTGTCAGGAATTTAAAGGAGAAATAAATTTCAGAGTAAGTAGAATGGTAAATATAAATTTTCAGTGATAGCACCTGGTCTCATCATTTAACTTCATGACTTCCTCCAGCAAGTGAAATTGATTACTGGAAGTGCATGTGATTGGACTACAATAAGGTCCTTTGCATGCAATCCCTTTTCGTCTTTTTGTAATATCTTACTTGCCAGAAACAAACTTATGGAACACACATTCTGCATGCTCAGAACCAACAATCAGTCACAAATACTCCTACTGAATTGCAAGAGAAACATGCCCTCAGATTGATAAGTAGATAGGAAAACAGGTAAACATGGCGTTTCTGGATTGACAGAATCTCTAATATGAATGAAAAACACATTGACTTGACAACAAAAAGCTGGCAAAGTTCCAATCACTGACATCAGCCAAAAAAGGTCAATTTGGATTTATTGTGGCATTCCTTGGTAATTCATGAATATGGAATTTAAAGTATTATAATTCATGAGACTACTTTCTACAATGCTACTGTGAAAGTCCACAGCTTTAATTTTCTTTCTTCTTCATATCAGGAAAGACTAAATTTAAGTTTTCATGTAGCATATTGGAAACCAAAAGTGAATTTGGGAGTTTCCTACATTCCACATTAAGAAAATAGAGATGAACCAATCAAAAGTCATGAAGATCACAGATTAACACTGCTAACCCAATATAGCTTACCCTAGTACTGAGTTTCCCATTTGTGACTATTTGACAGTTTCTCGCAAATGGCCTCATGTATTATCATGCAAGTCTTTGATGGTACTGTTGCTGCCACACAACATAACTTACTTCAGACACGTCAGAGACTTGTTGGTGCTCACAGCGGGACCAATACATCGGGAGAGGAAGTCCTTTCCTAGCTGATTATTGGAGAGGTCTAGACTCCTTAGTGTTTGGTTGCTGGTTAGCATTACCCCAACAGTCTCCTGCAATCAAAAAAGTCCCAGCAGGGTGGATCAAATCTCATTCACCTCTCACACACTCGTCTTTGTATCACATGACCTCTACCACATGGTGCATCAAAAACCTTAAATTTCAGCAACTTTAGCATTAGAATGCATCTTCATATAAATCAAGAAATGTTTTCTTACAGAATTTAAAGCCGCATATCATAATGATTTCTCTTTATTTCATTACCCTGGTACACAGATCAAGTAATATTGCTTTCTGCTGAGGGCACTGCACATAGAAATGAAAGTGCAAATCAAAACCATTCCTCTCAATCAGAATAACTACATTTCTACTGTGATCACCTCCACTGGCACAAAATTAAATAGGAATGAAATTGTATACAGCTGAATATACTCCAGTATAAAACAATTACAAAGAGTATTTTGGAGAATTATTCTACCAAGGACCAAGTATATGTAAACATGTTATCACACAATGTGTAGAATACCCTCCGGCAGGGTGTTTCATGAAGCTTTTTGTTGGATAATTTTTCTGACAAACTGTTATAAGCTACTGATATCCTCACATCTGATTGGGTGTGAGCAAATTTGTGCAACAAATTTGTCAGACAAAACACTGCATGAAATGTACAACGTGTAGCCCTGGTCATCCTACTTACAGCAGAGTCGGTGTCGGTCTTGTTGTTGGCAATGGAAAGAGTTTTGAGGGATGTGTTAGCTGACATGGCCCTCATGATGACTCGGAAGGCTTGGGGTCCCATCTGATTGTTGGCCAGGTTTAACTCCTTTGGGTGGGTATGAAGACAAAACAAAGAATGATGTCACAACCGCATCATGCTATGTCCCTTTTGATGTATACAATGTCAGTTTGATTTGTGATTAAATGTTATTCTTGGTATGACATATTGCTTAAGCAAGTAGCAGGTTCAGAAATGTTACACACACAAAAAAAAAAACCCACACATACATTCTCCTGCCTCTAATTTCATAACAGATAGACACACTTACTTGATCACTATGCATTCTTTGTATTCACAGACAAATTTACAAGGTAACTTGCAGCAGCTGATATACATGACCTCAGGAAATGGTATGAGAGAGGCAATGCAAGACAGGGGTAATTCCCTAAAAATGTGTCTTATATGGTGTTTAATGAGTAATTTTGGTATTTCCTAAGCACAGACTTGAAAATCTATGAAATCCTTGATTACAAGACAAACAAACACAAAACAAATGCCTCAACTACAGCAGCGACAATAATAGAAGTGCATTTACCTCAACTGTAGTGAGCTTGGTTAGTAACTCGGTGAAGGGAAACTTGGCTCCTGCTGGAGCATGTTCCAGTTGGAGACTATTGATGCCTGGACAGGCAAGATCCAGTACGTGTGAAGGATCGGCCAGGAGACACATGGAGCGAAGTGCCCTCTTAAGCCGCTCCTGTGCTTCCGGGTTCGGCTCACATTTAGGAGAAGAATCTATGACTGGCTGACTAGAGGGCAGGGCTTCAGCAGCATGATTTTCTGCATCTGTGACAGGTTTGGGTGCATCATTGACCTCCACGCTCTCAGGAGGGGCATCGCCTCCTGCGACAGCTGCAGGATGAATAGTAGGAGCCACATTACTGTGACCATGAGCATTGTCCAATGTTTCAACTGTAGCTGGAGCCGCTGATTGGTCAGTGGAAGAAGTGTTTACCATGGCCGCACCCTCAGGAGGAGGAGCATCAGAGGGTGGGTCACATGAAGACACTGTAACGTCTACTGGAGTACCTGGAGCATCTAGTGTACCACTGCTGGGCTCATTGGTCACACTGTCAGACACTTGTAAAGAGTCACTGGGCTCTCCATTCACCTGTTTTAAAAAAAAAAAAAAAAAAATCAGCATATACAAGGAGTTAGTATAAACTTGATGATTATATCATCTTTGACCCTAAGGCACTCAAAACAAGATGACAATATCGTTAAATCATTGTGAAGCTAGGCAAAGTTTGTTGATGCCCATGACGTTTGTTCAGACTCAATGCATAAACAGAGAGTGCAGTTTGACTCCTGGCATTTTACGATACCATGGATGCTTTAATTCCTCTTTAAATCCGTTATGTACAGTTTTGTATTCAACTTCAAGGATAAAGATGGACAAACACTGCAAACCATTTTTGTAAACTGTCTATGGATATAAAATCAAAAGCTCTGCAGAATGTCAAGATTTTATCACTAGTAAAGAAATAAACAAACAAACAAAAACAACAACAAAACAAGAGGCATGCTGTCAACAAATGATGTTAATAATTACTCAATACACATAGACACATGAGAGAAAGAAACTGTTAAGAAGTTTGGTGTTTTGGACAACACCTGACCCACAAATTGTGATTTCAAATACCTTCAACTCAAAGCACACGTCACTTCCTCAACCTACAAGTAAATAGCTAGATAGCTACGACTAGTGTTTCTATGATGAAGCAATACGTGCAGTTTACACACCCTATGCAGAGGCCTTTAGAATCAGATTTCATTTAGAATTTCATGTAATTTCATGCACAAAAAAAAAGGACAGATGACTGGAAATGCAACATCTGTAATTTCTTGTTTTTAAACCAATCATCACTATGATCCAAACACATTCTCATGCCTGTCTTGATTATATCCTGTGATAAAAAAATTCATTTCATGTATGCACACCTAACCAAGACTTCTGCAGCACACTGTCCTTGTTTCTCTGTTCTCCCCGTATTCTTCCTCCTCCCACTCACTCTCTCTCACTCTATCTATCTCTCCTCCATCACAAGATGTGTATTCCCTGAATTATGTCTAAATGGGTTGAGAATGAAGTGATCCACTGAAGAGCAACAATGAAATGAGTGATTCAACGGTTAAATATCTAAGACAAATACCAAATGTTGTTCAAACTGTTAGAAGCAATGAACAGTGTTATTTCAACAAGGACAGGAACATATCAGAGCACTGCAAAGGCACAAGCAATACCTCAGAACCCTCCTGCTTGCCAATCTCATGATCTTCAGGTCGAGCTTCTTTAGACTGAGTTTCATGGGCTGACAAAGACAGTGGGCCATCAACACTCTTCCCTGGCTCAGCTAGACTTGTGCTATGTGCATTAGCCTCAGACTCTGACTCAACAGCCTTTGTGATGGTCTCTGTATTGTCTTGTTTACCAGGATCAGTGCCCTCATCTAGGACATTCCTTGACTGTTCCTCAACAACACCATTGTCTTTGGGGATGTCATTATCTTCAGCAGGAGTCTTGACCTCTGCTGGATCCTCGCCAGGCTTTGTTTGAATAGGAGTGCTGTCTGGATTCTCTTCCAGCCCTGTTGCAACCTTTTTGATAGTATCAGCAACAAAAACACGAACAGCAAAGCTGTCTACTGAGGACACGGCACTTGGAGGACGATTCAGACCACTTGGCGGACGGTCTTTGCATGGAATGTCATTAACTCCGGCAACTGTAGAGTCAGAGATAGGGGCACTGGCCCCTGGATTTTCTGTGAGTCCTGCAACAGCTCTGTTTATCGTGTCAGCAACAAGACCTCGAACAGCAACACTGTCAACCGATGAGACGGCACTCCACGGACGTGAATCTCCATTGACTGGATGTCCCTGGGAAGGAACCCCACCACTAAGAGGGAGAGAAGAGGTTTTCCCATCACCTACCTTTGTAACCTCTGCCTCATTTTCCTGGAGGGAAGATATGTGTGGGATGGGTACATTAGTGTTGTAGTCATCACTCTACTCCTTTCCATCCAAACACACACAGGCTTACACTTGCTGATTACATTCCATCTCACATGACATTAAGAGACTGAATCTGAAATTGAAATATGTTACTTCATTCCATGAGCGCATCACTCAGACTCTGCTCTGTGAATGTGATACACTGTCCTTCTCTGAAAAATGAACCTTTCACATAAAACTTCTCATGTCCAATGAAATCTTTGTCCTGAATGCTTTAATGTCTCTTAAGTTTGTCTGCATTTTTCTCTTATTCTCCAGTTCTTGTCACTTATTACCAGAGAGAACTGAAATTTTCTCAATTCCATCCTCCAGCTGTCAGAATGGGAAGACTTCAAAGGGTGCCCATCATGACAAATGCCAAAACATGTTTTAGTCAGTGCCTACTTTACAATTTCTTTAAATCAAAACATGAAAGGTATAAACATTCTTATTACTTTCTGTATTCCCTTTCCATGCAACATTACCAGTAGATATCAAGACACAAGATTCCGTGTTGCATTTCCAGACTCTGTGCATTTCAGCTTTATGAATTGGACACATACAGCCAAATTAAGGCCTAGCTAAATCTGGTTGGATTGCTTTCCATCATTAATGACATGGTGTGTCAATAACTGCACAACTACAACGGGGGTGGTATTGGTGCATTCCACACTTGATGTGGGAAATATATGTACCACTAAGGAAATGTCTGTATTGTTCTATACATGTCCTGCCATGTACACTGAAACAGGTTGCTCTTGGCAAATACCACTCATCTCATCACATTACTCAATGACATTCAATTTATATAATGCCATTGGCAAGTACAATATTGGCAATTAGGGACTTGTTAAAGACAATTGTGAGAGTGATTTTAAGTCATGGTTGATAATGACACTGGCATACAATGTAAGGAGAATGAATGATTAACCTTGTTTTTTGTTGTTTTTTTCAAAAGAAAATTTTAAACATGCACTGTATATGCTTAGGCAATGTTCACACAAGTTGATAATTTTGCTACACTGCATATTTCAATACTTAATGTATGTTGCTGGCTATGATATCCTACATACTGATACATGTACATTAAAAAATTATAGATTTCTGGACCATGCCTTCGTCTCAGACTCACTCATTCATACTCACCTTGCTGTTCTCTCTATTCTTTCTCTCTGCGTGGTCCTGGGGATCTTCACTATAGGTAAACTTCTCGACAGGTGTCTCCTCGACTACTTCACTGCTGGATGGCTGCACGCCTTGACTGTCGCTTCCCCCAGGCACAGCCTCGGCAGGCGTCCCTCCTGCCTGCTCCGATGGCTGACCATCCCCCTTGTCTGTCACTGCCTCTGCTCTCCCATCATTGGCTAGGTCATGGCCGCGGATGTCTTCTACAGGCGTTTCAAACTGCTGAGGTTCATCTGGAGGTGGTGATGGCTGGGGTGGCTGTGGTGGCTCACTTGCCACAGATTTCGAACCTCCGCATCCCATTATGTCTTCATCTAGATGTAGAACAATCACAAAACCACAAAGTTTACATAATTGTGATCTACTTTCACATCAATATCAGGGCATCCAAAAAGGGCAACAGTTACAAATTTCAAGAATTTAAAGTTATTTCAGAAACTTCATTGCTCTAAATAGGCCTACTGACTGTATATGACAAAAAATTTTTCTTTTTTTTTTTTCAAAAACAAACAGCAACACATTCAGGGCAATGTCAAAACAAGTCCAAAAAGAATGAATGTATTCTGGGAAGTTTCATGCATTGCTATGCAGAATGTGACAGAGCCAATGTTGAAGTTTGGGTATCGGTGAATAATCCTAGCAAGATCCACAATTTGACAATCAATGGAGAGAATACACTGTATGTATAGGACCTAACCAAATCATCCTCTCATGGCATACATTGTAGAAAACCTTAACAATACAAAATAAATGAGAACAAACCAAACAAGAATTTGTTAAACGATTTGGAATACTGTACGAGCTGAAATTTTTGCGGTGGTTTTATTTTCTGCTGCTCTGAGATGAGAAGCTGTTGTACATGCTGTTCATTAATAGTCTAGAAATATTTGGTTTCCAACTATTCTCTTGTGGTTTGCTTGCAATTAATGAACGAGGTAGGAAATCATAATTCAGCATTAGATATGCAGCAACTCTTTGGGTTGTTAATAAGACAATTATTTCTCATTTTAATCTTTTCAGAAATTCTACACCTTGAGAGAATTATAAATGTCTCTAGCTAACATTAAAGGGCATTATCACAAAATAGGTCCCCACTCTATTCGCCGCCATTCATTTTGTCATGGACACATAGCCGGGAACTTCTTTCAACCTCCATAAACTTTCTTCTTTGGACATAATGGAGATGCTCACGCAGAACGAGAGGGGACCGATATCAAAATTTGGCCTCTAGAGGCCTATTACGTATTACTATTCAAAGAGAGCTAGAAAAGCTGAGCAAATGGGCAGACACATGGAAGTTACCTTTCAATACAGACAAATGCAATGTGGTTCATTATGGGAAGAATAACCCATGCTTTGACTACAGTCTTACACCTCAAGGTCCCTTCATCTCATCTTCTACCACTGAGAAGGATCTAGGTGTCACGTTCGACAATCAGCTGAAATTCTCAACTCATGTAGACAACATTACAGCAAGTTCAAATCGTAAGATTGGAATTATCAAACAATCATTTTCTTCACTAGACGAACGATCATTCACTCAACTCTACAAATCTATAGTACGCCCATCACTAGAGTATTGCTCCCAGATATGGCACCCTTGCTTGAAAAGGGATACACAGAAGATAGAGAAAGTCCAAAGACGAGCAACCAAGTCAATACCCAACCTCAGGAATCTCACATATCCGGAGAGACTAGCAGAACTGAAATTACCTTCATTAAGTTACCGCAGACACAGAACAGATCTTATCCAAACGTTCAAGATTTTGAATGGGCTGGAAGACATTAGACTAAGCAAGTTTTTTAGCTTGAGAACTGACAACAGGGCTAGAAGGCACAAGTACAAGGTGACGAAGAACAGATGCAAAACTAAAAAACGGTCAAATGTCCTCTCACAGCGTATCATCACGGAATGGAATAATCTCCCGCCAAATCCCGGATCATGTGGTAAACAGTACATCACTCAACTCTTTCAAATCCAACTTGGAGAAAGTATGGAAGTCAAAAAAGGACAAATACAACCCCGAACAACAATTTTTATGCCCATGTTCTCACTAAAACCGCACAGCACAGAAAACAAAAGTTTGTTAGTTACCAACAAGGTACCGTATCCAGATGATGGAGCAGCAGAGGGGCAAATAAGTTTTGTATAACTTTAATGCCCACAACCAGGTATGTTAACCAGGTATGTATATGTTACTATTTAGTAAGTTTTTAGGCCATAGAGTGTAGCACTAGTACTAGTAGTGGTAACACTTTTTTAAACACTATAACAGCTTGGCCTAGCGTTAGATGTCTACTGCGAATCTCGGTTTTCTTGTCACTCGAATTGCTGACGCACTTTTACATACACGGGACTAAGCTCCTACACTTGCTGCCACACGGGCTTCAGATCAAATATTGGCCACCCATTCAAGTTTCATACTGACACGATACAGAGTCTAGTGCAGAAATTGAAAATAACATTGACCTGATCATTTTTCCAAAAGCATCAAAATCTATTTACCTCAAATATGATAGGATAAACCAAAACTCCAAGCTCGATTTCAGGCCAGCGGCCCATCATCGCACAGTCTAGCCGCGAGTCGTTGGTTGCTAGGATAGCACAAGCTTTCGCAACGCCTCGTTCGCCCTTTTGAGCGCACTCTCCCGATGGTAGAACACGTTTGTCGTCAATGAAATCAATCAATAACAGACGTAGAAAGATGTCAAGAATCTAAAAGCTAACGGGCTTTAAAATGTTACTTCACCCATCTGTTCAATAATAGAATTGAAAGGCAGTTGTCTGACCTTGTTTTGCTGAAGAAGTACCGTGTTGTGGGCCTGTGTTATAACTGTGTGCAAGTGAACTGATAATAATTATGGCGTTTTCTGCTTTGAAAGTTGGTCGTTCAATCTGTGATATGGAGCAGATCAAATTCCTTCAAAAATTGGAGGGGTCAAAGAGTGGCCAAAGGGCGAATGAATGAATGAATGTTTAGCGAGTGGGTATTATGATGATTGTGTAGTGGTAGCAACACCTACTCACTAATTAATTAAGGTCGAATACACTATAGGAAATGAAGACATCGAGGCACTCCGAGCGTACATTGTAGATTGGATGGTTTATTAGAGGCTCTGCACCAAGTTGTGGGAGCCAGTCACTGATGTGACGACGGTGAAATTGTGATACACTCTGCATTTTCACACAAAGAGCAGTCGATATTTATACATGTACAGGAGGTGACTCACCTCTCTGGTATGAGACAGTGAAACAAGTGGTCAGTGTTGACAAGCGGTTACCTTTGAATTGTTTTGAAGAGAACCAGCGGGGAGGATAAATGACCCACGGAGAGAGGAGGAGAGAGAGAGTGGGAAAGACGGAGAGATCGGAGTGGAGAGAGAGAGATTGTGAAGGAGAGAAACTGGAGAAAAGTTGAGCTGCTACAGTAGCTCCCCCCTAGTGAGCTTCTCGAAAGGTGGAAAAGAGAGATGGGAACGATAGAAAATGTAAATGAACGCAGCGAGGCTAGAGCACACGTAGAAATTACAAAATGTACAGAATGGTTTGGAAAACGTACATGCTAACATTCGTTCCAATGTTAAATTTCGTGAACCGTTGTAAGGCATGAAACGCGCTATGTAATCGTATGTATACATGACAATGCCAAAGTGAACGTGGTTCGAGAAATGCGAACGGAACAAATGTCAATTATGCTGAATCGTTTCAAAGCAATGAACTTATCGAACTGTATGCGTCGTGTACAGTTAAAATGCATGGGATATGGTAAGTATGTTTATGAAGTACTGACATGGCCACACAATAATTCCGTCAATTTACATGCTATTCGTTTCAAAATGACAATACAAAAATAATCACTGGTAGTTTGACGCGTGTCGTTGTAGGCAGTGTTTATAAACCGTGTTATCGCATATCGAAAGGCAACATAGAAATTTAGAGAATTAAAGCATGATCATAGTACAATTGAAATGTGCAAGGTGATGCTGACTTGACAGACATGATACAAAATGTAAATCATGATACAAACGGTGAAATGAGTGTCCAACACAAATGTCCTGTATATATGACTGAGTCTTTTTATCGCTTGCGATTATAACGTGCTCGGGTAAAGTCCGGCTATCGCGGTTGACGAAGACTAACTGTAGCCAGTAGGACGTACGTGGTGTGAGAGTCGGGATGAACGGATGGTCGATGTCGATGTCAGATTGTCAGCCATCAACGGTCTCTCGACAGGACAGTGAGTCGCCTGGAGATGTCGTGTTGATAGTCGGCAAGCGCGAGATGGCCAGCGGCAGCAGCGAGTCGTGCCGGTAGAAGCCGATGCGCGATGTGTTCGAGGTCGAGCCAGAATTAGGCAACTTTAGGGCGATCGAGAGTTCGTGCCAGTCGATGCGGCAACGGTCGGCGATGTCGAGTCGTATCGTGGCGTTGCGAGAGTTTCGCGATTCGTATCGCGGTGTGTCGTATTGTGTCGAAGCGACAGCTGTTGAGCAATTCGTATCATATCGTGTCGAGAGTTCGAGCGATTCGAATTGCGTCGTGCGGTTGAAGTGGGTCGTGGATGTCGATCGTGCGTGCCTGCCGAAGGAACCGTCGAGGCGTGCGGCGAGTGAAGTAGACGGCGGCCGGGCGGCATCGTGGCGGGCAAAAACATGCAGCGTGCCCGTTGCGATGGCATGTTCGAAGATGATTGGCGTTAAAGTGTCATGGCGGGCGATGTCGTCATCGACTGCGTTAGTGACGAACAAATGATGAGCGTAAGTGCCGGCGTAAGTGGCGGGGTCGAAATCGTCGAATAGAATGTCAGTTCGTCATGGGCGCGATGAATTTCCCCGGCAGTAAGCGGAACATGGTCTATAAAACCAGTTGAGTCGGGGATCAAGTAGCCCATGAGATGCGTGGTCGAATGTTGAAATTAATCGAAGTGTGTCGGTGATTATGGTAATGAGTGAGCGAGATAGGGGGAAAGTCCTTTAGGTGAATGAATTGACGGTAGGTACGTCGCGGGCCGGTCGAGTGCATGTGGCAGCGGGCCGATGACGAGAAAAAGGAGCGATCCCGTTGATGCAAAGTTGAGTGGTGCATGTCCAAAAGCAGATTACAGTGATGCAGAACATCGGCTCCGAGAAAGGGGAGATGGACTTAGGTGATGAGGAATGTCCATCTCAAGGTGCAGAGAAGCAGTAGTGTCGGCAGCCACTGTTGAGGCAAGCTTGGGCGTGGTTGGAGTTGATGTCGTTGCCGTCATGATTGCTGCGTTGTTCGTAACACGGGGTCACCAATTTAGCGAGTGGGTATTATGATGATTGTGTAGTGGTAGCAACACCTACTCACTAATTAATTAAGGTCGAATACACTATAGGAAATGAAGACATCGAGGCACTCCGAGCGTACATTGTAGATTGGATGGTTTATTAGAGGCTCTGCACCAAGTTGTGGGAGCCAGTCACTGATGTGACGACGGTGAAATTGTGATACACTCTGCATTTTCACACAAAGAGCAGTCGATATTTATACATGTACAGGAGGTGACTCACCTCTCTGGTATGAGACAGTGAAACAAGTGGTCAGTGTTGACAAGCGGTTACCTTTGAATTGTTTTGAAGAGAACCAGCGGGGAGGATAAATGACCCACGGAGAGAGGAGGAGAGAGAGAGTGGGAAAGACGGAGAGATCGGAGTGGAGAGAGAGAGATTGTGAAGGAGAGAAACTGGAGAAAAGTTGAGCTGCTACAAATGAATGAATGAATGAATGAATGAATGAATGAACAAAGGAACGGACGAATGAATGAATGAATGAATGAATGAATGAATGAATGAACGAATTGATAAATGATAGACTTAACGCATAAATAACGTGGTAGACGGATAGATAGATACATGATGACAGACATATTTATAAACTAGAGATTGTAATTTGTCATCACTGACAAATTAAGGTGATCCGATTTTTTTTATCAATGATTCGAGTCCTGATACTGCAAAGTCTCAGCTACAACATATCAAAATCTGAGAGAAATTCACCGAAGCATAAGTAAGATAGTGCTCGATAAAGAGAGTCATGTCAATTTTCACATCTAAAAAATTCCCTCCCATAGAGATAACACGTCATAGCGAACATAGAAAAAGAAGTACATATGACCTTTGACCCCACTTTGCACAGACAAGATGGCATCTGAGCAAAAAGTGGTTATTTTATGAAATGATCCCTGTAACATGGATTTTACGTGTGCAAAATATGGGAAAGATAGGTCATGTATTCACCAAGATACAGGATGAAACATTTATGACCTTTGACCCTAATTTACATACCCAAGATGGCGTCTGATCAAGTAGTTGTTATTTTATGAAATAATGTTCGTGACATGAACTAAACATGTGCAAAATATGGTGGTGATAGGGTATGTTTTTCTTGAGTTATTGCACATAAAGTTGCAAAAAGAAAGGAATATCTCAATACATCGAAGATAAACTTTAATTTCAACCAAGTTTTTTCACGTGATCCCGACAACGTATGAAAAAACAAAGGGCACACTTACGATAGCCCTACGTCTCAGCTACAACATATTAAAACCTTAGAGAAATTCACTAAAGCATAAGTGAGCTAGTGCTCGATAAAGATAGTCATGTCAATTTTCATTTCCATAAAAATTGCACTCCCATAGAGATTACACGTAAACTGGTCAAATTTGACAAGGTTACCTTCAATCCATTTTTTCGAGGTGATGTCGTCATCTAATGAAAATTGTGTATTTAATTTATGAAAGAGCATTTCATAAGCTACAACATATTGAAATTTGGGTGAAAATTGGCAAAGGATAAGTGAGATACGCTCGAGTAAACTTGAAATTTGATGACGTCATTTTGAAAATTTACTTTTTTTACTTTATTAAGAAATTTGATATCTTTTAATCATTTTTTCAGCATCGCCAACCCATGAAATGACATATACAACTCATCAGCTTTCAGAATATGTAAAGGAAATGGGGGGTCACCGTCCATCCTGACGAGTAAAATCGGATTTAAGATTTGCGGTTTTTTGGCATAGTTGCACTGTCTATCGCCATTGACGCGCGCGCGGAATTTCAACTTTGACGGGCCCGTATGACGTCATATTGAGTCGGATTGACTTGAAACTTGGTAGAAATATTCCTTCACATTTCAGACATCTGATCACAGTGAAAAAAATGGGAAATTTCGATTGCATATGAGCTGTGCGTGCGTATATGCGCGCGCGCGTACGCGTCCGTCCGATTTTTTCATTTTTTCAAAAAATGCTCTAAATGGTCTGAAACGTGTGCAAAAAAATTTTGGGCTTGATTGGAGCATACAAATATTTCAACGCGCGCGTACGCGCACGTTTTAAGAGAAAATATAAATTTTGACAATATGAATAGAATTCGCTTGACTTGAAATATATGTGACGTAAATTTCATTTAAAAATTCCATCCCATTAATGAGATATGATTGAGAATGTGTTTTCATATAATGACGTCATAGTGACGTCACGGTCAACTGATCACAATGATTTTACTTGATCTGTCGTCTTTGGGACACGATACATACATGGTATAAGTTTGAACTTGATAGGCATAGCACTTTCTGAGCTAACCTCTGCACAACTTTTGAGGAGAAATAAAGAAAGAAACAAAGAAAGAAGAACTAGAGATTGTAATTTGTCATCACTGACAAATTAAGGTGATCCGATTTTTTTTAATCAATGATTCGAGTCCTGATCGCAATATGCATGACCATACAAGTTTCATCTGTGTTTAGAGACATTGGCCGTGTGATGTTTGCATTCTCATTTAGAAAAGGGAGTCATATCTGCCATCTTTGGTACCAAATTCTGTATACACTGAATAACGAAGATACAGCAATGAATACATATGACCTTTGACCCACCTTTGCACTCCCAAGATTGCATCTGATGAAATAGTGGTTATTTTGTGAAATGATTCTCGCGACATCGTCTATACGTGTGAAAAATATGGGAAAAATAGGACAGGTATTCACTAAGATACAAGATGAAACATTTATGACCTTTGACCCTAATTTACATACCCAAGATGTTGTCCGATCTAGTAGTTGTTATTTTATGAAATAATGTACGAGACATGAACTAAACATGTGCAAAATATGGGGGTGATAGGGCGTGTTTTTCTTGAGTTATTGCAAAGAAAGTTGCAGAAAGAAAGAAATATCCCAATACATAGAAGATAAGCTTTAATTTCAACCAATTTTTTATCGTAATCCCGACATCGTATGAAAAAACAAAGGAAACAAAACGATAGCGCAAAGTCTCAGCTACAACATATTAAAATCTGGGAGAAATTCACCGAAGGGTAAGTGAGCTAGTGCTCGATAAAGACAATCATGTCAATTTTCACATTAAAGAAAATTCCCTCCCATAGAGATAACACGTCATAACGAAGATACAAAAAGAAGTACATATGACCTTTGACCTCAATTTGCACAGACAAGATGGCATCTGAGTAAAAAGTAGTTATTTTGTGAAATGATCCTTGTAACATGGTCTTTGCGTGTGCAAAATATGGGAAAGATAGTACAGGTATTCACTAAGATACAGGATGAAACACTTATGACCTTTGACCCTAATTTACATACCCAAGATGGTGTCTGATCAAGTAGTTGTTATTTTATGAAATAATTTACGTGACATGAACTTAACATGTGCAAAATATGGAAGTGATAGAGGCCGTTTTTCTTGAGTTATTGCAAAGAAAGTTGCACAAAGAAAGAAATATCTCAATATATCGAAGATAAGCTTTAATTTCAACCAAGTTTTTTAACATGATCCCGACATTGAATGAAGAAACGAAGGCACACATTCCATAGCGCACAGTCTCAGCTACAACATATTAAAACCTGGGAGAAATTCACAGAAGGGTAAGTGAGCTAGTGCTCGATAAAGACAATCATGTCAATTTTCACATATAAAAGAATTCCCTACCATAGAGATAACACGTCATAACGAAGATACAGAAAGAAGTACATATGACCTTTGACCCCAATTTGCACAGACAAGATGGCATCTGAGCGAAAAGTGGTTATTTTGTGAAATGATTCCTGTAACATGGTCTTTGCGTGTGCAAAATATGGGAAAGATAGGACATGTATTCACCAAGATCTAGGATGAAACATTTATGACCTTTGACCCTAATTTACATACCCAAGATGTTGTCCGATCAAGTAGTTGTAATTTCATGAAATAATATACGTGACATGAACTCAACATGTGCAAAATATGGAAGTAATAGAGGCTGTTTTTCTTGAGTTATTGCAAAGAAAGTTGCAGAAAGAAAGAAATATCTCAATACATAGAAGATAAGCTTTAATTTCAACCAAAATTTGTGACGTGATCCCGACATCCTATGAAAAAATGAAGGGCACACTTACGGTAGTGTAAAGTCTCAACTACAACATATTAAAATCTGGGAGAAATTTACCAAAGGGAAAGTGAGCCAGTGCTCGATAAAAATAGTGATGTCAATTTTCATTTCCAGAAAAACTGCACACCCATAGAGATAACACGTCATAACGAAGATACAGAAAGAAGTACATATGACCTTTGACCCAACTTTGCACAGACATGATGGCATCTGAGCAAAAAGTGGTTATTGTGTGAAATGATTCTTGTAATATGGTCTTTGCGTGTGCAAAATATGGGAGAGATAGGACATGTATTCACTAAGATACAGGATGAAACATTTATGACCTTTGACCCTAATTTACATACCCAAGATGGTGTCTGATCAAGTAGTTGTTATTTTATGAAATAATGTACGTGACATGAACTAAACATGTGCAAAATATAGGGATGATAGGGGCTGTTTTCCTTGAGTTATTGCAAAGAAAGTTGCAGAAAGAAAGAAATATCTCAATACATGTACATCGAAGATAAGTTTGATTTCATCAAGTTTTTGGACGTAATCTCGGCCTCGTATGAAAAAATGGAGAAAACACAGGCGATAGCCCAAAGTCTCAGCTACAACATATTAAAATCTGGGAGACATTCACCGAAGAGTAAGTGAGCTAGTACTCGATAAAGACCGTCATCTCAATTTTCATTTCCAGAAAAATTCCCTCCCATAGAGATAACACGTAAACTGGTTAAATTTGACAAGGTTACATTATATCCATTTTCACGAGGTGAAGACATCATCCGATTAAAACTTTGATGGAACAAAACTTAAAGAGTATTAAATTGGCTACAACATACTAAAATCTGGAAGAAATTCACCGAAGGGTAAGTGAGCTAGTCGTCGATAAAGACAATCATGTCAATTTTCACATCTAGAAAAATTCCCCCCATAGAGATAACACGTCATAACGAAGATACAGGAAGAAGTACATTTGACCTTTGACCCCACTTTGCACAGACAAGATGGCCTCTGAGCCAAAAATGATTATTTTGTGAAATGATCCTTGTAACATGGTCTTTACGTGTGCAAAATATGGGAAAGATGGGACATGTATTCACCAAGAAACAGGATGAAACATTTATGACCTTTGACCCTAATTTACATACCCAAGATGGTGTCTGATCAAGTAGTTGTTAATTTGTGAAATAATGTACGTGACATGAACTAAACATGAGCAAAATATGGTGATGATAGGGTATGTTTTTCTTGAGTCACTGCAAAGAAAGTTGCAGAAAGAAAGAAATATTTCAATACATCGAAGATAAGCTTTAATTTCAACCAAGTTTTTGGACGTGATGCCGACTCCGTATAAAAAAACGAAGGGCACACTTACGATAGCCCAAAGTCTCAGCTACAACATACTAAAATATGGGAGAAATTCACCGAAGCATAAGTGAGCTAGTGCTCGATAAAGATAGTCATGTCAGTTTTCATTTCCAGAAAAACTGCACTCCCATAGAGATAACACGTAAACTGGTCAAATTTGACAATGTTACTTTTAATCCCTTTTTACGAGGTGATGCCGTCATCCAATCAAAATAATGTTATTATATGACTGAAAGAATATTAAATAAGCTACAACATATTGAAATTTGGACGAAAATTAACAAAAGAATAAGTGAGATACGCTTGAGTAAACTTGTAATTTGATGACGTCAATTTGAAAATTTACTTTTTTTACTTTATTAAGATATTTGATCTCTTTTAATCATTTTTCCAGCATCGCCAACCCATGAAATGACATGTACAACTCATCAGCTTTCAGAATATGTAAAGGAAATGGGGGGTCACCGTCCATCCTGACGAGTAAAATCGGATTTAAAATTGGCGATTTTTTGGCATAGTTGCACTGTATATCGCCATTGACGCGCGCGCGGAATTTCAACGTTGATTGGCCCGTATGACGTCATATTGAGTCGGATCGACTTGAAACTTGGTAGAAATATTCCTTGACATTTCAGACATTCGATCCGTGCGATAAAATGGGAAATTTCTATTGCATATGAGCTGTGTGCGCGTATATGCGCGCGCGCGTACGCGTCCGTCGATTTTTTTTGAAATGCTGTAAATGACCTGAAACGTGTGCAAAACAATTTTGAGGTTGATTAGAGCATGTTTAAATTTCAACGCGCGCGTACGCGTTCGTTTACTATGAACGTGACTAAATTTTATGAATTATATCAATAGACCTTGACTTGAACTATATGATATCTTAATTTCATTCAAAAATTCCGTTCCATTAATGAGATATTGATGTAAACGTGATTTCAGATAATGACGTCATAATGACGTCACGGTTAACTGATCACATTAATACACTAGATCTGTCGTCCTTAGGACATGATACATATATGGCATAAGTTTGAAAGTGATAGGTAGGGGACTTTTTGAGTTAACCGCTGCACAAGATTTGAGGAGAAAGAAATAAAGAAGAAGAAGAAGAAGAAGAAGAAAGAATCCGTACAGATACAATAGGTGATCCGAGAGGATACTCGGATCACCTAATAAAGAATCAGTACAGATACAGAAGGTGATCCGAGAGGATACTCGGATCACCTAATAAGCGATCGAGGAAGATAAAAATCATAAATGAAAATTAGTTTTTGGGCTTGTCATTGTTTTATGTAAACATTTTACTCTTTTACTCTTTCTTTCCATGGGAGGGGGGGGGGGGAGGTTGGCTGGTTGGGCAGTTCGGTAAAGCATGGAGGTTCCTATTATTTGTGCTTGTGTATGTTATGTGCATAGTCAACTGACCACGCAGCCACTGAATATCCGTCAAATTTTCGCTTTAATTTCAATGATTGAGGAAAATAATAGTTTTGTTGATTGACTGTTTGTTTGTTTGTTTGTTTAATTGTTTTGTGGGATTTTTTTTCACAAAATAACAACATGAGTACTGTTTTTTGGTTTCCATTTTTGATATTTATATTTATGTTTATATTTATATTTATATTTATATTTATATTTATATTTATATTTATATATATATTTGTCTGTTTTACTGCATAGAGGATGCACGAGTATGCTAGTTGATTGATATATCTAGAATTGGCTTATTCATTATTGTCATTAAATCATATCTACTCCCTAATCAAGTATTACTTAAAATCGTTCAAGCCATATGTTGCAGTTGTGCAAGAACTAATAACAATATCACAATATTCGGCCTCTGTTGAAACATTGACGCTGATATGCATTTTGTGTGATAAACTTTGTTGAAACATTTATATTCATTTCAAATATTTTTCTTTCTTCTATATAGCACAATTTCTTTACGATATCACAAAAGCTGAAGCGTTTAACATAATGCATCTCAGATTCTCAAATTAGAAACTTTCCTTTTGGAAAATGTACTTTTATGATTGTATACACACATGTATATTTTCTCACACTTCTCTGATATCTTCTGTTGTTTCATTTTTTTTATCAAAGTGTCCCGAAAAAGTCAGAAATACCAAGGCGCATGCATGCGAAACTTCAAATTAAAGGGATAATAGAATAGTGGTTGAGATGATGATTGAGCTCTTATTTTTTCGCGAGATACTAAGGACATGAAGAAACCACGTATGTTACAGAGCATACAATTCTATGATAGGAATTCAAAGTTTATTTGATGAAAATCTGTTTTGAAATGCCTGAGGTATACAAAAGCAAAGTAAAACAAAGCGACCCTAATGAAGAGCTGGGTCCCACCTTTTATTAGGATTTCTTTGTTTTGGATGCCTCAGCCATTTCAACACCAAGAAGTATTTTCTTCAAAACTTTGAATCCTTATTATAAATTACATGCTCTTTCATAAGAGGGTAAAATCATGGTAATGTAAATGAATAATACAAACGAATGCATGTACTTGTGTACCAGTTATGTATATATGTATATATATATATATATATATATATATATATATATATATATATATATATACTGTATATACATCAATGTCACTTATTCAAATTCATATAGTCTCATCCTGAACGTGCGCAGCGTCTCATGTTTGTGTACGTGTAAAAGAAAGGGGTTGTTTATAGGATAGATGGACGTTGCTCTTGAAAAAATAAACACACACACACACACACACACACATAGGACACACACAAACACGCACACTCAGATACACTCACACATACTCACATAAATCATATCATTGATACATATACTACAGTATATGTTCCTGATCATACAGTGGTGTGGAGTAGTGTAATAAGATATTAAGACATGCATTTGATCCTTCTTAATTCAAAGTCAACTATAATACAATAAGCCTCATTTTCACTTCATGCATGCCTTTTCGTGTTGTTCACAATCACTCACCATCAACTGCCAGGAATGGTAACTAATCTGTTCTAAACCGGTGGTGTTCGTTATTCCAAAAATGGAATAAGGATAGTTTTTGCTTTTTGTTTTTCGAAGGTTCGTTGTTCCGAAACATACAAATTCCAGTGGTATAGATACAATCGTTAACCCGACAATGAAACAGGGTTTGTTAAGGAGAACATTTATATTTTGTCGTTATTCCGAAAGTCTTTTTATCCGAAAAAAATAATGCACACTCACTGGCGAAATTATTGTATTTTCTGATTTACGAACTTTTGGATAGCGAACTTTTTTTTCTTGACCATTTTCGAATTAAAGAACCTTCGGAATGACAACCCTTCTCTTTTGGGGGGAATAAAAACCTTTGGAATAACATATACACTTTGGAATAATGAACTGTAATCGTTCCAAACAGCAATCACGAGTCATGACGAGATATAAACGACACATGCAACTGTCAATTTGATGCGAAAAAGAACTTTTATCTTATCCTTTGCTGTCCTTCCAAAAATTAATCCAAGGAACATTTTTCATTGGTCTGCTTCCATAAGACTTTCTTTTTGGTATTCCAAAAGAAATTCCTTTTAATGATGCTTACTACCAAGTGAGTAAATCTTCCAGAGTATGACAAGTGTAGCAAAAAAAAAAGCTGCTGAAAACTGCTTATCCAATAGTGGTGAGCCAATGGAGTAAAATGGAGTCAAAAGGGGCCTGAGCTTTCGATCCTAGCAGAATCTTCGTCAGAGGCAAAATATTTTCATTTTGCCTCTGACAAAGATTCTGTAATAGGATCGAAAGCTCAGGCCCCTTTTGACTGTCTGAGTTTGATAACCAATATCGACATTCTAACGCATATTATTATTCACACAGTTATGTTAAGACCGAACGTGGAGTAAAATCATGTATTGGACAGAAAATGATGAATGCTGAGTACAAACAACATACAAAGCATGTTAATCCAATCTATCATTGCGCTTCGACCAAGAAAGAATTATTTACAGAGAGACTCTATAACATTATTGACTAACTGAACTAAAAGACTGTCTGACATTTCATGACCTAATAGTTACTGCTAACACATGATCATAAATTGCTGAAATCATTTTACTGCTTGCTTATAATGAGACTTAGGGGGTGTTGCAAGAAAGTTGCAATTGATTGCAACTCTCCTTTCTTGCAACACCCCCTTAGAGTCATTGGATACAAGACGAAGAAAAAACCAGCTTGTGTGTATACTTTGTCTTCGTGATCTGAAAGAACATGCGCTTATATACACGAAGTTATATATAATGTTTACGCATTGCAAATAAGTATACTCTTTGTTCAAATTAAAACATTTCCGAAATAAAAAAAAAATCAGAAATGCGCCTCATATTGTGGTACATACACTGTATATGTATCGAAAAATTACCTGTTAGAGCTTGAACGATTAGCTCCCGGACCCACATCTTGTTCAAGCTTACATGTTTTTGATACGCTGATGTTATGATATAATTTTAAATTCTGTATACCCATTTCATATACACTATACTTTACATGTTTCTCATATCTTAGCTTTCTCAGTGTGTGGGCGAGGGTTATTAATAGAAGCAAAGCCGTTTTAGTAGCTTGTGGCTGTTGTCTAGAACTAAATCGACAAATTCATGTCGCTCAAAATAGACCCTTTTCAGGACGGACTGATTTTTCTGATTTTGTCCTCCTGGTCATTGAAATAACATCGTTCTACATATTTTAAACTTGTTGTGGAAATCTCGGAAAATCTGTTGATGCCCTGTGGATTACCAATCAGTGTTTCTGAGTATTCCATTGTGTCTGTCATAATTTTGTTGTGTGTGTGTGTTTTTATACTCAAGTTTAAACAAAAGGAAGTGCACACGTAAGAATTATTCCATCTTCAATTGATGTTTCAGCAAGCTAAACCATTAAAACGTCAATGTGATGCTCCGGTCGAAAATCCGGCACTCTTTGCAGTGTCAACATCGGGGTATATCAATCCATCACAGGGTAGCTGGCGTCAGTGGCGATACCACACTGGTTGTTCTTGTTTCTGGACATCCAAATGTACCCCTCCATCCCCCAGATAGTGCCCCAACTGTATAGACAACACGCGAAGACGTTAACAGTATCCTTTTATTAATGGTATTTTGCTTCATTAGAAATTTAATGCTGTGCGTCTATTCTAGCAGGCTTTAGATCTGCAAACGGGAGCTTTAAGACGACGCTAATTAGGCCAAAAATGCTTGGGTTATAGGGTTAAGGATAGAATTTGATGTATGGTTAGGGTTAAATATAGAGACACTATATGTTCCCATTGTCGAACCAGGGAGGCTATTTTTACGTCCGCACAGTTTGCAACGTAGAGAACTACTTCATACACCGATCGATGGGGGCGCGATTTTATTCTTCATAAAAATACGTTGCGTCCCAGCGTAATCTAAAGTTACTTTTCAACACGACGCAGGGAGAGGAGAACGTCCAGCGCACTCGCCGTCTCAAACGTCCGCGCGTTTAAATTCAAAGCTCCCGATATACTGTCACATTTGGGAAGACGAGAGTTTAAAGGCTTTGATTCACATAAAACCGTTCATGCAAGTTTATCTTTAACTGGAATTACTTTTTGACAGTGACTCACTTAAATTCTTGAAAGGTTAGTCTACGTTTAAACATGTTTGACCCGTCATCTGGAATTTAAAATAGGAGTTACTTCTTAATAGGGCTGCCGCGTAATGTTTATTTCTCTCGGGTGAGGGAGGGGCAAATATATATATATATATATATACATATATATATATATATATATATAACATTTATTTATTTATATATTTACTTATATACACAAATAAAAAGGGGTTTGCAACTCCAACCCCGCCATCGTTAATTTGAACATGAAATAAATTACAAAATGTGAAGTCATTTGTCAACCTGAAGGGAGTACGGTTGGCAAAGGTTCTGGAAGCCAAACTATGTAAGGAGTGAAAAGAAAAAAAAAGAACAAATAAATAAACAAACAACACTGGGAATATGCCTCACCTGTTCTTCACGATCCAATAGTCGTCACCCGAGGAAGTTGTATTATAACCAACGGCCAAGACTCCATGATCAAGCTCCTGCGTAGAGCATTTAGGTTCATCATATACACCTGTAGAGAAGACATGGCATTTTGGACGTTTCGTGCTCGGAAAAAAAAAAGTTTCATGATTGAATAACTGAAGTGATAAAAAGTGTCATTTTTGTGGCTATTTCATACGTACAATAATAAATGTCTCTATTTAGCTTTAGTCATTATATTACTACTACAATGATATCCCCTCACTCCCGACCTAAATTACTGTATTACTCTCTTTTTCCAGTTGTTGCAACTGGAGGTTATCTTTTTTAAATGTGGGAGGGAGCAGTTTGTGGGAACAGGGATATTGATTCATTTTGAGATATGGAGGGGGAAAGACATTTTGGATAACATTATATAGCAAAGAATTACTACCAGAGTTATTTAGTCCATTATTTGTGAAGAATATTGATATTGATAATCATAATACAGGATTAAAATTTCATATTCTATTTTCATATGGACGAACTAAATTTTCACATTCATTTATAACCCATCAAGGACAGAAAGTGTGGATTGATTTACCAAGTAGTATAAAAGATTGTGTAACATTGAATTCATTGAAAAGAAAATTGAAAAATAATCTGTCGACAAAAATTTCATAGAACGTGTAGAGCTTTCTGCATCTGTAATGATATTTTAATTTGTTTGATTTTTTTAAGTATGTATGGTTAAATGACATCAAGATAATCCCCCACACACAGTAATACTCTCTCTAATTTCTGTACCCTTTGGGGATCATACTTATAAGTTTTATGGAATCTCAATAAAAACTTCTCATGATCCCTCCACAAATTATCCATCATGTTATTTATTATTTCCTTTCTTTGTTATTCACTTTGTGTTCGTTGAAACACCTTTTTGGTGAGCATGGTGTCTTATGTGTATTGTCCTTTTAGTTTGTATATCCCAATTGATGTTCATTATATTACATTTTATGTATCCTTTGTATCCTTTAATGATTATATGGAAATAAAGTTGAATTGAATAAATTTCTGACACCAATTCTGGTGTTATTCGGCTGACAAGAGAAAACAAGGCTTAACTGCAATTGTCTGGTGCCACTTCCTGGTAAAAAACAAAAGAAACAACCAAAAAAACAAAAAACAAAACGTGATGGGGGGTAGTGGTAAGACTATATGTATTCCGCAAAAAAAAAAATAGGGTGGCCCTGTCTACTCTTTACTTTCAATCAGATATAAAAATCACATTTTCAGAGGATCAGAGTGAAATATTGGTCTTACCCGAGATGTAGAATTGGAAGGATAGATGGCTGGCGTCTATAGAAACTGAAATGGGTCCAACGTGAGCTACGGCTTTCTGCAGGGCTCTCTCTTTGGGAGGTGAGACCACTGTGTAGTCACTGCAGGTCGCTCCTACGCAGTCTTCTTTGAAGCGGCAATATCCATCCTTTATTTATGTGTCGTTGTTGTTTTG
Organism: Diadema antillarum; assembly: GCF_040938485.1. Lineage (NCBI taxonomy): Eukaryota > Metazoa > Echinodermata > Echinoidea > Diadematoida > Diadematidae > Diadema > Diadema antillarum. The sequence goes on along the minus strand of NW_027271164.1, from coordinate 802,596 downwards.
TTTTTTGTAGGTGAAACAGTGAAAGTGTTTATACTACGAAGCAATAATAAACATCATTCCAGAAACATGTATTGCGTGTAATGCAGTGACATACAAAATTACGACGATCATTTTTGCCTTATTTTTGGTCTCACGCGTGCAAGTTAATAAAGTTTAGGACGGGCTGTTTCAGTTAGGCAGTTCTTTCCGTAGACAGTTATGTCCGTTGTGTTTACAGTTCGACCTCGATTATCCTTTTATCCGGAAATCTCTATCATCCGGACGCGTTCACGCAGTGAAGGACTTTTTTTCATCCAAAAATTGAGAAAAACAGTGCCTTTAACATATTTTCATGGATCTGTTTCACTAATTTCATAAGATGTGCATGATAGGTTTCTCAATATCTAATGAGGTAAAACATGTACGATTTTCACATAAAGATATACTTTATCTTTGTGAAGACGGGACTACAATTTTGCGCAGGCTGGCATAGATTACACAACCTTTGCGGGGTACGCTGTAATATATCTGCCTAGCTGCCAGTGCACTGGGACGGCAGCTTAGACGGCAGCTATATACATTAACATAATAGTGTCTCCCATATTCGGCCAATTCGCTTATCCGGATGAGTGCCGGTCCCGACATGGCCGGTTAATCGAGGTCGAACTGTAATTCCACCTGTTTATGATCACGCAATAGCCCATGTATAAAAACGTAATGGTAAAAGAATCAATATTAGTCATCTGTGTGTATACAAAATATGCCCAAGAGTTATGTTGAAGGATAGAGCTTAGAGTGTGCAGAAAAGAAGATGACACTTTTTTTAATGAAATAGTTACAGAATTAGTGATTTGTAGACCTTTTCACGACAGCAGAAGTCAACATGAAATTGGATGCTGGGGAAATGATATGAAAACGAATAAATAGATAAATAAAGAGCTTCTGGCACTGAAGAAAGGAAGACATTGAATGACATTAATGCAAATTAAATGAAAACGTGAAAACCATAGTTAGAGAACATAATGTATGCCCAAACACGCACACACACACACACACCCACACACACGCACTACACTGTCAACTTCCAGATTGCATTTTCGTGGCATTCGCGTGTTTCTGCTGAATTTCATAATCTTTGATTTAATTTTAATTTGATTTGATGTGACTTGATTTTTAGTAACAACTGTATATTGATATCATTTAAATGTCGGTGTATCCCTGGGGTCGTCCCACTAGGCCGACACCCACGAGTCATAGAGCCCACGAGTTTGACATTGAAAACAAGTTCATTTGTCATTACTCATACATACAGCTCACGAGTCATACAGCCCACGAGTTCGACACTAGGTAAAACAGCCCTCGAGTTCGACAGATACAAAACGGGGCTTAATATGTCGTTCTTGTGGGCCTCGTTAGCTTAGTGTCGAAGTAATTAGCTGTGTGACTCGTGGGCTGTTTAACTCATGGGCTGTATGACTTGTCAGCTGTATGACTAGTGGGCTGCATGACTCGTGGCCTTTATGACTTGTGGGTGTACGTCTCGTGACGTGCACCCGTATCCCTGACTCACCTTTCCTTCATACTCGTAACAGTCTTCAGTATCGATACCATCGTTATCGATAACGTACTGGAAGGCTTGCTCCATCAAACCGCCATTGCAGCCTTCGTTGCCCTCATCGTCGGAGCAGTCCACCAGGTTCTGCTCGCTGAGACTAACCAGCTTTCCAGTTTTGGCGAAGTTCTGTCCTTCCAGGGAGCCCGTGGCGCTGAAAGCCCAGCAGGACCCGCATAGCCCCTACGTGGAAACATTGCGCAGGATCGTATATGCGAGAGACCAAGGCTTACCAATAATAAAGCTGACAACACCGTTTCTTTTCTTATATTTTCTTCTTTTTCGTTATTCCTGTAACTCGTATATAGCTTCTGTCAATATCGTGTATGATTTTGTCATTATCATTTTCTCGGGAATGGCATGGAAATACATTAAAATCAAAACGACGAAGAAACATCAGTTCATAGTGCCGAAAAAGGCTTGGCAGCAAAAGACGAAATGAGGTCAGAGGTTACCTGATCTTTGACCCTTGTGACGTATCCCTTGGTCCTCCAATCAACGGCATCGGGAAGATCGATGTTGGGCTCCATGGAGATGGTGGCGTTCGTAGTTTTTGCGGTCTTTCGTGTCCTTCGGAAACCATTCATCCTGGCTACAAACTCGCGGTTCTCCTGTGATAATTCCCCATCAGATACAAAGGCATAGTTAGGCATGAGAGAGAAGGCAATAGTACACGAATTCGTGGAAAATCCGTTAAAGTCTGATTGTAATCAACAATACTTCTCCAGAATAATATGTATCCAGTATAACGATATTCATGTAGGCCTACATACCGAGATTAAGAAAACGACTAATACAAAGGATTTTGTTTGTTTGTTTGGTTGGTTGGTTGTTTCTCTTCAAGCAGCCTTGTGATTCACATATATTATTCACAGCTGTTGGTTATTGTATTTTGTCCCTTCAGGAGAATCTCTCTCGAAATACTAAGACGTCTCTAAGAAAAACTGTTGAAACGCTTTATATGTGGCAGACCTGCAAGTTATTAGAATGGACTGTCCCAAACCTAGATACCCATTTTGTCTTGTACTGAAATAAATCGGAGAGCCTGACTAAAAGAAAATGCATCAACAACAGCATGATTAATACTGAGAACTGAATAGCTGTGTTTGATGCTGGTGAATCCTTGACAAATTACACCATGAATCTGGAAGTTGGACACTCTAATTTGTTTCGACGAAGATTCAGAAAACAAGTATAATTTTTTCTTAGCAGTAAAACATAGTAGACTTTCGGTGAGGACCCCTGAGCTGAGTTTGAGTGAAAAAGAAAATACATTTTAGGGCTGTCATGAAACAAGTTGATTCAACCAGGGAGGTGAGACGAGATTATCGAGACAAATTTAAGCATAAGACATTGAATCTTTTCCAGAATATTGTGTTTTTCTTTAGTGGGTAAATTTCAAAAGTGACCCATAAAAGTTTGTACCCGGAGAAATGCTGGTGAACCACCGAAAAGAAATTTGAATGCGTGAGGAAAATAATATGTTGATAATGAATGCTACTTATGAAGAGCAAATTAAATGAATGACAATTTCCCCATATACAGAGGAAGATCATAAATTAGTTATTGGTTTAAAAACAATATGCATGTTTTTGCTATTAAAATACAACTTTATCTGTTTAAGATGGTTCACAAATTCTCTTTTATCATCGAATTCGATATGTTTCGTTTTCCGTTATCACAGGACGTGAAGAGCCAAAATTAATATGAAATGTGAGTATCTTACTGTGGACATGAGTTTTCACAGCACTGAATCTGAAATAGGTGGTAATGACATGTAAATCACATATCTATTCTGACTTTTCAAATTACTTTCCAATATTCTAATTAATTGGTGTGCAACATTAAGCAAGAAAGTCCACAAATGCTAGCTAGCACATTAAAGTACCATGGATCGGACGTCGATTTCCTTACCTGATGACAATGAATGATACTTAATCAATTTATTTATTGATTTATTTATTTCAAACGCAGTTTAGGTATATTGATGTTTAACCAATACATGACTGACGATTTGAACATGTCGCTACTTATTCGATTGCTTCCCCTAACTATTCACTTTTATCATTAAGAAATGGGCCAGAACTTTGCGTATAGAACAAATATATTTTGTTTAGATATCAGTTTAGATATATTAATGTTTAAACAATACATGACTGACGATTAGAACATGTTGCTAATATCATTCGATTGCTACCCCTTACCATTCACTTTTATCATTTATAAAGGAAATGGCCCAGAACTTTGCGTATAGAACAAATATGACTGTAAAACATGCATTCTTTATCACATAAGCACAACTCACCACACAAACCCTACACTTTTTGCACTATGCACAACTGCGATTTTTTTCATATATTATCATTATTAATGATTTGTTATCATTATCATCATCATTATCATCACCATCACTACTATCATTATTGTTAAGAATGTCATAAATGTGTCTATTGTGATTATCATTTAAAAATTATTATTAATGATGTCTTTAATGCTTCGTCGAACAGAATCATTCATTGATGTCCGAGGCTGAATTACAAATGATTTTGCAAAGCATTACGTACGCAGTATATTCATAATAAAAAATATTATACAAAACAAATCTAAGTTATCATGATATCAAACGATTCAGCATATTTATATGACATGTCATCTTTTAACCATTCTCAATCTTGTGTATGGTGCTTTGGATTTGTCGAGCTCACCAAGTCTCCAAACTTGTTCATCCCCAATCGGTAAGTAGACTCGCCCAAATCGAAACGGGCGTTGTGCCTGTAGATGAAGTGGTGATTTCGCTGCCAGATTGACCTCCTCATGGCTTCCTCGACGTCGTCCTGGTACTGCTTGCCGTGCCTGACCTTCCACTCTCGCCATTCCTCGTTCAGAGACGCGAGAGCCCCCACGAGACAGACGGAGAGAATTACAACGCGCAGGTTCATCATGATGACAGAGTACGTCGAATCCTGTAAGAGCAAGAAGGAATGTTAGCGCCTCTTACGCCAACAACTGTTAAGAACATACAGAAAATTGATGTCATAAGGAGTAGGTGACCCATATATCATAGCCTCTTGGTAGGAACCCATACTGTTCGAAGTTTCAATAGCCTGTGCCAAACGTCCCCCTCTCTATAGTGAATGCAATAGGAGCAAGCAGAGGTATAGGTTCCGCGAAACCATGCAAGCCAACATCGAGAGTCAGCTGACCAAGGTAATGGGTAGCGGATAGCGAGAGCCGCCCCAACGAGACTCCCATACCCGCTTCTGCTCTCTTATGTTCTTCGCCCTCGATCATCAGTGCTATGCACTGCTAGAGTGCTACCGACATCATTACTCAGTTCCATTCAGTTCTATTCCACTGAATCAATTTCTTTCATCCTTGTGTATTCCAACTTTTTACATTTAGATGATCCCATCACTGCAATCCCTTGAGGCTTTTAAAGTACACCTTTTCTTTCACTTTACTTAATTTCTCTTTCCTTGTTCTTTTAAAAAAAAAATCTGATTTGTTATCGTTTTGTTGTGATGACCTGTGTCATTCCTCTATTGTGTATAAGTGTGAATTATGTTGCATTTTTTCTTTTTTAATGGTATATATTGTAAACGTTGAAAGACATTAAGGAGAGTTTTATGTTATAAATCGTATGAATATCATAACAAAAATTATCTTACATCCATCCAACGAAAAATAAGTATACATTATACAGATTTGGACAATTTATATCGTATAATAATTTAAGAAGTACAAATCATAAAATATAATACAATTAAATAGATACGATTGACAGATAATGGGAGAGAGAGAAGGACGGAGTGCTTACTTTGCGATGATGACAACAATCTCTCTAGGTCTAAAGAGCGATGGAAAAAAAGTGAGCTACTGAAAACGGGAGCTTGTGATGTTCGGATCACTCCCAAACATTATTAGGCCATATGTATTTCTACAACTTATCCATCTACATTTAATTTTCTCATGTGATAACTACAGGTGATATAAAATATATTCTGTAGGCAGCACAATACAGACAAAAATACAAATTTGAAAAGAGATCAATATGCCTGAGGATCTTTGTATAAGAACTAACTTGAAGGTTACTTCTTGCGTCAATTTTTATACCTCAGTCTATCTATACATAACTAATGCTTATAAAATTCTCGCAAGTCATGAAGAAATACTGTAAGGTAATTCTAGCCCAGACGCTTGGCTGTTCATAATAATCTCTAATCTTCAGATACATAATGATAGTCTTCGTGTTAGACGTTGTTCTTGCACTAGAAATGTAAAGGACTTTCATAAGCTTTACACATTCTATTGACCTTTTGCAATAATATTTGAAGGCAAAATGATTCTCCGCATCTTCCGGAGGAGCACTGTCAAATATCAAATTTCATAGAATTGTAATTTTGGGGTAAAATTCTGTTTATTTTGGCATCATTTTCTATATATCGTATTAGTTCTGTGACATCTCAGTAAAGTTTGCATATATAAAAGAGGTTGGCACATGAAACCAATACATTATAGTTAAGAGAATGTAGAATTTTCCTCTTTCAGCGTGTTCAGCGTTTTACCTTCTACCTAATCTAAGTTTGGAACAAGTATTATGTTTTGTTAATAGAACAACACCTTCTTTTCCTTGTTGTAATACATTAATTGAATGTGGCTTTAATCGCCGCTTGCCATGATTGGAATAGATTGTGTTTAAGCACAATAATGATGTTATGAATTTAAAAAAAATGAGCAAAGAAAATGTGATTCCATCAGTTTATGTTCGTCAACAATAGACATACTGATCTACATGCTACAATGTTATACTGCACTGACTGATTCGATTTCCTAGGAATCAAGAAAATAATAATTGACTTGAGTGAAAACAAAAACACTCTGAGTGCGACCAGGATGTTTAACAAGATAGTACAATAGTTTAACTCCATGCAGTGTAACCTGGTGAAGAAAAAAAATACAATAGATATCAGAAATAATTTCGAACCAAACAAAACTTCAAAATTGTTGTAAATTACAAAACTGGAATTGAAACTTGGAGTTTACACTTCGGCTGGGTGAATGATAATCACATCACTCAAACCACGACCTCTTGCTCAGCTTCTCTATCATTAGCACACATTTTGATTTATAACGAAGCATTTTCTTTTTACACGATGAAGAAGACGATATGAACAATCATTACAGTCTTTAGCTTTCCATTTCTTCTTCGATTATTTCCTGTTGGCATAGCCAGTTTGGTTGAAATAAAAGGCAGAGACTGTCCAACCAGGGAGGTAGAAGTCTTTGACTGAAAAATAATTCTGAGCGCGACCAGGATGTTTAACAAGATCAATGGTTCAACTCAATGCAGTGTAAACGGGTGAAGAAAAAAAAAACACACCTAATACACATCATAAATAATTTCGAACTAAACGACGACTTCTGCTCAAATTCTCTATCATTAGCGCAGATTTGATTCATAGCGAAGCATTTTCTTTTTACACGATGAAGAAGGCGATGCGATAATCATTACAGTCTTTAGCTTTCATATTCTTATACGATTGTTTCCTGTCAATATGGCCAGTTTGGCTGAAATAGAAGAAAGAGACTGTCCAACAAAGTGAATTCACTTACCTTGCCTGGACACTGGTCTCTGGCTCCGAGCAGATCAGCACTGTAGTGGGAAATGAACCGATGTGAAGATTTCACGTGCTTATCATAAGGAGCCGTAGGGGAAACCGTATATAGGCCTACCTATACATACAGGCAAAGACAACTAGACGTGAACGCGCGCGCACATACACACACATGCACACACACACCTCCATGCATGGATGCATACATTCTTATGATGCACAAGAAGAGAGTAATCATTTTGAAGAGATTATCACTAATCGAAGCATAATCATTATTATGATCTGTATTTAATGAACATGATTTCTATAAACAAACCTAAAGACGTCATTACTGATTTGAGACTCACATTAAAACCAGACTTTTTATCGTCTAAAATACCCTTGATGAGCAATAACAATTACAAGATTTGGTTTCGCATTCTTATTCGTAAGTACACCTTGGCAACCTAGCTCGAATTTCTGTACAGAAAGGTTCAGCTATTAATGACCACTTAGCATGAATTATTCTCCCCAAAACAAAACCAAAAACAAAACCATCCTGTCTATAGCTCTCACGTTGGTTTTGCTTACTTTTTCATTTTTCCCCAAGTTTTATTTTTGTTTCCTTTCTTTCATCTTTTCTCTCTTCACTGACACTTAAAAGATTCGCATGACACGTGACTATCAATATGCGCGTACCTACAAAGAGCAACGGATTAACGAACCTTCAGAGTAACGAACATCACCCGATGTATCAGATGTTTGGTAGATACGAAATATTCCCCTGAAGTGTCAATCTCTGATTTGATGTAATATGTTAAAGGTAAAATTTACCAAATATAAGATAGAGTATGTAAGATTACCTCAGCTATACGCAATTCCCCCACAATGATCGATTTGTTGTGTCAATAATAACAGCAAATTGTGGCTGTACGAAGGAACAGCTGATCACGGCGATAGCGAATCTTGAGCTGATTACGGTAGTTTTTGTGCTTTTCTAACGTCGTATTTCCGTAAATTCATGGGTGTAAAAATGATTTCCAATCAATTACAGCTCTTTGACTTAATTATTATCCTTCATGAGTATGTAAGATTACCTCAGCTATACGCAATTCCCCCACAATGATCGATTTGTTGTGTCAATAATAACAGCAAATTGTGGCTGTATGAAGGAACAGCTGATCACGGCCATCGTGAATCTTGAGCTGACGATAGGTTTTGTGCTTTTAAAACTTTAAATTTATGGGTGTAAAAAATGATTCCAATGAACACAATTTCACGACGTGAATATATAGATTTGGCGGACGATTTATTCTAGATTGCCAACAAATTACACAACAATTTTCTGAAAAGTGTACACAGTTTGCCTATAGATACGTAAATCCCACTGGGTTGCATACACATTTGGTGACGTCACAGATTTGGCACTTTTCGTAGCCGCATCAAACTTTTTCCAGTGCTCAAATTTGGTAAAAATAAAAATTCTTATATTCAAAGAAGAGACAACTTTATTGCATGATTTATGTCAGAAATTAATCAAAATAACATTAAATGATGGAAAACAGTGAATTTATATATCATTTCCTATAAATTTCAACTTTAAAGCTTCCTTTGTATACTTTGTTGAGTTTTTATATGCTGGGGAGCCCAGCGTCTTCTCGCCTTAGCTTTTATATTACTTTGTGAACTTGCAAAGGGTTCTGCATCGGGGTCTTTCCCATGTATTTTGTTAAGAGTATTTGAGAGCGTGTTATATGTAATGTATATATAGAGAGTAAATTAAGTCAATTGTACAAAAATGAAGTTTGAGTTAATGGGAATTAGTAAGTGTAATAACACATCTGGTGATAGAGTAACACGTAGTTATAAGTACTGAAGGGTAGTTTAGATATTATGTTGTATGTAGTATGTCAGTGTACATAGTGTATGTGAAAATTGTGATTGTTGCGTTTTTGTAAACTGAAAGTATTACGTATCATGTTGAATGTGAATAAAGACTTTGCAGAACTGTGTTAATCAAGCCAGATGACTGTGTTCTCCCCCTACTCTCTGACAGGTGTCATATCTCGCAAGGTCAGGGACCTGTTCTTGCATTGTCACCCTTTTTTTGTTGAATGAACGCCCCCTGCATCCCCTTACCCACAAGCAGGCTACGACTATACACATAGGTGAGCAAGTGCGCTTTTAGCTGTCGCGCTTGCAACGAAACACGGGCATTACTTTATATATATATATATATATATATATATATATATATATATATGTGGGCAAGCCCACATATTGCTAAGATATTAGCAAGAGGTAACTCCTCCAGAGATTGACCCTGGTACCCCATCTTCGAATGGAAGAGTCCAACGCTTTCTTTGGGGTTGTTATCTCCTCTGCGGGGTGAAAGCATTCAAGACTTGCTTTTCACCACAAGAAGTCCGCCATCTCTCTCTCTCCATCTAAGGTGAGTTCAAACATTTCATGGTATATTTGCTACAGTTACTTGGTAAAGATTTGAATAGTGGGCAACTAATATCATCAGAAGTAGACATTTTATCCTGAGTAGATGCTATTGAAGATAAAAGAATGGATTCCAAGAGAGCACTCTACACAGGTTACAAAAGTTGAGACATAAATGGCAAGCCTGAGAAATTCTACAAGTTCGATAAATGCAGCCGAGCTGGCCATTACCAATATAGTTTCATCGTGAATAGCCAGTAGCTTAATTGCTTTTAAAATGGACCACTTGGTCAGTTAAGCTCTACGTGTCTTGCGATTGTTTCATGAAAATAATGTACTTGGTTATGTATACTCTGTAAATTGACGGAGGAAACGGGATAATTATGTCAGTTATCAAATATGTTTCACAAACTATCCTATAACTCAGTAAAACTGAAACTTTACAGGGTATATAGTGTTGCATATTGTCATAAAAATGCAGTACTCCATGAGGCGTACAGGAAGGTATATAATGTGGGCCTGTCTGCCTGTTCAATAATTATTCTAGAAAATATTGCGAGTTGTTTTGTGTGTCTGTGCATGCAGTGATGGTATGCATGTGGCTAGTGTAATAATGTGGCTCAATGTGCATTGCAATGTCAGGGCATATAAGATTGTAGAATTAGACACTGCAGTGAAGAAAAGTCAGTGTACGCTTCAACAAACTCCGTCAAGACAAAGAAACCTCAGTGGTCTCCAAAGAAAGATACGCAGTGGAAAAGATAACAGTTTGATGGGCTAGGGGTACTTTCACACGGGAAGACTAACACACCACATGAGACAGCGTATGCGGAATGTCCCTCGAGGGAATACGTTGAGACTGGTGTTGAATGTTATAATTGTGTGTAGTGTAGATACCGTGTGCCATAATTTGACAGTCCAGGTTGAGGGATGAGTAATAGATGACTGTCTCACACAATTCTAAGTTAGATACCCCTCCTCTTAAAGTTTTGAAGTGTTACAGTATATGATAATACAGGATTGTATTTTCGCTAATGAAATTAAGTTGTGTGTTGTGGGTGTCAGCAGAAATAAGTAGGGTTATTATTAGGTATACAAGTTTGATGGGGGAGACGGAACTAGAATTAGAGTGTGAACACTCCTCCCACTGCCGGAGTGAAAACCACCGGTATGCACACCAGCGAGCCAGTGGTTCTCGCTCCAGCCCTGTGGTCGGATGTTGATGTGATGTGGTCACTCCTCTCCTGCCTCTCGCCAAGGTTGAGATAACTCTGTACCTCGGCAGTGTAGATAGCTTGCTACTTTCTTCCCCCTGCCTAAACAAAAGTTACGTTCAGACGGCAGGCCCTAACCTCGAGGTTAGGAAACCTCGAGGTTTAGCTCTTGCCCCCTAACTACGACGTGTGTCCACACGACGAATCTTAACCTCGAGGTTACGAAACCTCGAGGTGAAGCTTCTGCCCCCCGTAACTACGAGTGGGTCCCACTCGATGTTAAAAACACAAAACCGGAAGTTTCAGCCCACACTGCTAACAAGGCGTCTATTTATTCTTTAGACCAACCTGTCGGACTCGCTTACAGGTACTCTTTTTCTCTGTCATGGTAATCGGTATGCAGAGATAACACTGCACTGATGACTTTATGCCTTTACGAAGATATTCGTCGAAAACATTTTTTTTTTTTAAGAGTCGGAGAAGAATATAGAATACAGTAGCGAGTTCGACGTGTTCAGTTTCAGAGATCAAGCGCATGGGAAGAAAAGATGATGTTGTTGTGTCGTGCGTCATAGGTTTTTCACGTGTAGTGTATTTGTGGTGTACGTTTGGGAGGTTGACCCGGAAGCAGAGGGAAATTGTGGGGACTGGAGTTTACGGCGAGGTCACTCTTAACTTCGAGTTCGTTGTTTTTTGTGTCCACACGGTGCGTAACTACGAGCGGGGACCCCCCGCGGCTCGTGGTTACAGCGCTAACCATAAGATTTCTCGTGGCTCGAAACATCGAGCAAACCTCGAGGTTTGCTAACTACGAGTGCGTCTTCACGGTCCCTAACTACAAGTTCTAACGTCTCTGTTTTAAGTTTTGGACACCACTTGGGAAAGTGAGAGAGTTTATCTCCTCTTTTGAGGAGCCATCTCGAAGAGTGCTGGGGAAAAGAGAGGAGGTGTTTTATTTTATTTTAGTTCAGGAAGACAAGTTAGAAAAGAACCAGTCAGTGCAGATTGGTAGTAGAAATATACAACAAATGTCAGTGTTATTATATGTAGCCTGAGAGAATCCAATCATTTGAGTCATCGAATTGTTTTGAAGTGAGAAGGAATAAGTTTAAGGGCTTTTTCCATATTGATTTTCATTTGTTTTGGAACAGAATGGCTTAGATAAACGAACAAACATTTTCTCAATTAGTTACATAATGAGTTGGCAGAATAAATTGGAATAATGTTTGAAGTTAGATTAAGTGCGTTGTAATTTTATGACTAATTATGATTTGTGTATTTGTAGCACCAATGAATTATAGGCATTGATATGGGTGTGACATAGAACTGCATTCTTACCTATCGCACAGCTCTATGGGATGTAATCGATAGTAGAGATAGGAAAGGGATCAGTGAGAGATCGTGTTATAACTCATATACCTAATGAGTAACCGCTTTACAGCTAAATAAAGAAGGGTGTATTAATTTAGTTGTTTACAGCTGGGGATAGGGTAGGCAGACAAATAACACAGTATATCACATGTTGTTTTGTTTCACACAGAGTGAGCAGTTCTCATTCGTAATTACAGGCTTGTAGCACTAAGCAGATGTTGTGTAAACACGGTGTGCTGACATAGAGGCCGTAATTGTTGTACATGATTTTGTTTATAAGTTGTTTTGTGTTTTATCATTTGAGTATTCATTTGACCATTAACGAAATAAAAGATTCAAGACTTGCTTTTCACCACAAGAAGTCTGCCATCTCTCTCTCTCCATCTAAGGTCTACGAGTGCGAGTGAGCGAGAGGTGGGCTACATATATATATATATATATATACATATATATATATATATAATGCTAATATATAGTGAGAACTTTGAGCAAAAAAAAATGGGTTTTCATCGGGATTCGATATATATATATATAAACATATATATATATATATATATATATATATATATATATATATATCCGTTGGGTATATATCCGTCGGGAATATTATAGTTTGTTGAGGATTGAAAAGTGCTCAATGCTGTAAAGCAGAGCATAGATTATTAGGCGTACCTGTGTTTTGGTGTCTTGTCTGCTACCGGCGGTTTCACGCTGTCGCGATCTTCAGTCTGCCTGAAGATCGCGACAGCGTGAAACCGCCGCAGACAAGGCACCAAAAACACAGGTTAGCCTATATATATATATATATATATATATATATATATAATAAACATTTATATATATACATATATATATATATATATATATATATAAACATTTATATATATACATATATATATATATATATACATATATATATATATATTATTCATCTATTCATTTATTTATTTATCAGTGTCACTTATTCAAATTCGTACTACTACTAGTCTCATTCTGAACGTGCAAAGCGTCTCATGTTTATTGTGTTTGTAAAAAAAAAAGGATTTGTTTAAAGGATAGATGTATTTACGTTGTTCCTTGAATAAAAAGCTTTAATGAAAACAGCAAATTTTGAGAGCTATATACGTGTGACTCACACCTATTATCACTGGTATTTCTTACACACACAGAAAAAAAACACACACACATAAACACAAACGCACGCACACATCGTTCATATACTGCAGTATTTTCCTGATTATGCAGTGGTGTGGAGTAGTGTAACGAGATATACTAAAGACATGCATCAGATCCTTCTTAATTAAAAGCCGATTACAATAATAAGCCTCATTTTCACTTCATGCCTTCTCGTGTCGTTCACAATCACTCGCCATCAACTCCCTCGTTATGGTACACAAGTCTGTTTTTAACTGGTGATGTTCATTATTCCGAAGGTTTCGTTAATCTAAAAATTAAACAGGGTTAGTTTTTTTTTTCGAAGGTTTGTTATTCCGAAACACACAAATTTTAAAGGTATAGATACAATCGTTAATCCGACAATGAAACAGGTTTCGTTAATCAGAACAACTATATTGTGGCATTATAGGCCAGTTCACAGTTCCATTCTGAGCATGTGCAGATAAAGGTGATTTGGGACCTTCTCTTGAAATGAATTTACAACTGAGGCATTCAAAACCTAGATAGGGCTTCATAACATCTGTGTTAAAAATGAACCAGGTGCAGATTGGCATTTACAGGTGAATGTACATTCTTTTCAGCAAAATCTAACAAAAGCCATTAATGCAGCACTGACATGTAAATTACCACTTCCTGCATGGCTGTTTTCAACTGCTCTTCATGAAGACTATTCCATGTTTTGCAAAGTCTGTGGTTGGAGAGGTCATTTGAAACTAGTGCTAACTGTGAACTGGCTTATTCCGAAAGTTCTTTTATCCGGAAAAAAATTGCACACTCATGAACCTTCGGAATCATAATCCTTCTCTTTTGGGGGAATTAGAAGCCTTTGGAATAACAGACACACTTTGGAAAAATGAACTGTAATCGTTCCAAACAGCAATCACGAGTCACGACGAGGTATGCAACACTTGCAACTGTCAATTTGGTGCAAAATTTATTAATCATGACCCCTTTGCTGCCCCCCATTAATCCGATGATAAAGTTTTATTTGATTTTCTTCCATGAGACTTCATATACTAAATTTGTATTTCAAACAGAAACTCCTGTATGATTAATGCTTATACTACCAAGTGAGTAGATCTGCCTGAGTATATACGTCTTAATGCATACTATTATTCATATAATATTATTAAAGGGGTGGTACAGTATTGGTGGGGATGAAAATTGGGCTTTAACGTTATGCGAGATACCAGGAAAACACTTATGACATAGTACAGAAATACCATTATAAAAGGAATTCAAAGTTTATTTAATAAAAATCGGGTTTGGAATAGCTGAAACATCCAAAAACAAAGTTAAATAAATCAATCGTAATAAATTTAATGTGGGTCCCACACTTTATTAGGATCGCTCTGTTTTGGATATCTCCGCCATTTCAAAACCAATTTTCATCAAATAAACATTGAATCCCTCTTCGAATTACATGCTCTTTCATATTTCATAAAAGGTTTCTCACTATCTCACCAAAAAAAAAATGATAAAAATCTGAAGTTAAGGCTCAATCAAAACTATACGATCCCTTTAACATTAAACGTGGGGTAAAAGCATGTATTAGACAGAAATGGTGAATGCTGAGTATACAACAATAACATAGCATGTTAATCCAATCTATCAATGCGCTTCGACCAAGAAAGAATTATTTACAGAGAGACACTATACATCACCCACTACTAAGAAACTGAACTAAAACACTGTCTGACTAATGACCTATAGTTATTGCTGGCACGTGATCACAGCTGAAATCATTTTACTGCTTTGGAGTCGTTGGATACAAGACGAAAAAACAAAACAAAAACAAAACCATTTTGTGTACTTTGTCTTCATGATTCGAAAGATCATAGTATTACACTTATATGTAAAGTTTTGTATAATGTTTACGTTTTACTATGACTATACTCTTTATTCAAATTAAAACTTTTCCGAAATCAAAATTCAGAAATGCGCCTGATATTGTGGTACACACACTGACTATGATAATGTAGGCCTACTGGAAAATTACGCGTTTAAGCTTGTACAATTTGCACCCTTGTTCAAGCTTGCTCGTTTTTAATACGCTGTTATGATATAATTTAAATTCTGTATACCCATTTCATAAACACTACGTGCTTCTCATTTAGCTCGGTTACTTATATCTTGATAAGCTTCCTCAGTGCGTGGGTGAGGGTCATTAATAGAGGCATATCCGTTTTAGTAGCTTGTGGCTGTTGTCTAGAACCAAATCGATAAATTCATGTCGCTCATAATACTGTATACGCTTTTATTTTCGCGTACAGATATTTTCGTGAATGAGGGGGACACAGACATTTTCGCGAGATGTTGTTTTCGAAAACTGACACACACAAAGGCCTTCATAAGTACAATATTACCAAAATATAGTAGAAGTGTCTTTGCACCTTAGCGCATGGTGACATTTTCGCGTGTTGTCAAAATCGCGGTCCAACCGCTATTCGCGAAATTCGCGATAATTAAACCCTCACAAAAATAACAGCTTGTACAGTACACCCTGTTGAGGACGGACTGATTTTGCTAAAACACGCATAAAACAGACAGTTGCCCGAGTATACTCGGGACTCGTCCTCAACTGGTCATTGAAATAACATCGTTATACATTTAAACTTGTGGAAATCTCGGAAAATCTGTTGATGCCCTGTGGGTTACCCAGAAATGTTCTGAGTACCCCATTGTGTCTGTAATATTTTTTTTTTTGGTTGTTTTTTTACACTCAGGTTTAAACGAAAGGAAGTGCACGCGTAAGAATTCTTCCATCTTCAGTTGCTTCTTTCATTAAGACGTCAACGTGATGCTCCTGTCGAAAATCCGTAACCCTCTCAAGTGTCCACTTTATTCAATATCAATTCATCAAAGGGTAGCTGGCCTCAGTGGCGATACCACACTGGTTGTTCTTGTTTCTGGACATCCAAATGTACCCCTCCATCCCCCAGTCAGTGCCCCAACTGATAGACAAAATGCACAGACGTTAACAATATCATTTTGATGTTGACATCCTGCTTCATTAGAATGTACATAAATGTATCAAACGCTGTGCGTCTACTCTAGCAGGCTTTAGATCTGCGACGGGAGCGCTAAGACAACGCTAATTACGCCAAAAATGCAAGCGTTAAGGTTAAGGTTAAAATTTAATTTACGGTTAGGGTTAAATTTAGAGACACTTGTTCCCATTGTCCAACAGGGGAGGTTGCGTCATCTTAGCGTCCGCGTCGCAAGCTCGATACTAGGGAGCTTTAGATTTTAGACGCGCGGAAGTTGACCCACGTTTCTGCGCACGCTCAGAACATGTTTTTTTTTTTCCTCTGAACGTCCGCGCGTCTAAAATCTAAAGCTCCTTATTGTCACATCAAGGAAGACGAGAGTTTAAAGGCTTAAACCACATAACATCGTTCATGCACGTTTATCTTCTACTGGAATCGCTTGTGACAGTGACTCACTTCGTGAAAGGCTCGTATACGTTTATACATGTTTGACACTTACTGGGAGTTAATTCTATTATATAGGGTGGTGGCGTAACGTACTTCTGTCGGGTGAGGGAGAGGCATATATGTAATATATGTATATATATTAATATATAACATTTATTCATTTAATATTTACTTATACACATACGTATATACATAAACAGCTAGTTACCCGAAGATTCGTCATTCCGAAAATGAAACGGGGTTTGCAGCCCGAACCCCGCCATCATAATTTGAACATGAAATAGATTGCAAAATGTGAAGTCAACCAAATTGAACTATAACTTCAAAAATAAAATGAGAAAAGAAGCGATTTGGGATAATCTCAGTTTGCCATGGCATTTATGATAAAGATATCGTGGAATACTTAACTACCTTTAAGAAAGGGACACTTTCTGTATGTTGGAAATTTTCGAGTGGGCGTACAAACTACAGTGAGAAGTCAGTGCCCTTTTTCGGCATATTATGACATGCTCCTGTATTGATGGTTGATTTAACAAATTTCTGTAATGCCTATAATTACTTGCCACATTTGGAAAAAAAGAGAGATGAAATAAAATCATTTCAGGTAAATCAATTCCAGGCACACAATTCAATTCAATTCAATTCAATTCAATTCAATTCAATTCAATTCAATTCAATTCAATTCAATTCAATTCAATTTTTATTTTCCACTCATGGGGGGGGGGGGGGAACACCCTCGTCAGGCAAAGGCTGTCTTGCAGAGGGGTCCGCACAGGTTAGAATACAAGCATTATACATACAGTATTACAAGCATAATATTCAAAGAACATGCAGAAAAATATAAACACCGTGGTAAGCCTGGTTTAGACAAAAAAAAAGAAGAAATAGGAAAGGAAAAAATAACACAAGGCCCTGGAATACGACATAAATAGAAACAAGAGCATGTGAGAATGAATTTCAAATACGGAAGAAAATCGGTATTGCTGATAATATATTTTGACTGTGGATTGATGAGTGCCAAAAAAAAATGGTCGCTATAATATATTCTCTCTCCGTATCTTTCATACACAAATTATGAAAGACACAAAACGCAACTTTAATCAAAATGGACGTAATGACGTAATGATACATCGTGAATTCGTGGAGTGAACTCATTCATACTATAATGTAAATCAAAACACCAGTCAACTATGTAGTGAATTACAAATTGACGTTCAAAATATTAATGGTCTAGATTGATATCTTGAGCAGCAATAAATCGTGGAAAGATTAGGCTGGCATCCGGACCGTCTGCTCGTAATGATTTTCTTCCCAGAATATTAACACCCTCTAACGACAAAAGAAGTAGCAGGCCCTTCGGCAAAGGTCGAGGGCGCATTTTGTGGAAGGGAGTATCACATTTGGCAAAGGGTCTGGAACCAGACTGTGGAAAGATTGAACAGAAGCAAACGAACAAACAAACAAACAACACTGGGACTAGGTCTCACCTGTTCTTCACGATCCAGTAGTCGTCACCCCAGAAAGAACTGTCATAGCCAACAGCCAAGACTCCATGATCAAGAACCTGCGTAGAGCAGTCAGGTTCATCATATACACCTGTAGAGAAGATAGAGCATTGGGCGTTTCGTGCTTGCAAATAACCGTTTCATGATTGAACAATGAAGTGATATTCAGTGCGCCTTTTGTTGTGGCCATTTATGCAATATACTTCTATTTAGTATTATAAATTACACAGATATCACAATGATATCCCCTCACTCACAATTTAAGTACTGTATGCACAACTCAAAATATGGCAATAGCCAACAGGCTGTTTTTTGGTTTTCTAGTTATTGCCACTGTATCTAACCAAGGCCGGCGATACGTTTTTGAAAGTGAGGGGGCCCAGTTTATGAGAACAGGGACCTCGATTCATTTTGAGGACGGAGGGGGAAAGACATTTTGGATAACATCCTTATTTCTGGTGCCAATTCCGGGGTTAATCGGCTGACAAGCAAAGAAAAAAAGACTTAACCCCAATTTTATAATGCCAATTTCGGGGTTAGTAGCAAGACCCTATGTATTCGGCAAAAAAAAGGGAAAAAGTGGAAGGCCTTTTGAGCCGGCCCTGTCTACATTTACTTTCAGTCAGATATAAAAATCACTTTTTTAGGGGATCAGAGTGAAATATTGGTCTTACCAGAGGAGTAGAGCTGGAAGGATAGATTACTGGCGTCAATACCAACTGAAATGGGTCCAATGTTAGCTACGGCTTTCTGCAGGGCTCTCTCTTTGGGAGGGGAGACTATTGTGTAGTCACTGCAGGTCGCTCCAACGCAGTCTGGTCTGAAGCGGCAATTTCCATCCTTTATTTGTGTGTTGTTGTCATTGTTTTTTGTAGGCGAAACAATGAAAGTGTTTACTTTGAAGCAATATTAAACGTCATTCTAGAAACATGTATTGCGTGTAATGCAGTGACATACAAAATTACGACGATCATATTTGCCTTATTTTTGGTCTTATGTGCAAGTTAATAAAGTGTAGGACGGGCGGTTTGAGTTAGGCAGTTCTTTCCGTGGACATTTATGGCCGTTGTATTTAATTCCACCGGATTATGATCACGCAGTAGCCCATGTATAAAAACGTACTGGTAAACGAATCAACATTAGCCATATGCGTGTGTTACAAAATATATCCAAGAGTTATGTTGAAGGATAGAGCTTAGAGTGTGCAGAAAAGAAGATGACACTTCTTTGTTAAATAGTTACAGATTTGGTGATTTGTAGGCATAGACCTTTTCACGTCAGCAGAAGTCAACATGAAATTGGATGCTGGGGAAATAATATGAAAACGAATAAATAGATAAATAAAGAGCTTATGGCATTGAAGAAAGGAAGACATTGAATGAAATGCAAATTGAATGATAACGTGAAAACCATAGTTAGCGAACATAATGTATGTCCAAACACGCACACACACACACACACACACACACACACTCACACACACATACACACATACACACATCATACTGTCAACTTCCAGATTGCGTTTTCATGACATTCGCGTGTTTCTGCTGAATTTCATAAAGGCGCATTCTTTTATTTGATTTGATTTGATTTGATTTGATTTGATTTGATTTGATTTGATTTGATTGGACTTGATTTTTAGCAACAACTGTATATTGATAATCTTTTAAATGTCGGTGTATCCCTAGGGTCATCCCACTAGACCCACACCCACGAGTCATACAGCCCACGAGTTCGACATTGAAAACAAGTTCATAAGTCATACAGCTCACGAGTCATATAGCCCATGAGTTCGACACTAGGCAAATAAAGCCCATGACTTCGACACTAGGTAAAAACAGCCCTCGAGTTCGACAGATACAATACGGGGCTTAATGTGTCGTTCTTGTGGGCCTTGTTAGCTTAGTGTTGAAGTAATTGGCTGTGTGACTCGTGGGCTGTATAACTCATGGGCTGTATGACTTGTGAGCTGCATGACTCGTGGGCTGCATGACTCGTGGGTGTACGTCTCGTGACGTACACCCGTATCCCTGACTCACCTCTCCTTCATACTCGTAACAGTCTTCAGTATCGATACCATTGTTATCGATAACGTACTGGAAGGCTTGCTCCATCAAACCGCCATCGCAGCCTTCGTTGCCCTCGTCGCCGGAGCAGTCCACCAGGTTCTGCTCGCTGAGACTAACCAGCTTTCCAGTTTTAGCGAAGTTCTGTCCCTCCAGGGAGCCCGTGGCGCTAAAAGCCCAGCAGGACCCGCATTGCTCCTACGTGGAAACATTGCGCAGGATCGTATTGTATGCGAGAGACCAAGGTTTACCAATAATAAAGCTGACAACACCGTTTCTTTTCTTATATTTTCTTCTTTTTCGTTATTCCTGTAACTCGTATATAGCTTCTGTCAATATCGTGTATGATTATGTCATTATCATTTTCTCGGGAATGGTATGGAAATACATTAGAATCAAAACGACGAAGAAACATCAGTTCATAGTGCCGAAAAAAGCTTGCCAACAAAAGACGATATGAGGTCAGAGGTTACCTGATCTTTAACCCTTGTGACGTATCCCTTGGTCCTCCAATCAACGGCATTGGGAAGATCGATGTTGGGCTCCATGGAGATCGTGGCATTCGTAGTCTTGACGGTCTTTTGTGTCCTCCGGAAACCATTCATCCTGGCTACAAACTCGCGGTTCTCCTGTGATAATACCCCATCAGATACAAACGCATAGTTACGCATGAGAGGGAAGGCAACAGCACACAAATTCGTGGAGAATCTGTTAAAGTCTGATTGTAATCAACAATAATTCTCCAGAATAATATGTATCCAGTATAACGATATTCATGTCGGGCTACATACCGAGATCAAGAAAAAAGGCTAATACAAATGTTTTTGTTTGTTTGTTTGGTTGTTTGTTTGTTTCTCTTCAAGCAGCCTTGTGATTCACATATATATTATTCATGAGCTGTTGGTTATTATATTTTTTTTTCCCTTCAAGAGAATCTCTCTCGAAATACTAAGACGTCCCTAAGAAAAACTTTAGAAAAGTTTTATAGGTGGCAGACCTGCAAGTAGAATGGGCTGTCCCAAACCTACCCATTTTGTCTTCTATACAGGTGCTGAAACAAATCGGGGAACCTGACTAAAAGAGAATGCATCAACAACAGCATGATTAATATGAATAGCTGTGTTTGATGCTGGTGAATTCCTTGACAAATTACAACGTCAATCTGGAAGTTACTTTATTTTGTTTCGGCGAAGATTCAGAAAACAAGTACATTTTTTTTTTCTTAGCAGTAAAACATAGTAGACTTTCGGTGAGGACCCCTGAGCTGAGTTTAAGTGGGGGGGATACATTTGAGGGCTATAATGAAACAAGTTGATTTAACCAGGGAGGTGAGACATGATTAACGAGACATCGAAAGCATCTTTTGAATAATTTCCAGAATATTTTGTTCTTCTAAGGTGGGTAAATTTCAAAAGTGACACATAAAAGTTTGTACCCGCAGAAATGCTGGCGAAACACCAAAAAGAAATTTGAATGTGTGAGGAAAATAATATGTTGATAATGAATGCTGCTTATGAAGAGCAAATTAAATGAATGGCAATTTCCCCAAAATCTCATAGAGAGATATACAGAGGAAGAGAGAATTGAAACAGTATCTCAAACATCATAAATTAGTTATTGGTTTAAAAACAATATGCATGTTTTTTGTTATTAAAATACAACTTTATCTGTTTAAGATGGTTCACAAATTCTCTTTTATCATCGAATTCCATATGTTTCATTTTCCGTTATCACAGGACGTGAAGAGCCAAAATTAATATGAAATGTGAGTATCTTACTATGGACATGAGTTTTCACAGCACTGAATCTGAAATAGGTGGTAATGATATGTAAATCACATATCTATTCTGACTTTTCAAATTACTTTCCAA
Source organism: Diadema antillarum (assembly GCF_040938485.1). Taxonomy (NCBI): domain Eukaryota; kingdom Metazoa; phylum Echinodermata; class Echinoidea; order Diadematoida; family Diadematidae; genus Diadema; species Diadema antillarum. The sequence continues at coordinate 780,320 of NW_027271164.1, read as the reverse complement.
TATTTTGATTAATCGGTGTGCAACATTAAGCAAGAAAGTCCACAAATGCTAACTAGCACATTAAATTACCATGGATCGGACGTCGATTTCCTTACCTGACGACAATGAATGATGCTAAATCAATTTACTTATTTACTCATTTCACAAGTAGTTTAGATATATCAATGTTTAACCAATACATGGCTGACGATTAGAACATGTCCCTAATTTATTCGATTGCTTCCCCTTACTACAAGTATTCACTTTTATCATTTAAAATTTTGCCCAGAACTTTCGTATATAACATACATATTTGTTTAGATATGATAACCAATACATGGCTGACGATAGAACATAATCGCTAATTATTCGATTGCTTCCCCTTACTATTCACTTTTATCATTTAAGAAATAATCAAGAACTTTGCGTATAGAACAAATATGGCCGCACAACATACATTCTTTATTACATAAAAACAACTTACTACACAAACTTTCTACACTTTTTGCACTATGCTCGCTCTTTTTCATATATCGTTATTATTATTATCATTATCATCATTACTATTGCGTCATTATCATCACCATCACTATTATCATTATTGTTAAGAATGTCTTAAATGTATCTATTTTGATTATTATTTGGAAGTTATTATTAGTTTTTATATCTTATATCTTCATTGCTTCGTTGAACAGAATCATTCATTGAGGCCCGAGGCTGAATTATGAATGATTTCGCAAAGCATTACGTACACAGTATATTTATAATAAAAATATTATACAACCTACCCCCCCCCCCCCCCCCCGAGTTATCATGATATCAAACGATTCAGCATATTATGACGTGCCATTTTTAACCATTCTCAAGCTTGTGTATGGTGCTTTGGGTTTGTCAAGCTCACCAAGTCTCCAAACTTGTTCATCCCCAATCGGTAAGTAGACTCGCCCAACTCGAAACGGGCGTTGTGCCTGTTGACGAAGTGGTGATTTCGCTGCCAGATTGACCTCCTCATCGCTTCCTCGACGTCGTCCTGGTACTGCTTGCCGTGCCTGACCTTCCACTCTCGCCATTCCTCGTTTAGAGACGCGAGAGCCCCCACGAGACAGACGGAGAGAATTACAACGCGCAGGTTCATCATGATGACAGAATACGCTGAGTCCTGTGAGGGAAAGAAGGAATGTTAGCGCCTCTTACGCCAGTAACTGGTAGGAACATAGAACATTTATACATCCATTCATTCTTTCTTTCATTCATTCATTCATGCTTTATTCCCATTTCCAATCAATATACATATAGGTAATACATACGTCAAATGATAACATATCTTGTATCATGCATCTTGTTTTAGAAACATAAATTGAGGGGCTGCTAAAAAGCTGACTTGTATAGTGCAGTCCCTTCACTTACTCCGTGTACTCACGTTATATTACTACAATTCATTAATACATTATTATCTTACAATTACAATACATGTACCAAACAAGTTAATCATTGGAAGTACAATGTATACACTTTTCATTTCATCGATGGTAACATGAGGCATACAATAAGTAGTACTGTATATTCATAATCATAGCCTCTTTGGTAGGAGCCCATATTGCTCGAAGTTTTAATAGCCTGTGCCAAACGTCCACCCTCTCTAGTGAATGTAAGAGGAGCGAGCAGAGGTATAGGTTCTGCGAAACCAGGCAAGCCAACATCGAGAGTCAGCTGACCAAGGTAACGGGTAGCGGATAGCGAGAGCCGCACAGCGAGGCACCCGGTTTCTGCTCTCTATGTTCTTCGCCCTAGACCATCAGTGCTACCGACAATATTATTCAGTTCCATTCGGTTCAATTCCACCGAATCAATTTCTTTCATCCTTCTGTATTCCAACTCTTTACATTCAGATGACCCCATCACTGCATGCCTCTGAGGCTTTAATGTTTAAGGTACACCTTTTTCTTTTAAATTACTTAAAATTCTCTTTTCTTGTGTTTTTTTTTAATCTGGTTTGTTACCGTTTTGTTATGATGACCTATTTCATTCCTCTATTGTTTATAAGTGTGAATTATATTGCATTTCCCCTTTTAAATGATATTGTACTCTCTAAAAAAATCGAGTGAAAATATATTCACTCTTAAAGGAGTGAATACAAAAAAGAGTGAATTTAGAGTGAAATTGGAGTGAATTTTGAGTGAAAATGTTCATTTTCACTCGTTTTGGAGTGACCTCAGGGATCACTCGAAGATTTAGGAGTGATCCCTGACGTCACTCCAAAACGAGTGAAAATGAACATTTTCACTCAAAATTTATTTTATATCCATCCAACGAAAAATAATTATATAAAATACATATTTTGACAAATCATATCGTATAAAAATTTGTAAGAAATATACAAGTCATAAACTACAATACAATCAAATAGATACCAATGAATATAACAGATACTGAGAGAGAGAGAGAGAATGCTTACTTTGCAATGATGACAACTGTCTCTATAGACTATAGACTAAACGGGAGCTTGTAATATTCGGATCACTCACAAACATTATATGCCATATATGTCTCAAAAATTTATCCATATACAATTTGCTCGTCTGATAACTACAGGTATAATATAAAGATATATTTTGTAGGCAGCACAGTACAGACAAAAATACAAATATGAAATGAGATTTGACGCTTGAGGATCTTAGTAAAGGAGCTAACTTGAAGGCTGCTTCTTGCGTCAATTTTTATGCCTCAGTCTATAAGCCTACATAGCTCATGCTTGTAAAATTCTTGCCAGTCATGAAAGGAATAAGGTAATTCTAGCCCATACGCTTGACTGTTTATAATAATTTCTAATATTCAGATTCTTAATGTCAGTCTTCATGTTAGACGTTGTTCTTGCACTAGAAATGTTAGACTTTCATAAGCTTTACACATTTAATTGACCTTTTGCAATAATAAAATTGGAGGCAAAATAATTCTCCGCATCTTCTGGAGGAGCACTGTCAAATATCCATAGTCGTAGAATTGTTATTTTTGGGTGAAATTCTGTTTATTTTGGCATCATTTTCTTTATATCGCATTAGTTCTGTGACATCACAGTAAAGTTTGCATATATAAAGAGGTTGGCACGTGAAACCAACACATATAGTTAAGAGAATGTCGAATTTTCCTCTTTCCGCGTGTTCAACGTTTTGCTTTCTATCTATCTAAGTTTGGAACAAGTATTATGTTTTGTTAATAGAACAACACCTTCTATTCCTTGTTGTAATACATTACATTATTTAATGAAGTATGTTGATGATGTTTGCCGACTATTCTATATTAATCAATATTACATCATTTTGACGAGATATGTATAAAGCTTGCAGGTGAACGTAGATCCTCATTCGGTTTTTTTTTCATTAATCTATTTCCATCTTAGTTTATCTTACTACCCACGCATACACACAAGCACGTCACACATAATTTATTACTACAGTACTTGTCGTTCATTTTGATACACGTTACGACACGTGATCGATTCAGATTGTAGTTATGATGTGTTTGCTCGCCTTAATTACTCTCTATATGCCATGTTCATTCTAGACACGGATATCATGTTGCGCGATCTATGCAAAATGTATTTATCATTTGAAAATGTGGCTTCAGTCGCCGCTCGCCAGAGATTGGAACAGATTGTGTTTAAGCACAATAATTATGTTATGAATTAAAAAAAAATGAGCAAAGAAAATGGGATTCCATCAGTTTATGTTCGTCAACAATAGACAAACTGATCTACATGCTACAATGTTATACTGCACTGACTGATTCGATTTCCTAGTAATAAAGAAAATGATAAACGAATTGACTAAAAAATCATTCTGAGTGCGACCAGGATGTTTAACAAGATAGTACAATGGTTTAACTCAATGCAGTGTAACCGGGTGAAGAAAAAAAGAACACAATAGACATCAGAAATAATTTCGAACCAAATAAAATTTTAAAATTATTGTAAATTACAAAAGACGATGAAGAAGACGATATGACAATCATTACAGTCTTTAGCTTTCACTTTCTTCTTCGATTATTTCCTGTTAGTATAGCCAGTTTGGCTGAAATATAAGGAAGAGACTGTTCAACCAGGGAGGTATAGAAGCCTTTGACTGAAAAAATCATTCTGAGCGCGATCAGGATGTTTAACAAGATCAATGCTTCGACTCAGTGCAGTGTAAACGGGTGAAGAAAAAAGAAACAATACACATCAGAAATAATTTCGAACTACTAGTAAACCACGACTTCCTGTTCAAAAACTCTATCACTAACACAGAGTTGATTCATAGCGAAGCATTTTCTTTTTACACGATGAAGAAGACAATGCGATAATTATTACAGTCTTTAGCGTTCATATTCTTCTACGGTTGTTTCCTGTGAGTATGGCCAGTTTGACTGAGATACAATGTACTTAGTAGAAGGAAGAGATCGTCCAACGAAGTGAGTTCACTTACCTTGCCTAGACACTGGTCGCTCCCAGCCAAAGAGATTTTGGGAGGAGAAAATCTCTTTGCTCCCAGCAAATCAGCACTGTAGAGGGAAATGAATCGATGGGAAGATTTCACATGCTTATAACAATAAGGAGCCGTGGGGAAAGCCCTTCAGGCCTACCTACATACAGCCAAAGACAACCAGACGTGAATGCGCGCGCACACACACACAGACACACACACACACGCACACACACACACACACTCGTGGGTACTTTTTTTGTTTTTCAACAATGTTTATTCTGTTCCATTCAAAGTAATAAAAAAATAACAATTTTCATTGGCTACAATTGAAATGACACACACATTTGCTACAATTGAAATACACACACAAGCACGCGCACACACACACCTTCATGCATGGATGCATACATTCTTATGATGCACAAGAAGAAAGTAATCATTTAGAAGAGATTATCACTAATCCCAGCATCTATACGATTTGTTTTTATTTAACATGATTTTTATAAACAAACCTAAAGACGTCATGACTGATTTGCGACTCACATTAAAACCAGGCTCTTTATCGTCTAAAATACCCTCGATGAGCAATAACAATTACAAGATTTGGTTTCGCATTCTTATTCGTAAGTACACCTTGGCAACCTAGCTCGAATTTCTGTACAGAGAGGTTCAGGTATTAATGACCACTTAGCATGAACCTATTCTCCCAAAATAAAAACAAAAACCAAACCATCCTGTGTATAGCTCTCACCTTGGTTTTGTTTCCTTTTTCATTTTCCCCGAGCTTTATTTTTGTTTCCTTTCTTTCATCCTTTCTCTCTTTCGCATGACACGTGACTATCAAAATGCGCATATCTACAAAGAGCAACGAATGAACGAACCTTCAGAATAACGAACATCACCCAATGTATCTACAATGTAGTTGGTAGACACGAATTATCCACTTGAAGTGTCAATCTCTGATTTGGTGTAATATGTTTAAGGTAAAATAATTATACCAAAGATAAAATACATCTATGTCAGAAGCAGAAAGGGGTAAAACATTGCACGTTATTATAATCAATGGAAGCAAATGAAATGAAATCGGAAAAAAAACACACCTCATTAATTTAAATGCAACATTTGGATTGATACCTTTATAGCTCAAATCTCGAGTACCTAAACTCTACTACATTTCCCTTTGATATTATTTTCTCTTAATTTGCAAGCAGTACAACACCTGCTACATGGCAATTGATTCATTCATAATGATAGAACCACCCACAAGGCCCCACTGCTCCTGGCATTTGCACTTATGATCATTGACCCACTTGTAATATTAATGTCATATGTATTCTATAACGTTTATAAAGAACAGGTATCCATTTTCTCTACACGAACATTAAAAGCATTTTCGTTTAGCCGAGTTACTACTAAATTTTAAAAGTTCACTGCTGGAACGATGTTCTAAAGACAACAACGCAGCAAACAAATTGGATGATTGCATAATTTCATCGTTAATGTACACTGAAGCTTTCTCAGCGATAGTGGAAAAGATGCACGAAGTGTTCAATATAAAACCATCCATCCCCAGGTACAATGTGACCAATATTTACCACATTACCCTATAAAGCCAGGGCCCTATTTCATTAACAAAAAAAAATGTTTATGATAGCAACTCTTGCTGGAATGACGATTGTCACAGTAACGACAAGAATCCAGCTTCCTGATTGGCTGTTGCCATTGGAAGTCGCCATTCCAGCAAGAGTTGCTATCCTATAACATCTTTTGTGACAAGGGGATGGAACTCATTGTATGAGGTTCTATAGACGCAGTGTCTCTCTTCGCAGTTTTCAGTCATCTTAAAAAAACACCACTTTTTATTTTTTACAAAGTACCATTTGAATTATAATCCCACTAGTTAATTCACTGCAAAAGGCCCCTATTTCAATAATATCTCCTCTATCGTTGCCCATTTAATTATTCACGCTCGAAGGCACAATATCTGGAATTCCAACAGGTAACAATTCTTTTTTTATACGGTTAGAAGATAGCTCCAATCATGACGTAAGCACTATACATTGTAGTAATATTTCTTTCTCTCTATTTTAGGTATACCCTAAAGTTGCAGGGGGCAGAATCTACCCCCACCCCCCCCCCCCACCGACGTTTCGCGCTATAATTCTGTAACGCGAGGCTTATTGACTTTCTTTGTTCAAGTCTCGCGGAACTTTTGAGACCAAATTTGCAATGTCTGCGCATATTTTCACTAAGCCACGCCCATTTTTGTAACGGCATGTCGCCCCAAAACGGGCAAAATTGTGTGATTTTGTGTACATTTCCTATGGAAAACAGTGCTCTGTCATGAAAGTCATAACAACCTGATTATTTTTAAAATTGATCGCTTTTTGCTAATTATGGTAGAAAAGTGGTCAGTGACAATTTCCAATAAAAAACAAAGAAAAAAAAAGTTGAAAAACAGAAATACATAAGAAATTCTGAAAACAATAAAATACATAAGAATAGAAAAGACTTTTGGAAGGTTTTGTGATGAACAATTGTTGAATATGCCAAAACAGATTTGCAGGCCCAAAAGTAGGCTCTCAGTGCTTTTTATTAGGCTAAAATATGATCTTGAGCTTAATTTACATAATTGATCAATTAAGATAAAAAAAAAAATTATTGTTTCAAAAAATATCATGGCACAATCTTGTAGATTATGACGTGGGTGTCACGCATGCCAAATTTCGTGGCGATTGCACCTCTGATGGCCGAGATCTCGGGGGTGGGGGGCAGCATCCGCCCCCTCCGGTCTTAAGGGCTTTTTACACTTGTAAATTTTTGCTTAGCCCCGGACCAACGGTGGGGCTAAGGGGGGGGGGGGGGGGCCTTAGCCCCACCGTTGGTACGGGACTATCCTTAGCCCACTTTCTGTTTACACTCGTTTTTGCCAAAGTGGGCTAGCCCCACCGATAGTACGGTACTATCTGGCCCTGCAAATTAGCAGGGGTTAGCACCGCAATTGCGGTGCCAAGCAAGTGAGTGTAAACAGAACGAAAAAATAATCCTGGGCTAAGCGAAGGAGGCGAAGTCCGACCCTCACTGACCAATCAGAAACAAGGTAATCAAGTGCTGCCGGTGCATGCGTGTACGTGTACAGTACACAGCGTAATTATGAATATTCATGTGGTTTGGAAAGTCCGGGGCTAAGAAATACGAGTGTAAAAAGGTAAGTTTTCTCCTTAGCCCCGGACAAGAGATAGTACGGGACTAATTGGCGAGTGTAAAAAGCTGAAAAAATTGGTACGGGACTAACGATAGTCCTGGGTCAGAGAAAGTCCGGGGTTAAGAAACACAAGTGTAAAAAGCCCTTTAGTATAGCCAAAAAAAAAAAAAAAAAAAAGCTCGGCCTGATTTGGGTCAATGCACGTGTAAAACCACAGGTTAAGACGTATTTCTTTTTTTTTTCTTTCTGCCGTTCCTCTTTCAGTTCCAATTAAGAACTCTGATTTTTTCGATGTAACCCGAGGCCATCATCCCAGTCAAGCACACTTCTTATGGATGACGGTCTCTTCCAATGTCTTGTACCTCGAAATAATGATTACGTAAATTTTTATTCATAAGAATGTAATTTCCTTTTATGTAATGTCTATATCATGTTACGAGTAAGATTATAGAAGTCTCTACTTGTGTCATTTTCGTTGTTAATTTGGTGTTAATCTATTGTTTTCTGTGTATTTCTATACATGTGGGCTTATAGAATTAAACAGAAACTGAAAACTGAAACTGAAGTCTCAGACATACAAGGCCTTAGATGTCGTTATGTGAAAGCAAATGCTTCGTTTACAAGCGATTATCGAAGTTGAGTTGTTTGGATGTCATTTCAAAAAAGGTTTTAACAGGCATCATTATAGGCAGGCATAGAATGGGGTGATCAGTGATGCGTCCATTATTTAACGATAGAGAGTTTAAAAACCACTTTTGAGGAAAATGAATTTTGTTCTCTTCATCCCACGTGATACAGCTCTCTTGATCGTCAAATATTATCAATACAATGAGCCTTGTATAGTATTATAATCACTTTCATTATTCTATTGATCACGCTCGTTAATAGCCATTGACCTTCGAAACAAACTGAAGTGTATGGCGTAATCTAAAATTTAAAAAAAAAAAGGTGGGAAGTCCCTGATCAATTTCCCCTACCACAACGGTAAGAAGACATCTTTAAAAAACACATGACGTTGACAAGTCAAGGGGATTATCTTCCTGTTTGTTTGTTTGTTTTTTTCTGTCTGTCGGTTTCTTCGTTTGTCCGTTTGGACGTCTGTTAGCGGCACCTTTTTGCCTGTAACGGATTTGGACGAAATCTGCGGGGACAGCCATAAAATAAATGATTAGTTGCTTTGGTCATTTTGGTCATTTGGCGCTTGTCTAAAAAAGAGCGAATGATTTATCATAATTATAGGGGGTTTGCTTCAACTCTTTATGACGTAGCTCCTCAGAGCATACATAAAGCTTGATCTCAAATGCTGGTCATAACCTCTGCTACACCATAGGATAAGATCCGCCTATTTGGCGATACTCTGGGTCTGAAAACACATAGAAGATATTGCTTGCATCTATTTCACTCGTGATAAAATGCTAACATTTCTGCAAGACATTTGGGAGGAAATGACACTTTCAACTTTATGGCTAAAAAAATAAACTTTATTTCGTGTTTGTCCCTGGCTGACGTCAAGGTATGTAGTATGGCAGCTGCTCTGATTGCTCCAGCGAGAAAATACCAGAGTAGCCTATAACTACGAAATGGTGAAAAATCACAACGTTTAAGATGGAAATCTCCTGATCTGATGATCACTTCACGATGAGAAGCTGAAGGTAGCTATCTAGCCGAAAAATATCGAAACAGCAGACTCTCCACACAATACTGACACATTGAACACCACTGAGGATTATTGATCACTCCGGCCACTCAACGTAAAGACGTGAATAGTAACAACTCACGTTTAGCAGAAATCAATAAGATAAATTGTTGGGACCTTCCAGGGTAACAATCGGAAAATAACGTATCTTTTGAAGTGCTACCAACCCGTATTAGTCTCTTTCTTCTCTCTTTCATACTGAATCCTTCTTCTCTGAGTTTAAAACACATCTGAGAACACCTCTTTAGGAACTTACCAGAATCTCTCTCACCATGCCTCACTGGCATTTAGGAGGAGTAGACTTCACAATGCCATACAAGGTGATATCAAAGCGGTCTACATGAATACGTGTCGGTGATTGGTCATAGTGCCATCACGTGGCTAATGCAGCGAGGATCAAAATCGTTACACGACCTGACGTCACGTCAGACATGTCAGGTAATGATAATGTGATTCCAGAATATGACTGGCTGCCAACGGAACTGGAAGAAAAAAAAAAACGGTTGGTGGGGCATTTTTATGTAGACCATAATAATATATATCGCAATATACCGTGTCTATCGTTGTAATGTTATCAACACTTAAAAGTCCCCTGGGAGTTACATTTTCCCCACGAAACAACATGTACCTCAGTGCTGAGCGTTTCTAAAAATTGTTATTATACTCTCTTGGAGAAATTCCGACTCCCGCGGTAATGTCAAGACAGTGTCAACACATAATCTTCTTAAAGTTGAATATTCCTTTATCATACGTGTGCATAAAATACGCCCAAGCTGTGCGTACTACCTCCATACGTTATTGTACAAACTTCATACACCCACATCATCTCTTTCTTTACATGAAATTCAAACTTTGATATCTATATATATATATATAAATTATATATATTTATAATAATTGATACACAATCTATTTAACACGCTGAGTTTCCGACTTGTGTAATGTATTTTACACGCTGTGACATAAAACAATTTGTCAAAAGCTTGTAACATCATTTCAGAATTGTATTTACTAAGTATTGAAGGGTTGGTATAGTTTTGATTAAAAGTGGGCTTCAGGTTTTCAACGTTTTTGATGAGGATTTTTATTTTAGATAATGAGAAACATCTTATGAAATATGAAAGAGCATATAATTCTAAGAAAAAATCAAAGTTTATTTGATTAAAAATGGTTTTGAACTGGCTGAGATATCAAAAACAAAGAGATCCTAGGTGGAACCCATTAGGATCGCTTTGTTTGACTTTGTTTCTTGAGATCTCAGCCATTTCAAAACCGATTTTCATCAAAAATAAACTTTGGGTTCCTCTTAGAATGACATGCTCTTTAGCATTTCATAAAATGGTTTCTAAGTATCTCGCAAAAAAAAAATTAAAAGCTGAATCCCCATCTCAACCAATACTAGACCATCCCTTTAACCTTTAGAAGGGAAACAAGGATTCCAAATTACAGTTGGTACATTACTGGTGTAACAGTGTGCTGAGTGGTTTGAATGTGTTTCTGAAACAGAAGAACAAAGAGTTTTACAGTATAGTTCTACAGTTCTACATTCCTAGCATGTAACACGTATACTTTGGCACTATACCAAATCACTAATTATTGTCTCTTTTTAAGACGTCAAGCTATAAAGCCGTAATCATCGTCTCCTTCGGTCAAAACGAGCAAACTCTGAAAATCTCTCGCGTTTGACTTTTTGGTCCAGTGGTAACACATGTCAATGCAATTTTGTCTCCTTGAATCATATGTCGGGATGACAAAAAAATGAACCTGCGGATAGCATGTCAGGCTGTCCTCCTATTTCTCAACCCCGAATTTTCATCTCCGTCCTCATGAGGCCGTAGTTGTGTCCGTGCAGGTGATACCACACGGCCGCGTTGGCGTAGCCACTGGTTGTTCCCCCGTTGATATAGTAGCCATTCAGGTTGCTGGAGTGGCATGAGGTGTACCACCAGGCCCCGTGGTAAGAGTAAGCGCAATTTCCGCCCCACCCGTCGTGGTCAGCATCGTAGGTGGAGAACTGATAGCCGTTGTGACCGGACAAGGAGTCCCCAGCGGTACCAGAGTAGCTCCAAAAATAACCGCGATAGCTGTTTGAACAAACCAACAAAAATGGGCATTATCTTGTCTGGTATACTTGTATGTATGAACTTTACCATAAATGCAGGTTTGTGTTTATACTAATCGTATCTTTATTTTCGGCATGCGTTATTCCTCACACCATTTGGCAATGTAACATTTCACTTCTGTGATTCTGATCATTATGAATTAAATCGGCTACAGAGGAAAATATAAATGTGCACCGTGTATACAAAAGTCCGATGCACACGCACTCCATTCATCCGGTATTTTAAGCTGTACGTTTTGTATCTTCATCCAAGATTTCAGATGATGGTATCAGATGCATAAGCTACAGCCTACAACCTTGTGATCTTTTTTCTCCGTCGCTACATTGGAGTCTATGTCTACTTGTCTTTCTTAATGTAGGCTTCTCATTTTCGGCTTTTATTTGTAGTTATCTGAACTCTGCCGGTTTAGTAAATGCCACGCACCTTTCAAAAAGAAAAAAAAGACTTGGAAAGAGTTCTAGATTAACGCTGCGATGAGTTAAATTGATGTGAAATCTGCGAAGCAAACAACAAGAAACTTACTAGTCATTACTTGCGTGTGAGTAGAAGTAGTACTGAGCGTAGTACCAGTTGTAGTTCCAGTCCTGTAGATCTACCCGTAGGACCACAGTACTAGACGCCAGGCGATAGAGCCTCTCGAGTCCGAGCCAGTACTCGCCACTTACAGTCCCGAAACCATTTACGTAATCTGACCATCCCAGGTAAAACTCTTGGGAACCGTCTTGGCGTTTCTGCAGTATGATAAAAGAATAAGGTCCCATGTCCCTTCGATTTCAGAATTCAGTATGGAGCGGGTTAACGTATAATCTTATTGATGTTCGAGTTAGCTTAGATAACAGGACAGTAAACTAAATGGAAACGAACAGAATAGTGAAATCATAATTAATATCAGACCAATTTACAGATGAATGGATAGAAAGGTAGATAGATAAACTATTGAATAATTAAGTAAGAAGGTGGTAGTTTGACCTACCAATCCCAGTCGTGAACGGATACGTACGTGTCAGCTTGTCTTAAGACAATTAGCTATATTGTTCTGGAGTACGTGTTCAGTATGATATTCAAATACAAGGAGTTATTTCTTAACTACAGGTCGACCGTGATAAAAGTCTATGACACTCCCACTGATTTAATATTGAGGATATAAATGTTCTTCGTCAGATTTTTGCAACTTGTACCTATAACTAGGATACCATTGCACTGACACGTTTGCGGCATTATGAAAGATTGGAATTATCATTGTTTTTTTTTTTCATCCTTTTCAACGAGAGGGACTTTGTTTTGTTTGTGTTTCTTTGATATTACCCTTATTCTTTTTATGCAATAAAATTGGTGAACATGAACATTAATACTCATGCCATCGTTTCACGGTAAGTTTTTCTGCTCTGGACAGTGTTACCAATGGAATGGGACACTTTATACCAGCCAATGTGACGATGATGGGCCGTAGTAGTTGAAATCGCTGTCGGACACGAAGTCGTTTGGGTGATCCGATTTAGTGCCGTCATTGACATGACAGACACGGAGACTTGAGGCGAAGTTGAAGGACTGACAGTTAGCACCCTGACGAAGACAAATCGCCAGGCACTCCCCGATCGACCTCACTCCGGTGACATTTCTTACGAGATGACCGGAAAGCATCTTACCTCGGTCCGAGCTCGTACTGCTATCCATGTAGGCATACGATGATTCGCACTCGCTTCCATCGACGACCTCGAACCAAGAGGCAACGACAAGGACAGCCAAGATCCTTACCAACATGCATCTCATCACAGCCATTGTAGACACAGTCTGGAAGTACGCTTGCCTTCTGGAAGTACACCTTCCTTTTTGACCTTGTTTGAGATCTCGGTGTAGGACTATTTTGGAGCACCCACCCCTTTGTTAATCGACTATGCTTTTAAAGATGAGGAGTTTTCTTTTATTTTCGGGACCTACGCGTTGCGTTAAATCGATGCTTAAGAGCAAAGATAAGTACCCTCTTTCTCCCGAATAGCATCTATATACGATACATAGATGTTGCGTCTTCCCAACAGACAGGGACTATCTATGGAACAGGTGTTCATTGATATTGTATTCCAGTATAAAGAAAAACGTTTATCAGGGAATTGTAATGAGCAATTATCAACAAATAAATGTAGGCGCCTACAAAGAGCCACCGGAAACAACAGAAAAACGGAACGAACATTGAATTTCTACAATGTTTTACTGTTTTATGCCTCACACACCGTCGTAAAAATCAAAACTGTAGTAAATAGATGGGATTTGTTTCCCTGAATATCATGTGCAAGGCTAACTGCACATAATATGCCTACTGGTGCCCCATTATGAATACAATGCATAAAAACGACGCCTTCGTTGGGTAAGGGAATGGTCGGTGTTGCTTTTGCTAAAGTTTCCATATTTTTGGTACAGACCTCACCAAAAAAGGGAAAAAAATGAATTGACGCTCAATCTTTCGCGATATATACCATCCCGCTTGTCTCGTGCAATGGTAAATAACACAATGCCCTTGATTAATCTTGTATAGGCTGAAGGGTAAATGTTTCTTTAAAAGTGTGAATTCAATGTTCTAAACAAGAGGTCTATAACGCATCAACTTCAGGAGGGTTTGATATCACTTGCGAAGTATAAAGCTGTACCGTCACTCTTAGGAACACGTCACTACATCTGTAGACAGGTGGCGATGCCAATGTGCAAGTCGCGAGCTCGAAACGCACGAGTCATACATCCCAGGATCAGTCATACTGCCCACGAGTCATACATCCTAGGAGTCATACTACCCACGAGTCATACAGCCCAGAAGTCACACTGCCCACGACCCATACAACCAATAAGTTAGGCCAATACAACTCACGAGTCACACTTCCCACGAGCTCGACAACGAGTAAAATAGGCCAATCATATTGAGCTATACGGTCCATGAGGTAGACACTGAGTAATAGCTGGACGCTAGGCACTCTGAGGCTAACGAACTCAACACCAGGCAAAAAGGGCTCACGAGTTCGATATTATATCACGGGGCTTAATTTACGCAGTGTCGAACTCATGGACCCTTTTTGCCTAGTGTCAAACTCGTGGGCCTTATTTGCCAAGTGTCTAGCTTGTGGACCTGTTTTACTTTGTGTCTAGCTAGGGTGTGGACTGTTTGATTCGTGGGCTGTATGACTCTCGGGGATCATGGACTTTCTTTTCCAAAGTCTATCTCGTAGGCCGTATTGGATGACTCACGGATGTCTACATGTAGCTAGTGGGATGACCCGCGAAGCCCTATATATAGCTCCCCATTTTGTCAGCTCTCTACTTCTATTTTGCTGCTATCAGACCAAATAGGGCCTACCTGTCTCATCAAACTAAATTCTCTTTCAAACCCAGCTCTTGATATCATTTATTGAATTTATAAATTTTTGTATGAGGCAAGAACTGTTTCATTCTTTCCGATTTCATTCTAGAAATTTGAAAAGTTGGTTGAAGGTACTATATATAAAATCACGTAATTAGATGATATATTTATGTCCCACATGTACCCAAATTTGTGCATGTACAGTTTGTACCTTCAGCCAACTTTTGAAATATATATAATATATATATATATATATATATATATATATATATATATATATATATATATACCCCACTTAAAGCATTTTACTACAGTTGTAGTCCGATTTTCATGGAAGTTTTACCTTCTGTCTGTCAGACTGTAACCATGCAATCATGAAAGTCTAACCCGGGTGGCGTTTCACTTTATTGTTTGATAAGTGACATTTCATAAAGTTGATGACATTTTGTTAAAATGCATGAGCACTTTTGAGGTTACTTCCAGGAAAAGTTTCAAAATTAAGACGAACTCTTCAAGAAACCATGAGTGTGATGAGGCCTACTGTGTGAGTCGCCGATGTATATGTCGCGTTAGTGTGTGTGTGTGTGTGTGTGTGTGTGTGTGTGTGTGTGTGTGCAATGCATGAGAAAGGGAGTGAGACCCCCCCCCCCCCCCCCCCCCCCGTGTCTATCGTTCACCTGAGCAAAGCACTTTGCCTTTATGGCACTCCATATATGAGGCAAATTACATGTATTTCAACAAATCTTAAGATTCGGGAATTATCGCATGCCCGTTGGGCAACACCATCCTAAATAAGGGGTGTATCAGGCCCTTGTCCTAGCTAGGGCTCCTGGAGCATCGCCACCATTCATACAAGCTGTACTCCCCTCCCTCATTGATGATTTCTGCCAAGTTCTATCAAAATCCCGTCACCGCTTTTTCAGATGAAAATGGCAAAATTATGAAAATTAGCTAATTTGGGGTACATACATGTATGTGGGATCCGCCCTATCTAGACCCCCTAATGGGAATCATCATGATTTGTACCCCCCAAACCCACCCCGTGATGATTCCTGTCAAGATTGGGTAAAATTGCAGCCTCTAGTTTTCAAGAGGACGATGATAAATGTTTCATGTTAACGCAAGATGTACACCGCATTTCGCATGACTGTAGTTCGCAGGACGGCAAACGGCCGCAATACATTGGGGAGTTCACTTGAGCTAGAGTCATTCTAATAAAACATATAGGTATCTGATTTAAATATGAAATACTAATAAGAATTTACAGTTAAGGCATATAAATCAAAGAGAGAACAAATATTCAAGCATAATCACACTTCTTAATTCTTTCCAATATCAGAATAAAATATTGTTTATTCTGCAAAGGAAAATATAATACAGATAATAGCTAGAATTTATCATGAGTTATAATATGTTATCTCTTTTTTTTTTTTGTCACACTATGAAACATCACATGACTGTGGGAACTCTTCAGTAAGTACTCTTTTGCTAATATACAGATAGCAATAATTGTCAGATATTACATTATATGTACTGTCCCACAGCAGCACATTATCTAGAGTAAACCATAAAACAAACCATGATAATACAAGGGTACACAGAATTTTCAAGGTGTCTGTTTTCACTTGCAATAATGTAATCATAACAAGTAGAATGTCATAGTTCCAGAAAACACATACACTGTAAATGTACAGGCCTATTAATTTGAATACCACTCTTTCACTTTATGAAAATCAGAATGATTACTCTTTGCCTAGTCTTTTTGACTGAAACAAAGACAAATTCAATTGAAAAGGTAGAATCACAAGAAATGTAGCACTGATGGATGTAACTCAAAGAATACAAGTGTTCATAATACATAGTACAAGATAAGAATCTACCTTGTCTACTTATTAGTGAATATCAGGTGTTTATCAAGAGTGTAAATACAAAAACACACAAAAAGTACTGTATATCCCTTTAATTCAATTTGAGATATTTGATACAACTTGTATTAAAACTGCTGAAAAAAAAGAGAGAAAAGGATTAAAGTATGTGTGTATGTGATAAGTATTCTTCAAATCTAATCTTCAAAAATATTTCTTATGTAACAAGTGCAGTACCATTGAATAGAGTTCATTTTTCTTTTGATGTGATGATGTCACCTTAACAAATTTAAAAATGACATTTATCTGTTTATGCATGTCCAATTTGTTACTTGTACTTCCTCTCCAAGGTGCAAGCTATACGTGATGAGCAGTACATGTACATTGTTCCTGCCTTCTGAAATATGCAGTTATACTGGCAATATTTACACTGGCAATCTTTATAAACACAATACTCTCACAAAAATATTCCACTAGGTATCAATTCACATGATCTACATGTATGCAAGGTCAGACTGACTAGTGGCAGTACTGAGTTATACCAAGTCACACCTCTTGATATCACTCTTTCATAACACACATAAATATGTTAACACTACACAATGTAATTATAAATATTTCTGTGCCTCAAATACCAGCATGTGAGAGTAAAACAAAAAAGACTTGGCACACAACCATTTTGGATACAAAGCTGAAAAACAAACAAAAAAGACAATGGTAACAATGTCCGGCTGATTCATCTTACTTTCGATGATCACTGAGTGAAAAGTGAAAGGAAGGTGATTAATTCTGTCCCCAAATTGTTAGAGTGGATATCTCATTTCCTTAAATGTGCCATTTTCATTCAAGTACAAAGGGAAAGAACAAATATGAAACTTTCTAATTTTGACATGTTACCACTTGCCAATAGGTAACAAAGCCTTGCTCATTTAAAGTTATTCTGGATCATGCAAATGTAATACACTGCATTAATGGGAATTAGCTTTTGCACTTTTAAGTTTGGATCAGCTTTCCATACATTTTTTGTACAATCTTTTTTATTTATTATTATTATTTTTTCAAGCCCATGGTAGCCTAGTAATGATATGATTGATGCAGAGTGATTTCCATGCATCACACCTTTCCAGGGAAGGCCCTACAGTAACAAGCTCAAGTAGGATTCAATCACTTTTGGACTCTCAAAAACACATTCTCAATAATCTTCTCTATCATATCAGTCATTATCAGTAATCATACAGAAGTGGCATACTCTCTTAAAGGGATTGTATAGTTTTGGTTGAGACCTAATTTCAGGTTTCTAACATTTTTTGGTGAGATAATGAGAAACCTCTTATGAAATATGAAAGAGCATGTAAATCCATGAAGAATTCAATGTTCATTTGATGAAATTTGGTTTTAAAATGGCTGAGATATCCAAAACAGAGCGATTCTAATAAGTGTGGGACCCACACTTTATTACGATCGCTTTGTTTTACTTTGTTTTGGGATGTTTCAGTCATTTCAAACCCGATTTTCATCAAATAAACTCTGAATTCCTCTTAAAATGGTATGCTCTGTACTATTTCATAAGTGTTTTCTTGGTATCTCGCAAAAAGTTAAAAGCCCAATTCTCATATCCACCAATACTGTACTATCCCTTTAAGCTACAAGAGGCTCAGTTGCTTGGGACATTACAACAAATCATTTTCTTCCATGTAAATGAATACGTAGTTTCTAAAGTGTACATGTTCAATGCACTAGAAACAAAGTGAGAAGCCAATGTTTATTACATACTGAAACAATCTGCACAGCTGCCTTAAACACAGGCAGCATACGTTACTTGACATTACAACACAATTTCGCTTTCCTAGTCCGTTATCAAATATCTATAGAATCTAAAATATTTCCAGACTTAACCCGTACAGACTGATTTTGCTACAATACGCATTTCCCATAGACACCTGCCCGAGTATACTTGGGACTCGTCCTCAACGGGTTAATATGACCTTTGTCAGAATGCATACAAGCATTCACACATATTAGACTAACAAACATGTACAAAGACATTCTGATTATTCTATTAGCCTAACATTAATAACTGCTCAACTTCTGGCTAAATGGTTTCCAAATAGTATACAATTTTCATTTTTTAACATTAGTTCCTGTACTGCAAAGTTCACAGTGGCCTCATTATTGTCTTTGATGCTGCTACAATGTAATTCTGAACACACACCTCTGCTTAAAAAGTACTCACTCTGCCATTGGCTGATGAGATGACTGGATCACAGAAGACAAAAATCACACAATTAGAATATTCTGAGGGGTTGTTATAAATCATCTGCTATTTGAGGCTACATAAACCATTATATACACACTAACTATTAGCCTACATGTCATAACTAATGCACACAAAGAAAGAAGTCTGTGGTTTGCGGTTGTTTCCCACATAAAGAGTTGCAATCGCAAGTTACTTCTATACATGGCTAGATATTGATTTATGATTATTGGTAGTATCAAAGGGTGCGTTCGAGTGCTCTATAAAGTGAACCAAAGTGAACCGAACCAAAGCGTACCATACTGAACTGTGCCAGTTTTATGAGCATTCAAACACTTTGTTGAAAAAGCGTACCTCACAATTAATTTTTAGAAAAGGTCACACATTTTTGTTGCAAGAATGTCATTCACCTGGTGCTTGAACTACTTACAGCTGTCCTGAACAAAGAGAATGATGTCTTTGCATTGTGACGTATGTGCATAATACGCACATGCTTTACAAGGAACTTTTGGTACGCTTTGGTACGCTTTTGGAGCACATCGGGAAGTGGTCCACTTTTGGCTCGGTACAGTATGGTACGGTACGCTTTAGGAGCGTTCGAGCGCTCCTCTGGCGCTGGTACGGTACAGTACAGTTCACTTTACAAGAGCGCTCGAACGCACCCCATTGTTGCAGTAAACTGCAATTACTGCAACTCTATAGATGGCTCACATTAAATAGTAAGTATGCTGTGATCACACAACATGCAGTCTCAATGAGAGCTTGATTGCCAATACTTATGGACCTTATACACAATTCTCTTACCTCCACTGACAAGCTTGCAAAAATACAACAAATTGATGGCACTTCGCAGTGCTCACTCTCAAAAGCCATGAGAGGGAATCAAGACATCTTCACTCTCAACAGACGATATAAATATTTCATATTTTACTTTCTCCCTCATTCTCCTTATGACAGGCTGCACGTACAGGGTGGTTGACATGCTAAGGGTTTTCTGCTTCAAACATGGATGAAACTAAAACTGACAATGCATCATAATGTTAATGTTGACATGCTAACCACCCTTGAAGACCTGGGCGCATGGGAATACATACCATAGAGTGGGGAGGCTGGCCTGGCTCGGACATATTCGAGAATGATAATAATGAATTGTGTACAGCTTTATCACTGATGTGATGATCTCTATGTAAGTACACACACAGCCAAAGAATCTTGACTGGAGTCAGCCATTACCGATGAGCGTGTGCTTTGATGCAGATATTCGCTGACCATTACTAATACTATTTGTGGTTTTTCAACAATATGAATCCCCAACGATATGAATTTCAACTCATGAATCCCCTCCTACTTGTTTGTTAATGCTTGACCATGACCACAGATTCCTTCTATTGAGTAATGGGTTACTTTTTCAAAGTAAGAGTGTAAACACACACACACAGACAGACACGGACACACACAAATAGGGAAAAGATGTGATGAAGACAGATCTCCATCAACCGTAACGAATTCACATAAGCGCTGTTAAAGCCCTGTGTGTCTGAAATTTTGTCATCCAATAGGGTTGTACGCACAGAATGAACAAAAAATAAATACACTACCAGTGCCACCACCAGAGGTATTTACACCTTCCGGTGACTTAAATGCCATGACAGAAATTCTGATTGTATTTGCACATTTACAAGACATGTAAAGAGCAGTCAAATAATAAAGCTGTTTACCTCTCTATAACACCAAAAAATATATTTCCAATGTATTTTTAGCTTTGCCGTCTCTCTAGAATCTCTTTGGCAGTCCTACACCACACAGACAGCATGGGGCACTAGTCATCATCCTCGTATTTACGCAGCCGCATCCTCAGTTCCTTGATCTGATCATTCTTCTTGGACAGCATTGACTTCAGGTTTTTGTAAGCCCCAGTTTGACTGAACTTCTTTTCAAGCTCCTGACAGGCACATGACAAACAAAGTTAAGAAAAGGGTTAAAGTTGTACATGAGGAGAAGCATGCAATTACAAAATCTCTAGACAAATCAGACAGGATGGTTTTCGGTGATTCCTTCTGAGAGTGACCTTTGAGCTGCGATATCATTATGTTAAACAATAAGCTACTGTTTCTCTTTATGGGGGGGGGGGGGGAGGTGAAGTCTTGTTGATTTGATATAATGACAGTCAAATTTCAAATGTAATACATCAATGCTTAATATCGAAATGTGAAATGGTGGTGGAAGGTACAATTACTTCTTGAGTTGACAATGATACTTGACTATCAATTACAATAATCATCATGTATATCTTCATATGCTGTTTAACTCAAAAAGACAAGTCCTAGATAAAGAAAGCAGAGAAATACAATGCAACTTTGCAAGAGTGGGATTTACACAAAACAATACCATGAATTTGATACTTACTGCACAATTTGACGACACAACACTGCAAACAGGTATGTAAGCATGTATTTTAAACAGGAATTGTTTGTTCTTGATATCAACGATGACTGGTCATAATAATAAAAAATATAATAATGGCAATGAATAATCAATATATATTTTCCTCTTAATTTCAACCTTCAGTTTCGTCGGGTGCCCATGCATTGGCCGTTAACGCAATACAAACTGTATTGCATTAACGGCCAATGCACGGGCACCCGACGGTTTGAAGTAAATGCAGAAATCAAACAGAGAGTCCATTAATAAGAACTGTTTTGACAGTTCAATCTTTACATATACCAGAAAGAATAGTAAATTGTGATGACAGAATGAGAATGACATCTGGAATAGAAATACCTTTTCTTTCATTTCTAGTTGCTCCTGGATCTCCAGTAACCTATGCTTGGATGATATCAGGTCCCCTTCTAGTGCATCAGCTCTATCTGCACTCAGCTTCAGATTCTGTGAGGAGGATTTACGTACATCATTTTTTGTTTTTGTTTTTTAAGAATCAAAATTAGTGATTTCTCTCCTTGCCATGAAGATGATATACATTGCATTTGTGTATTAACAGGAGGCAATATTTCAGCATTTTTTTCAATTTTGCAACTATCAATTGATTTGCAAAATTTGAACAAAAAAAAAAGTAGTGATATATGGCCGATACAGTATTCAGTCTATAAACTTGTCTCCACAATCCATTAGTTACCTCCTCAATATTCTCACTGAAATGTATCAATTGGTGTCACCAGAATAAAACAAAAACCAAAACAAAGACAAGAGTATGAATTTGCACTGAATTTTGCACATCATTACTGCTTGAAGCGTGAATTTCAGGAACCGACTGGATAATATCCATCCCAAAAAATAACAAAAAATAAAAACAAAAATTATAACTGGGATTTGCCATAAACAAATATTTCAAACACAAATATTTCAAACACCATGTACTTATTAAGCTATTGACACTTCACTAATCCCTACTGGCGACCTTACATTTTAATACATCCAAAAAAAGAGAGCATTACATTACAACAGGTTCTCTTTGCTACCCTTAGATGTCAAAATTCATACACTATGCTAAACTAAGTGTTATTCTGAATCACATCTCCGTACCAAACTTACCTTTTCCATTTCAGACCTGACAGAAGCCATTTTATTCTCCATCTCGTCCATGTTAGCCCCACCAGTTGGGAGTTTTCTATTCTTAGCATCCCCTAACTCCTCTTGAGTTCGCCTAAGGTCAGCCTCCAGCTTGCTCCTGTCCTGCAGGGCCCCTGAAGCCTGTCGACATGGACACAGACATTCTTGCATTACACTACACTTTACAGAGTATCTGCTTGTGCTGCAATTACACCATGTTCCTGGAGGCCATGGCAGTCACATTTCAGACCACCGTGGACGTACCGGGATGGATGTGAGACAATGGGGTGAGATGGGATAGGTTAACTTGACATGACGTGATTGCCGTGGATGCCGTGTCAGATTTTTAAACTGTCAAAAAATTTACCAAGGCAGTCCCAGTGCTAATGAGGAACCTTGTAGGCCTTAATAAAACGGGGTAAACACAACCAAACACGACGCCACGTAGTAGGCCATAACAAAACTTGGAGGGGGTCCGTAGTGGGACGCGATGGAAAATATTGATGATCTAGCCTGACCAGCCTCTGTGAGAACAGCACCTGATAGCTATGTATTCACTGGAGCAAGGACTGGAACAATCGAGACTAGTATACTGCAGCGGGAAAACAGGAGAATGTCTCATCTACCGACGACACACTGCGTTTTGGGCAAATGGGGCTGCTGTGGCTGCCGGGAACATGGTGTAAACACAGCATTACATCTGGACTCCATTTCACAGAAAGTTGTTATGGCAGCAGCTCTTCCCGCAAATGGCAAGTGTCATGGTTATGACAAGGATCCTGCTTCCAGATTGATTGCTGCTACAAGAAGTCGCTATACTTGAATTGAATTGAAATTGAATTGTAAAGGTGTTTTATTCATCAATATCCATTGCAGCCCAGAGGCTGAATTACAGACATTGTTAACAAAGGAGCATGAATACATTAAAAATACACACAAGATACAGCGTAGCAATGAAAAAAAAATGCATAGAACAAAAATCAATCTTATTCATCTTAACCATTGCACAATGAGATCAACCTATAATACAAAACAAAAAACAAATATTACAATTACAATATCTAATATCACTATTCTCAATTATTATTAAAAATAGATTGAGTTTATGTTAATTATGTATGCTGGTCACTTATACTTATTGATACTGATGTTGTTATACAGCTCAAATCAACACATTTTACACAGCAAAAATAATCAGTTTCATTAAAAAATGTACTATTTTCTCACAATCTTCTCTTCCTAAACATTAACTCTCATATCAAAATATATTCAATCTACACACAGCAAATTACATCCAGCAAGAATCACCATGGCAATGTCTGTTATAAAATGAGACCCTGTATTATGATATATACAGGGATGGTGCAGCTAACCAGAAAGCTCTCTGGAGCAAAAATGTCTGTAAATTCAAGCGGCATCAGCATATACACTTGAAGCTGCAGACATTTTTGCACACTAGAGCACAGATTAAAAATTGTATTTCATAAGTTTCTGTAAAATTTAAATTTGACACATCATAGTGCCAATGAATAAATCAGAACATTACGTAACTCATGTCGCACAAAAAGGCAACCTTTGACAAACTTGATGCCAGCTTCTTGAGCATGGATGACCTAACACACCCCTATGCTTAGATTTAGCTGTTTACACACATGCCCTCTCAGTGCTCTTCTTTGACAAGACTTAGGTATGTACAAGATGCTACAATCTTTTGGAATGATTATGATGCAGTGTAAAAGTTTGACAGCCTAACCTCATTTTCTGCTAATACAAAGTAAAAGTTGGCAAGCCCTACAGAGTACTAGGGGTGTACAGACAAGGAACTGACTTTAATTTGCCTTTATAATCATCATGCATTTTACATAACACCCAGGTTTATCACTTTTACCTGGGTGTGGCCTACTTCAATCATACATAATATAATGGCACACCCATGCAATGCTGAACAACTATGAATTTGGCACACAATATGCTAATTTCAGTTTACTGACAGAATTTGTTAACAAACTTCTTGGATATTTACCTTTGATTCAATTTGTGTGAGCCGCTCTTTGAGTTTGTTATTCTCCTCATTCAGCCGTTCAATCTCATTCTGTAGCAGCTGGACTCCACCTGCCTCCATGGGGTCCAGGCGTTTCAGTTCAAAGGTTGGCTTGGAGGAAGACTGATTGAGGATGGCAAAAAGACATTGAGAAATACTAGATGATAACATCATGCAGAAAAGGAATAACAAATGACAACAGTCATCTATCAATCAAATAATAATTACACAACAGTAATACTCCTAATGTATCATACCATACATAATTACAGTACAATGCATATCACATGAAAGTAAATTGCAGTGTTCATATATATAGTTTGTTTAATTCTGAATATTTTGCCCTCTCCATCCCCCCGTTTCCTTCCAGTTCCCTTTGTGACTGTCATTACATACTGGTAGCTACAGGTCATGGTAATTACATACGGTTTTACCTTCTTCTCTTTTTTTTTGCCCCTGGCGGACCTGTTAACCATGTCACAATCTACTCTTTTCTTCTCCTTTGTTTTAGTCTGTACATTTTGTTTTGTTTCTTCCCTCTGTTGAATTGAAAGTGCTTGGTGACTTCCTATGCAGAAACATTTGAAATGCCGAACAAATAATATTAGTGTTCTTTAAAACAAAACAGCACAGAGCAAGAAACTAAGTTAAGTGAGCTTTGTGCTGGACAACTCACGATTCATCTGATATGAAGTGTTGTCAAACTATGGGAGAAGGAAGAAGGTCACAGAAATTAGAAGCTAAATTTACAAAATTGTTGAGCTTTGCAGTGCATTGACAGCAAAACCCTAACTAACTGATGACATTCAAAATCATCTCATGATAAGTTCCTTTATATCTTATTGAAACAAATCCTGATGTATGAATGCCCAGAGCAAAGATAACTTGGCAGATGCAATCCTGTCATACATATGATACTGAATTTAGATGTGAAATAATTTGCTTTAAAGATTTGAAATGAACTTACAGCAGATCCTGAGAACTGCCTCTCTTCAAACTTGGCAATCATTTCAATCAGCTCCCTGCAGAAAATGGAGAGAATGAGGTTAAAAAATAGATACAATGAGACCCTAAAATTAGAGAATAGAGGAGTTTACTATATACATGTACATGTATTTCATGAAAACTGCTACTATTTTCTTCAAATTAATTGTGTGCAGTGTCATCATACATTGCAATAGCTTTGCAAGTAGTGCTAACTGCACACTATCTAAGGGGCCAAATGTAAAATCATCACATCTAGTAAGTTGGATACTTTGCTACAATGATGACGATTTGCATTGTCAATGGTAGATATTATCATCATGACTAAATGGTGGCTGCTGAAGTGCTGCAATTTCGATTCCTACATCGAAATTAATACCATTCATGCCATAGACCATCATCTCCTGGTCTGGAAGTGAGATGCACAAGGGTACATCATCCTCTAGTCCGAAGAACTCAGACTGCCCACAAGTAGCCAGCGGTTTAATAATGACCATGACATTCATTTCTAATCCCTACGTCTATGTGTGGCTATCACTCGATATATAACTGGATGTTGACATTCTGACTGTCTAAACTTGTTAACATAGACCCAACAATGAGATGCACTCTCTCAGGTCACACATCTACTGGTGATAAACCCCAAAAAGGGCATGGTAGGGGCAGGGCACCTGTTCTCCAGTTCTGAGATGTCAGCCTGGAGCTTGAGATGCCACTTCTCTGCCTGTTGGAAGAGTTGCCTCAGGAGGAGCACATTGGTGTGGGAGGTGTTGATGAGCTCCGATTCGACCTCCCCTCGGACCACTGCCTCCAGCCCGTCCAGTAGGTCGGTCACTTCATCCACGGTGAAGGTCTCATCTGTTAGTCTACATTGGGATGCGTTGGAATTCATTTATGTTCACAAGAATTCAGCAGACAAGTACAACATTCTGCACTCTTTTAACTATTAACTACATTCACAGTCAACCCTATTCTTCAAAGCATGCAGCTCTCTCCAATCTGGGTGCACAAGATGAGGGGCATTTTTAGGTATGTGCAACTTCAGAGTAGCCTCCAGCTTCTAAATTAACATGACAGTGTGGAGCTGGCTGACGCATGCATGAAATATCTGACGATACACATGTTGGGATAACACTCAGTGAATCAATACAAATCCTAGGTGTAAAAGGCTCTTAGTTATGTTGCATGCTTTCTACACCATGATCATTCCGGTGTCATATAACTGTTTCACTATCGAAGAAAATACCTACCAGTAATCTTAACATATATATCTTTTTTAATATTTGTACGGAGAAGATAATTACATCTCTTTTCCTAGATGAATGTGATTTTAGTGCTACCGTTGAAGGGATAGAAGGCGGACATCACTGAAGCGTCTTACCTGCTGTCTTTTACATCCTCAAAGCATGCCTCCACACTGCGCAGGTTCTGTATACGTTTGTAGTTGGCAAACCTCATGTAATTTACCACAGTGGTGTGGTGATGCTCATTCAGACCCAGCTCACCTGCCTGTGATATAATAGCAAACAAGATTTCACATATCATATACAGTGTATACAGTAATTTATATTATTTAGGTACCGGTATCATCAAAATTTGGGAGTATACAGCGTACAAAATTACATTTCATTCTACATCATTAACTTTTTCTTTCCCCTTCACCCACCTTTCCCAACCTTTAAAGGTGGCACATATCACACATGTAGGAGAGTGGATCGTATCACCGGGTGCTTTTTTTTCATGGCTCTGAACTCCATACTCAGAGGATAAAATTTCGGCCAAAAATAGCACCAGTTATTCACAAAGTCCTGAAAATTACGAATTCTACAAAATCATGAAAATTATTCACTCCGATTTTTTTTTATAATTCTGGACACAATTTTCGTAATGGAATAGGCCCTAATCAACGTCTTTCGCACATTGTCCTTGCACCAGAATCACAATTCATACCCACAACTAACCTTATACATTCTTACCGAGCAGGCAACAAAGAAAAAACTGGCAAATGGGGCTCAAATTTCATATTTTATGGTAAAATGTCAAACTTGACGTTTTTGACCAGTTCACGCGATAAAACCTTGTGATAAATCAACATCTTCTTCTAAATCTGAGGTGAAATGTGAATTTCTTAGCATTTTTACGTCACATTTTTGTGATTTTGGTCCATACAACAGTCAACACTCTGTGAGGCTAATCCACAAAGTCCCATGCGTAATGAATAGGTCTAGAGGTCATTTTCAGCTTCTATAGACCTCTAGTCTGTGTTTTATGGTTTAGAATTTCTAGTCTTACGACTTAGAGTCTCATAAGTACAGGTAGAATCTATAATATTACGGATTCGTTTTGTTTTTATTGAAATTTAGAATAGATAATACCTAGGATCTATAACCCAAACTAGACCCCCTAAATAATTAACAATACATAAAACCTAGTGAAGAAGGCGCCTTTTTAAATACTAGATACTCTAGACCTACTTTGTCTTTGTTAGTCGATTTATTAATATTATTTCATTGTCATTGCGAATGTCACTGACAATGAACAGAAATAAATTTAGAAATAGAAATTGAATTGAATTATGGAATCTGCAGACTTCTGCATGCACGCAGAATGCAGTACAGTCAAAACGGGTAGGTACAAAAACGCCTATCACTACACAGTTGCTAGTTTGTGTGGCTAGCCAGCTGTAACGTTTAGGGTCTAGACTCGACTCTAGCCTTAACTACAGTTGTATACACAGCCCTGTCTCACTAACCAGTTCCATGAATTCGCATAATAATTTGTTGTTTTCCATCTTGCTAGGATGGGCTCCTGTAGATGCATCCCACCAGAAGCTTGTCACTTCCTGGTGAGTTGGATAGTACACCAAATGTTTTCTGTGTAGTTCAAGTCAAACAAAATTTCTTGAGCTTTGAGATTTTGTACTGACGTAAATCGCTAGGCCTCGGTGCTTATTTTCCTTGTCTGTATTTGTAAATACATCATATCCTTCAACTTTAATCAGTTCATGCGATACATTAAGGGGTGCCCGATTTCGGATAACTTTACATATCATAATTACTTCTGGGTTGTGTTCTCCACAAAGTACTTGCAGTTCATCCATTATTGTTTATAAGAGAGTCTGCATTAGTATATTAATACCTTGACTTTGTTCTGATGATTGTGCTCGACACATGTAAGCTCTAGTCCTCCATGGGTCCTCCATTATTATGGCCGAGCCATTGGGTCTTTGGAGACCCGCCTACTGCTCCAAATACTCCATCTACTTGAATGTCATTATCATCGTCTATGTAGTGTGGCTTATGTAGAGCTGAATCCTGAGTGCTTTCCGGCAAAAAGCTCAATTTTAGGTGCCAATTTTTTGGGGTGCCTACAGCAAAGTTCAAGGCCAGGCCAGTGCCCAGGTCAGGGTACTCCCGGCCGTTCAACCAGGCACGCGTACTTCATAGCTTACAGGCAAGTTGCACGCGACTGAC
Organism: Diadema antillarum; assembly: GCF_040938485.1. Taxonomy (NCBI): domain Eukaryota; kingdom Metazoa; phylum Echinodermata; class Echinoidea; order Diadematoida; family Diadematidae; genus Diadema; species Diadema antillarum. Next base: position 751,330 of record NW_027271164.1, on the reverse strand, counting down.
AAGGTTACACAGAGGTCATGCAACCCAAAGGAATCAGGAATAGTGGAGAAGCCTGAATAATGGATACACTTCAGAAAACTCTTTCTAGGTTATCACCTTTCAGCAAAGATAAAAATCCTAGCATTCAGGATGGGAATGTAAATGATTCTGAATTTGATGATGACACCTCATCAGAAGTTGTATTGAAAGAGCCTACAACAAGCCATCACCCGGATGTTAATAAAGGGCCTGAACGTACGTATGCATCTAAACGTACCGGAACCAAGAAACAAGCCAGTTCTAAAGCAAAACGAACTGTAACCTTTGCCGACTCAAGCAACCATGGCCGCGATCAGGAGAAAAGAAAGGACTTAGGTCGTGCACGTGGTAAGAAGGGATCAAGCAAAAAGGACATATTTATCTGTGAGTACTGTAACGAAGAGGGCATGACCCATATGATTGAGTGTGAAGCATGCGAGAGGTGGTCGTGCCTGGATTGTCACCATGTGACACTAGACATGTATCATTTCTTCACTGACGATAAGAACAGAGCCCACTGGTTCTGCAGAGATTCAATTGCAATTGAAGCAGCAAAAATCAGAATAAGTAGCAAAAATGTAACAAAAAACCTATGTAACAATGTAGAAAGTGAATGAAGGAAACCGTAGAGAAGATACTGAAAAATGCACAGGAAACAATGAAAGAGATGGTGAATGATGGAGTTAAAAAGCTCAGAAAATCTTATGCTAATGTGTGTAGAGATCAGGCTGAAGTGGATGCTAAGGTCAAAGGAGGATTACCAAACCCTGCAATTACTGTACTACAAAGACCTAAGCCCAAGGGAAAAGCAAACAGCACAACTGATACTGATAGAGACAATTCTGATGAAGGTAACTTGGACTCGAAATATGAAGTCAGGAATGTTGTGACTATGACTACAATGGAGGAGATCATGGACAGAGAAAAGAGAAAGAATAATGTTGTTTTCTACAACATACCTGAGTCCCAACAAGAACAACTGCACGACAGGGTTGCGGAAGACAAGAAAGCAGTCCTAGACATCACCAAAAATGGCCTTAAAGTACACAACATCCAAATAGTTAAAGCCATTCGCCTTGGAAGTAAACGGCAGAGTAAGACGTCAAAACCCAGAGCCCTTCTGATCCATTTGGAGAGCCCACACATGAAAAGCGAAGTACTGTCTGCATCTAGGAGGCTGCGACAAACAGACAAATGGAAGGACACATACATATCCCCTGATATGACAAGACAACAAAGGGAGGAAGCTGGAAATTAAGACAAGAACTCAAGCAGAGGAGAGAAAACGGGGAACAGGACCTTATGATACGTCAGGGAAAAATTGTGACAAGATGGAGGAAGAATCAGCCAAAAAAGGTGAAGGGCAACAGAGACAAAGGAAAGCCAAGTGAAGCGAATCTTGAACAGCTTATATGGGAAAGTCTGGAGAGAAGAAATGCCGTTATAAGATGGCTAAGTAATTTCCAGCTTGCTGATTGGTCAAAGCGTACTACGTGATCATTCGCGAAAAGTGTCTATCCCTGCACGCCTGTGGGATTTTCGCACACCCAAATTGTTTAATGCACGATTATTCAGCACAAGCTGGGATAATCTCGGAGAAAGCCTACTCTGAACCATTTTCCAACGGTAAGTACAATTTCAAAATCTTTGATATTTGATTTATTTCATTATTTCTTTCTCATACAAGGTATATTCACCTCGTATTTGAAATTACTTAACTTAGCCATCTTATAAAAGGAATAACGCATTTTCCCGTCGTTGTTCAGCGATATGCAGTGCACTCAAGGTTTCTTCTTCGCATGCACACTCCACACTCACCTCTGGCTCATGTGGAGTGCGCATGCTCAGAAGAAACCTCTCGTGCACTGCATACTCACTAAACAACTCCGCGAAATGCGTTATTCCTATACAAGCCTCTTCCTCATGAACAAAAAATTCAGCACAACATGGCAGCCATCAATGCACAGCACTACACATCACCCATGATTGTTAGCAACACACGACAGTACCATCCAAACAAGTTGCTGGCAATTCCTACCAGGACCCAACTCTATCGGAACTCATTTTTTCCACGCACCGTAAGGTGTAACTGCTTGGAATGGGCTTCCTAAAAACGCCCCTGAAGCCACTTCATCTGTTCATTGGAGGCCTTCAAGGGAGCTCTTCCACTCAGCATCTAGACTGAGGAACTGGATTTTTACTCGAACCATTTTTAATGCACCAACAAGCATGAACTGCAAATGAGTACCGAAGTTCAACTCCTTGGCACTACATCCCGACTTATGGATCCTGCTGAGTATCTTCGTAGAAGTAGATTACAATGCCTCCAGTCGGTACAGCCCTGTCGGTGTACATCGACAGGAACGGGCTGTGTATAGACTCTAACGTTCGACTCTACCGAGACTATGTAGAGCCTAGAGAGGGCATCCGGCAGGTAGGGCAGGGCAAACCACGCACCCACCGGCAGCACAAGCAGCTAGCACTAGCACTATTTAGCAGGGAAGAAGAAGGGCATAGAAGAGGGTCGTCAACACATGGGTGAAACGTCACACAAAATCAACATCATAACAACTAAACGTATCATTATTTTAGCATACAAAAAAAAATAGACAACGATAGCAACATGATACCTACCATTATGTCTGAAAATAAGCCTAGATCAGATTCGATGGTGTATGGAATGATTAGAACGATTAGCTCCCCGGAGCACAGTTTACGCAGAGGCCTGGTAACGAATGTTGACCTCTAGGGTCAATCATAAATCTAAATGGAAGTAATGCCAGTAATTTTGGTTTTGAGACTTAAAATTCAAAGGATTTTTCACGCTAAAATAATTGTGAAATTTTTTTATTTATTTTTATAAAATTAGAAAATGCATTGGTAAGGAGTGATACTGGTCTCTTTGGAATGCAAAAGCATCTCTTGCTGAAACTTGTTCAGCTCGCACACGCAGCCACTAAAGCAACATGGCGTCATCTGGTAAGTTAACCACGAAAACTCCCATATCGATCAAATCTAACTATTTCACATGCTCAGATATTGGAAAATGCCGTAGGTTTTACTAAAATACTCCAATTTGAACGATAGTCAGTTAGCATGATAATGTTTTTGTTGTAACATGCTTCATTAGTATTTCAACAAGTTCATTTACGACGCTAGCAATGAATGGGAAGCCGATCTCGCGCGCTGTTGTGCGAGCATATGCGAGGAACATTTCGCGCAAAAACGTGGGGAGGTCCGTGTTTCCTTCCCTCGCTCACACACCGTGTGCACAGCTAGCTACAGCGAAGCAACCTCCGGAGAGCTAACGTTGGAGTTGTCTAGCGTGTAATTGTGGTGCCCTCGTGTACATTCACGTGAAAATCGCACCCACATCGCGTCGCGCCCGCCCTTGATCGGCATTTTATCCATATGCCCCATGTTTGTGAACAATAGAAAATGTCTAAAATTCAAACAGCTTCATATTGTTTGCCAAAAGTTTCTGTAATCTTAAGTATTGCTCTGGACATGGACCTCAGGTGATTATTACTGTGCTTTTGATATAATAGACCCCTAAATCAGTGAGTAAATGACATTCATTTGCATTTCATGTTTTCAACAACATGCAACAGCAGACATCCTGCTGCGGGCTGCTTACCATACCACACAGTCTTGGCAGGAGATTCCTCGCTTCAGATAAGATAACCTGAAATGATCATGCAAAATTTCTGATTTCCTGCCATAAATATTTTTAAGTAACTAATCTAGCTGCTTGACCTAAAAATGATAGTCATTTTTGTGTGATCAGACTTCAGAGTGGCTACTGGCGCTGGCTAGTTTGCTAGCAGGGATTCAATCAACAAAGCATCTCCACCAGTTTACTGTTGTAAGAGGTGCATCAGGTTGGTTGAAGTCTCTGCAACATTGAGAGAAGCAGTAGCAGTTGCCATTGCAATATTAAAGCAAGAGACAGAAAAATCTGTCTGTTCGGAGGAGTTTATAACATTTTAAATAATTTTGACTCTGACCGGACAGACGAAAGCTTCTGGTACTAATTAGCCATAGATGCTGCTTTTGGAGATGCGTAACTACTGTTATGTGCCTATACGTGCTGGGTGAGATACCTCACCCTCCACGATTATGTCTAATTTTAGTCCCTAGATTGACATATGTTAAAACTTTAGAAAAATAGTCTAAAAAAATAACATTAAATATTAAAAATAGAAAAAAACAAGTAAAAGTCCAGCCTCTAGTCATCTCTATGGATCTGTGAATGCCTTTCTTGTCTGTTTTTCTTAGTTTGAAATGAAAAACTTAATGCAGCACTATGTGACTTTCTGGTCTGTTGTTTTCTGTAGCGAAAAAGAAGGGAAAGATCAAGGGAACCAAGGTCAACCTGACCGAGTTCCTGTCCAAAGGCGATGACTCTCCGGCTCCTGGCACCAAAATGGTTTACTCCTCCAAGTCCTCTTGGGCTGATGAAGCACCAGACTTGGGAGATGACTGTAAGTATGAAGCCATCTGTAGCATGTTGTTCTGCCCTGCATAGAATATTATGATATTCTTGCTGGGTATATGGCATGAATGTCATTTTTAGAGTGTTGTATCAAAATACATTTACCTAAGACCATCCTTGTCCTTCAACAGGGGGAGGATGTTTCAAACAATGTGACATATATTGTATACTTGTATACATGAGAGATTTGTATTGAAGTGCTTGAAACTATTGGAATATCAATAATTTCTGACAGTTTGTGTTATTCTCTCTTCCTAATATATGCTATTGTGTGCCTATATTTATCTTGTTTGGAGTTCTTTAAAGATATTTCCACTTTGGATTACTGTCATGCAGATTTTTTTAAAGACATTTTCTTCTCTAGGTCCCATACCATCCAACCATCGACCCTTCTTTTTGTAACCTCTTTCATTGACTCATGCTATGTCAATACTTGGGATCTCCTTTGCCCTCAGATGTCAGTCCTTGGCCCGATTCCAGTGCCGAGGCCATTGCGCTGCCCACGGCCCCCAAGAGTGCCCAGGCCATCGACATTGACAGGAGCAAGCTGCCTGAGCACCCTCCATACACCATTTACCTGGGCAACCTGCCGTTTGACTGTTCTGCAGAAGAAATCAAGAAGTTTCTTACTGGGTCCAATTGCAACGTAAGGGTGCATGCCTTCCCTTCCTAGCTGCAGTTATTTGTGGGGATGAGGAATTGGGAGTGGAAAAAGTCCTCTAAACGAGGAATTTTGAACAAAAAAATATTTTGTAAATCCAATGTGCTTCAGGGATGTACATGTAGTTTCTGAAATTTCAAAGTAGATGGGAGGATTCTTAACTTCGTAATCTATTTTCTCAGTATAGCAGTGTTGAATTTACTAAGGCAGACACAAAAATAATCTCTGTGCTTCAGAGGTTGCAGTGTTAACAGCTCCCTCACTAGCACAGGTATCAGCTTTTGGCTTCATTTTATGCCCGATGCAGAGTTTCTCCTGTTAATCATCGATCAATGCTTAAATTCCAAATCGCAGATGCAAATATGCCTCCTGGCTAATGCAATGTACAGTAAGCTCATGGCCATATTGCAGAACTGTTATTTCAGATCAGAAATGAGCTGCTTTATGTCTCCTGTTGTCCTTTCTGATTTACAGTGTATGTCAGTCTTCATTTCAAAAGTAATGCTCAAAATCACTAGTGAACACAGTGAACTAAGAACTTACTATGGTTCCTACCAGTACTATGCAAGCCTGCTTCCTAAGTTGTGTTTCATTCTCTTTGTCTTCAAAATCTGCTCCTTGTATAATTTTTTGGTTTTTTTTTTTTTTTTTTTGAATTTGGCATAACATGATATCCACATCAGACCTGAAATAGGAGAATCTTGATGTGCTGCTCTTCTCTGCACAATGAATGAAGTTAAGATATGATGAATATGATACCAATATGTTGCAATACTGATAAGCCCTGTGGTCATTTCACAATAGGTGAAAATCTTCTTGTGTAAGAATTTAGAAGATTTGCTCATGTTTTCTGTCTGATTTGTGTCAGTATCCTCTCAATTTTGCTTTTCGTGTGAACCCTGCCTGCAGGTGAGTGACGTAAGACTGCCTCGCGATGGAGACCAGAGGATGAAAGGATTTGGCTACGCTGAGATCGATGACATCGAGTCTCTCTACAAAGCGCTCTCCCTGAACCATGCTGTAAGTTTGTCCCTCTTACATATTGTAGCCTGTTCTGCAATTCATCTGTAGTTTCAGTCACGGTTCACGTTTCAGGGTTCCCACAGTCATGAAAAATCCTGGAAAATCCTGGAAAATTTGTGGTCATGGAAAGTCAGGGAATTTGGAAAATTTGTGAAAAGTCATGGAAAAGTCATGGAATTGCATTTACCTCTTAGCTATGGCAGCTTTCCAGTTTGTCGTGTCTCGCAACTCTCATACTCTGTGATCATACTCTGCTATTATAATTGGTGTTCATGATTTCCATTTTTCCCAGTTTTGTGACATCCCAAATTCTACATAACTCCCGGGACATATACTAATTATAATGGATGTACATGTCATGAGTAAGATACACTGTAGTGGGTGGAACGGATGGCTGTGAGGGGAGGTGGAGGCCATCATAACATGTCTGATTTTGGAAACCATGCCAGAAAGGAAGTCGTGGAAAGCAGCAATTTAGTCATGGAAAAGTCATGGAAAATATCATGGAATTCTGTTTTCAAATTTCTGTGGGAACCCTGCATTTGCTCAGTGTTGCAATAGGTCGAAGGTGAAGGACCTTACTTTTAAAGGCTTCTTTCTGAAGCAAACATGCGTAGCCCACGTTCATGATACTGTTCAAACATGTTTTTAAAATGTTGGGGTTTTTTTTATATGCAAATAAATTTGTATCATACAAAGTGTTAAAATAAAAAGTCTCATAGTGTTGTTAATACCAACTAGAAGCAGTCTTAAATGCACAATGTGGCAATGTCTTTCTGTCCCCAAACTTTTCATCTCCTGTCATAATTAAATTGCTTTCTGGCTGCAACCATTAGGATATTTTCTCTAGTATCCTGTGATTGTACAGTGTACAAGGATTTGAGATCTGTTATGGCAGGGAGGTAGGAAGGACCTCTTCCCATCTCCCAGGTTGTGGTTAGCATAGGCTCATGTGATTGCTGAAACGAATGTTTATGATTGTCTGTATTTTGTGTCTTTGTATTGCAGCAACTGAAGTCGAGGAGGATACGTGTGGATCTTGCCAGTCAAGCCCAGACAGGTTTGTGGCAGCATTTTTCACCCTTAGTCATTCCCTTGTGAATGCCATATGATTTAGCGTATATTGTAGAACACAAAGATTATATTCATTCATTTGAGAAGTTAATCATTTTACTTATTGATGTGTTGAAATTTGCTTATTTCTGTGCCTGTTAGTTTTTGTGATAACTGATTTCAAAATCTTGATGCATTTATTTTTGTGGGTTTTAGGGGCAACTTTTCTCAGTTCAATTATTTGCATGGTAGTCATGTGCATGATTGGTATATAAGTGTAATACTGTACGCGCCGAATATTTCGTGAATTTTGGGAGTTAGGTGCTATTCGCGAAATTAAAGACTCGCGAAAATATTGACTCTGATCCCGATGTGGATGTGACGTATGCATGTATACATTTCTCAGTTCAGTACAGGACTTCATGATCGCGAATTTAACACTCGCGAAATCGTCTGGAATTCCTGATTCGCGAAAATTTATAGACTCGTGAAATATATGGCGTATACACTACTTTTGTTCTATTTCTTCAGGCTGAAATGACATCTGACCATTGTACACATTAATCAACCTGTTTGAATTTGCATTGCATGATGAGACATTCCCCCTTCAACATAATCCATGCCATGCTCTTTATCCTTTGCAGATGGCAAAATGGACAAGTTTGACAAGACAGCTGGTGACTGGAGGCGTTCTGATGAATCCCGTAGTGAGTGGAATCAGGGTAAGAGGAACTTCCTTTCATTTTATGCCTTTACACCAAAGGATACCAGAGGTATTGTCAGGTTGTCCATCCATTTGGCCTGGTTGTCCTTCTAGGAACATCCCAGTGGTAATGGAATGTGGCAGGAAAGGTAGAAATAACAAGACAACTATGTAGATGAAGTGATTTTTTTTGTCAGAGGTCTAGGCCAAATGTCACTGTACTGTTGCCTCAAATTTGTTATTTGAAGCAATAGATGAACAATTATAATATTATCATCATTTCGTGTGATCCCAACTTATTGAAGAAAATGGAAGGCTCAACTAAGTGGAAATTTTCATGGTGTGGAAATTTTTGCGCAACCAGGAACCCGCGCAGAAAATCAAAGCAAGCAATCAAAGCAAGCAATCAAAGCAAGCAAAAGAATATTTGCTTGCCATAGGTTCCAGTAATTTATGTCTTGATTCAGCGGAATTAAAACTTGTGAAATTCATCTTACCTGATCAAGCGCGAAATATTACTCAAGCGAAAACATCCACTTTTACAGTAGTGCATTGTTCATTATAAGCATTAAAGACATCAATTGTGTAAATGTATGTGTGTGTTCATGAGCAATCTCTTCCAAAATCCATACAAAGATAGCATTTTCTAAAAAGAAAGGCTAAAAAGAACTTCAGATTCCTGTCATAGTCATCCCCATTTGAACAGTTTCTTTCAGTCAGAAAAGTCATTGTTTTCTATGGTTGGATATACTGACTAAACTGCTTTTCTTGATGCTTAGCAAGCTAGACTGTGACTCTACTTGTGTAATTCCTCAAGAAGAGTCTATTGTGTTGGTCAAGATGTTGCAAGCGAATAAGCATGCATATCTTGGGACGATGCTTTGCCTGTGGTACTAAATTTCTCTGGTGTAGAAAAACGCCATAACAAAGTATTCTATCAAGATAATGATTGCTAATGGCGTGACTGAAAAGAAGAAAGTACTTGCGTATAGAAAGCATGAATTTTAACACTGATTTTAGTACTTTTGCTTGGTCATCTTTAGTGCTTTCTTCTTTTCTTTGTTATGACAAAATTCTCGAGGGTATAGTGCAGACTGCTGTGTTTGTAAGATTTTGTTCAGTAAATTTGGGGCCACCAGCCTAAAATCCTATTGACACTGTATGTGAACATGTTGTCTATGGGTCCTATTAAAGGAGTTAAGCACTTTAAAAACATACGAGCATACACATGTATAGGTAGAAATATAGGAGGATAGACTTGTAATCATATGAATAACAGGTGAATTATTTAATCCCTCTCAGAGTGAGATGGGTTCAAGCACTATCATAATAAAGAGTAAACATTTTCTTCTGTAATACATTTATCAACCTGTTATTACTGCACATTTTGATTCACTCTGCATATGATGTCAAACTATTCAATTGTTTGTAAGTTGTGACAGTTGCTTCATGGGCTGCATTGTATATGGTAACACTCTTACCTTGTGATGTAACTTTCTGTGTGTGAATAATATAGGTGGTTACAACAATGCCAGCAGATACAGCAGTGACAGCGACAGAAATGACAGATGGCGTGACCGAGGGGGACAGGACAGCCGAGATTCCTTCGGAGGTGGACGAGATAGGGGCGGCTATGGCAGTAGAGACCGAGGTGGATTTGACCGAGACCGCGGAGGATTTGATAGGGATCGTGGTTATGACCGAGACCGCGGATTTGATCGCGACCGGGGCTTCGACCGTGGCTACGATCGCGGTTCCGACCGTGGATTTGATCGTGGATATGACCGTGGATACAATCGTGACCGTGGTTACGATGATGACAGAGGATACAGCAGAGGAGGTGGAGGAGGAGGAGGCAGCTTTGACAGGAACTATGATCGTGGTGGTAGTGGTGGCGGTGGCGGCGGCTATGAAGGCAACTATGAGAAAGGAGGCGGCTCGGACGGTCGCGGCTTTGGCCGGGAGTGGGATCGTGACCAGGGATCAGCAGACTATGGGGGATATTCGGCTGCTCCTGATCGCGGCCAAGACTATGGCTATGACAAGGGAGGAGACAGGGGAGGTTACTCCCGCAGGGGAGGGGATAGGGGTTATGACCGACGGAATGACAGAGGGTCAGACTATGACAGAGGATACAGCAACAGCCGAGGAGGTTTTGACAGAGATGATGGACAAGGTACGTAAGAAAATCCTACAAATTGCACCAAATGGAAGCTATGAATGATACAATTGTTAAATATCACGTCAGCTAGTAACATCATGACAGGGAATATGTTTAGACAGTATGGGACCTAATGATATCAGCAAACTGAAAGTGATGATTGATTCTTTTTTTTTTTAAATAAACATGTCTGTAGACAGTGGTCATCCTTATAAAGGGGATACAATTTATCTTGTGAGATTTGTGAAAAATGAGCTGGCACATACTTGTGTGCGAAAATATTATGAATGGGAGCAATAGGAATTCTGTTTTGTGTTGAAACATTTCATTTTATTTCCTTTCCACTAGTTTAAATGTCACAAGTTGCGATGAGAATTAGCATGTAGATGTCAGATCCTGTTTGTGGAAGATGCATGCATAATGATTTAGTCTGATGCCAGTCACATATCACATGATAATGCCACACCCTGATTTTCTTCCACCAGATGGTTGGAGGAGAAATGATGATAGTGGACCTCCAAGGAGAGGCAGAGATGAAGAGGACTATGGACCGCCAAGAGATAGAGGTGAGTTCATTCATTCATTCATTCATTCATTCATTCATTCATTCATTCATTCATTCATTCATTCATTCATTATTTCCATATAATGAATGAACACAACTGCCTTTCCATGTCAAAACATAATATTTAAAAAAATCAAAACACAATTGCCTTGGTACAATTTATATATTTTCAGGCTTTCAAGTGGCCCTACTTTTCCTACTTTTTCCTACTTTTTTACTGCTGTCCCTATTTTTCCTACTTTTTCCTGCTTTTTTGGTGAAAAATCCCGCAAAAAAAAAAAAAAAAATGTGCAAGGCTACCCGGTACTTGAATAGTTTATATTCAGAAATGATGAGTAGACTCTAGTTGCAGATTCTTACTGGTGGGGAGAGCCTCTTCAGAATGAAAGAGGGATAACACAGACCAATCAACCACAAGACTGCTGCCAGCCTCAGCTTTTGCTCCTGTGCAGATGTGATTGATCCCACTGATATTGCAGCCTAGGACTTGGAGCAGTGCTCAACCAGCTCTCATCATCGCTCAAAATTACCAGGTAAGCTTGCCATATACCTAAAAGTAGAATTTGACATGTGACTTCCAAAGAATACAACTGAGGTGAAAATGCTGCCTACAGCCAGTTTTAATGGATGTAGAGTTCAAGCATATCATGTCTAATGCATGTGCTGGAATGCAAATCCTCAGAAACCAGAAATTTCCTTTGCTAAAATATGGTTTACTACGTAAATCGTAAAGGTCATGTCAAAACAAGAAATGACACCTTCAGATCCCCTTTGCCTGAAATCCTTCAATAATATATGTTTTGATAATAATAATTAACAATGATTGCAATATGAAAAACTTAATATAAAAGTAAGTTTTTCACCACAGAAACTAGATCTGGTTGATGTGAGGATGAGTTATTCCCAAGAAAGCATGGATTGGTAGGGACCCATTTGCATGAAACTTGCATATTACTGAGGCTAAATCAAAAGCACTGCTCCCAAAGGTAAACTGGACCTTTAACATGAGACATATGACTTGTGATATCTATTTGAATCATGGTCAGGTGGTAGATATGACTACTAGAAACCTTAATTCATCTGAAGGTAAACAGCTGAGGAAAGTTAGTTGCTGAAAAATCAGATGAACAAGAAGAAATGTTTAATTAACAGATCCCACAAATTGTTGACAAGGAGTGAGAACAACAGTAATTAGCCATCGTGAAAGATAAAGACTAATAGAGCAGAAACCTCTTTATGGACAATCTTCAAAGTTGATGGCTTGTATACATCTTACAAGTATTGTCTAAGAGGTTGAATTGCATCATAGGTAAGACATACATTCCATGTTTTGTAAGCTGAAATTTTGGCTCACTCGCTGCGCTCGCTCGCCAAAATTTTTATATATAAAAAAGAAGATAAGAACAAAACGTGATAATGATGCGGACGAAATGACAATGTATATTGTGTTCACACATGCCATCGTTAGAAGGCAAAATGCTACACGGAGCAGCGGCTGCAATTTTATTTCTTTCGTTCTGAAGCGATCGCCCATTGGATCGAACGAGGGCGCCAAAGGTGTCGAACATACGGGGGTGGGGGGGCGCAAAAAACCAAATCAAACAAGATAAGAACAAAACGCAATGATGACGGGGAAATACACAAATACTATATCTTGATTAGAATTGTAAGATTTGATAAGCAAAAAATGACAAGAATTCCATGTTTTGTAGGCTGAAACAGAAATTTTCGGCTCGCTCTCTGCGCTCGCTCGCCAAAATTTATCCAAAAAAAAAGGCAAGAACAAAACGTGATGATGGCGCTGAAATATACATTTTGTACAAAATTCGGCTCACTCGTGCGTACTAATTTGGAGTATTTTTTCAAGTCCTCAGTTTGTTGGTATAAATCATTATCTATAAGGCCGTCACTATATATTGATTAGAATTGTAAGATTTGATAAGCAAAAAATGACAAGAATTCCATGTTTTGTAGGCTGAAATACAAAATTTTTTTTTATCAAAAAAAAAAAGAGATAAGAAAGGAACATGATGATTACGCGGAAATATACAAAAATTTTCGGCTCGCTCGCTGCGCTCGCTGGCCAAAATTTATCTAAATTTATTACATTTAAATCACTCTCAAAAGACCCCTTTTAAGTGCTTGAAAAAGCATATCATGTGGACTTTTTTAAAATTCCCTACTGGGATGGGGTTGGGGTTGAACACTTTTCAGAAATTAGGGGCGCAATTTTCGCGCTTGCCCTGGGCGCCATTTTCCCTAGATACGCCACTGGATGGGAACTGCATGGTAAATATACAGATCTTCTAGAGTGTATTTGCTCTCAAACAACCAGAGAAATCAGAGAAGCTAGCAAGGACTAAAATGATAATGACAGTCACTGTTTATTTATTCTCCAGATCTTGCAAAGAGTAGTCTATAAGATTAACATGCTGAAATACTGAGCCAGTAGAATATCTGTAGAATGAAAAGCAGAATCTCAACCATGTAAAATTTCAGAGGCGGAAGGATGTAATATTCTCAAAATATATGAAGAAGTTTGATTTCAAGAATATTGAATGAACTTAAAAGTGCCTGGAATGATTGCAAAATGGAGAATCTTCTTGAAAAGGTCATATAGCTGTATGTGTATTCAACAAAAAGGGTCATGATGAGCTGAAAAAAAGGTGAATGTAAAGAACTATTAACTATCTCCAGTAAATGTGGCAAATATTGCAAACAGTAGTAAGTCATTGGAAAGTACAGAATGATTATTTTCTACAACTCTTTCTAAATTAACAAATGTAAGTTGATTCAAGAATTGATGAAATCTAGCATCAACAGGAACACCAAAGAAATGAAAACTTGTTTATTTGTTATCTACAGAAAATTATCAAAAAACAGAGTCATTTTTTGCTACCTATAAAGTCGGTAAGACTACAGACAGAAACAAAAAGCAGATGTACATGTATGCTCCTCACATCTTGTAAAGTAGAGTCATTTGGTTATATTACAGTCTTATGTTACTCTACATGCAAAAATACTACATTTCCCTGATGCTGAAATGTAAAGTATTTACTTTTTTTTCTCTCTCTCTTTGGATGTTTTGTGTTCTATTGGTTTAAGTGTTTCAAATTGAGCTTGCCTTGTGTTTCCATCTATATCATATGATTATAAAGATAATCTATATCACTGGAAATTCAGTTGTGGACACTGTGCCATAAACTCACAGTATCTGAGTGTGTAGATTTGTAGTGGGCCAGGATTTGCAAAATAAAGATGTCAATGCATTGGTAGATATAATTTCACTTCGTAAGGCCTCACTGTCATGAGACAACCCATTCTTCATGCATGTCTTGCTAGAAATGTAATATGATAGCACATGCTCTCAGAGACTAATACTGAGTGCTACATATAAGTAGTTTAAATTATCCTGTTATTTTGAAATATTTGAACACATGTTAAGTGCTTACATGTATTTGAAATTGAAAGTCTCTTGGAAAGATATAATTTCACTTCGTAAGGCCTCACTGTCATGAGACAACCCATACTTCATGCATGTCTTGCTAGAAATGTAATATGATAGCACATGCTCTCAGAGACTAATACTGAGCGCTACATATAAGTAGTTTAAATCATCCTGTTATTTTGAAATGTTTGAACACATGTTAAGTGCTTACATGTATTTGAAATTGAAAGTCTCTTGGAAAGTAAGTATATTGCTTATCTCATGGTCATTCAGCTGGAAGTTGAAAGCATACTAAGTTGTTGTGAGCATCACTTGAATAGCTTTGTCAAACATCCTTATATCCAGTCTTCTTCACACTTTTAAATGAAACATATCTCCACAACTTCAAATGAATGTAGATAAAAGTGTAATTTTTTTTAAATTGCTTTTGTCAAATATCCTTATTTCCAATCTTTTTTACATTTTGGAATGAACCACATATCTTCACAACTTCAAAACATTCAAATGAATGTAGATAAAAGGTGCCATCTTCTAATTATGGAAGTGTATAGGGGCAATTCCGCAGTTAGGTGGACATGACATGGATAAAAGAAATGTGCCTCTTTATCTTACTCCTTGATTTAGGTATCAACTAATGCCATGGATGTTCATCAATCATTAAGGTCTTTCAAATTCAGTAGATTTTATTTTTCGTATTTATTGATTTTGCGAGATCTAAAACCATCATCTAAAATGTACATGTGGGACTGGGGATGCTGAAATTCACTTAAATGCAAATTACAATGGGTTCCTTTGAAATTTTTTCCTCCAAGCTTTGCTAAAGGGTAAAAGATGAATACATTTAAATACTCCAGAAGTCATGTGACATTTTGTCAATTACAAAAGAGTGAAATGACCTGCGGAATTACTCCGGACAAATGTAACGTTACTAACCGTAACGTTACTAACCATGCTTTTGGGGGTCTAGCTAAAAAATGATCGGTCGAACTGCTAAAAAAATTTGCATGAACATTTGTCATGATGCAATAATTGAAATTAATGCAACACTTTGTTTGAAGTAACTTGAATTTTTGCACACTTTTTGTTACAAGACATTGATTTTTTTGTCATGTCCTTTTTTCGTAACGTTACTAACCAGCCCTTTAAGTTGCCATAGCAATTCTAATATTTCTTGGATTGTATTCATTCTTTTCTATATCATAAACATGGGAAGGATGAATATGTTTTTGACATAATTTTGACTTGAAATGAATAAATGGTAACTTTGTAGTAAAAACAAATATCTAAATTTGTTCAAATGTAACGTTACTAACCGCGGAATTGCCCATAACATACCTTTGGCATAGGTGTATAACTTACACATCATGGAATGTTTATGTCATATTTTGTGGGATGATATGTGACCGTCCATCACAAAACCAACAAAAAGTCGCATGCACTGATTTTGTATTAGGACTGAAAATAGATGATATGGGCCAATCCAGCCAATCTTATGTTTTTCTTATTTTCTGAAAGAGCAAGTCCTCTTCTATATTATACTAAAGTTTAGGATCATAAAACGAAAAGGAAATTGTGTTTTTTAGCAGTTTTTTCTGGAACACTGTTTGGTAGAATAGTGTGATTAGGTGTTTCTCATAGAGTCATCTGTTCATTTCTTAAAAACCCTGTCCATACTTTTAACTTTCAACTCCAATAACTTTAGAAAGGACGATGCTTCTGCTTTGAAAGTTGGCATTGATCACCTACAGAATGTGTTAATAAAGCATGCGCAGCTTAATCTGATAATCTCTTCATTGTTGTAGCTCCAGTGGTTAACATTCTGGTATTTGTTCCATTCATTGCACAGCTAGCACGGCTTGATAAAGATTGAGCGCTTGAATAAACGCTATACTTCAGGAGCCCCTTTTTTCAGTTCACATTTTCCGGAGTGTGTGCTTTCATTCCAGTATTAGGATAGGTTAGGAGAGACCATTTGAATCAAGTTATACATCATTTTTCATCTTTAAGTTTGCTCTTTCAGAATCTGCTCTTAATTAAAAATCCATGTTTGGCAACTTTTTATTGGTGTTGCGATGCAGGATCACATATATGGTAGGTGTTCATGTCAATCACAAAATTATGTCTTTTCTATGTAAGTATTGTAATAAGTGATCAAGATTCATATTGACTGTACGGTTGAACATGCATTTGTGCTTGTTACCAGACATTGTTGTAACGAACGTCTGCCTTTGTTGTATTTTTCAGGCTCTCCCAGGAGCAAAAGTGAGGCTGAGGCAGCAGGGTTGTGAGTACAAATTAAGATTTACATGTAACGTCAAGAGTTCTGGTGAGTATCGACGAAAACTACTCCAAAAAGCCTACACATGTCCTGATTTATTCCTACTTTTTTTCCTTAATGCCCTACTTTTTCCCTCTCCTGTCCTACTTTTTCCTACTTTTTTAGAGATTTTGTTCCTACTTTATTCCTACTTTTTTACATTGTCCTGCTTGAAAGCCTGCATTTTGAATGGAGGGATCATAGAAAGCACACAAGAGGCTTGTTGGAGATGATCCCCTACAAACAATCATTACATTTCAACTGTACAATTATCAGACAAATTCACTTGATAAAATAAAGGTGGAAGATTCAATGAAAAGAGAAGGAAAGAGACAGAGGTGGAAACAATGCATACTTATACTTATAGTTTCAAGTACATTTCATCAAAAATATATATTTTTTAAATTTTTTTGTTTATTTCTGCCGAGTGTCAAACACTCTTGTGTCTTTTCCTCATTACCACCTTATCTCACACTTATGTGAATTGGATAAAACAAGGAATTAGAAAGAGAGAGTGAGAGAAGTAGGGAGGTCAGTGTTTTGGAGATAAATGGAGCTGTGTGTGTATGTTGCTGAGTCAAGGTTTTTATGCCTCCACCACAAAGTGTCGCTGGAGGCATTATGTGTTCGGGTTGTCAGTCCGTCATCCATCCGTCCATTATCAATTTTGTGAACAGCGTAGCTTCAGAACCGTTTGAGTTATCCAAATGAAACTTGGCATATGTATGTATGAGTGCACAAAGTACTGCCTATCAGTTGATTGTTTGTTGGTTGATGTTGTTGTTGTTGCACACTCTCAAGGTCAGAGTCAAAGTTCATGGTCAAATTCTTAGAATTTCACTATTTTTCCCATACAACAACGTATCTCTGTAATGCCTGAAGGTATTTTCATGAAACTATAGCATATACATATACTACCATGCCAGCATTCTTTAGGCAAAGTTTTGCACCATGGAGTCAAAGTTCAAAGGTCAGAGATCAAGTCAAAATACTCGAATTTCTGAATACTTGCTCTTTGAAACAATTTAACCATCCAAATGAAATCTGGTTCAAGAAATGTATAAACACTGAACAAATTTGGGCTTATGCCATCAAACTTTCAAACATATCATTTAAACTTTTACCAATCATGTGAAACTGTTGTCTACCACTGTCAAGGTGTATAAAAGACTTACAGGAGAATGATGCAATATGGTGGAGGCATACTCACTTGCCATGGCAACATTTCTAGTATATGCTGGAATTGGCAGTGACCTACCTCGTGGACATATTTGAGACCATATTGCATAAAGAAAGAAATGTTCTTAGTAGAGCTACTTGAATCCAGATGAGAGTCAATGAATTTAAGCCATCCTTTGATAAGTTCATAATTCATATATTGATGTCTAATTGCTGCTGAAGTACTATCTCTGCTGATTGATAACAGCCATGTTATATAGGTATGCAGTGTGCATATACACCATACCATAATGACCTTTAATACAACAAAGGAGGCAAATCCTTGGAGTGGTATTTAGAATGAGACCACTGTTTGTGTAATACATTGCTTTCATGGAAGTTTGTGCACTTTACCTTACGCATGTGGTTTCATAGAGCGCTTGTGATGTTATATTTAGAATCAGATAGCCTAAATGAATGTTGTTTATCAGAATCTAAAAGCCGAGATGAATGTATGTGTTCTTCTAAGTGTCTGTACCTGTAATTAGATTTATTGTAGGACATGAAATGTTTTAGCAAGAGTGGCACTTAGTATTCCTGTGTTTGTCATCAGAGCCTCCACGTGAGAGAAAGAAGCTGGTTCTGCAAAAGAGGACCCAGCCCCGAGACACGAGCTCTGCCGTATCCAACTCGGCCATCTTTGGCGGAGCGAAACCGGTTGACACGGCAACCAGGGAGCGGCAGATTGAGGAGAAGCTGGAGAGAGAAAGGAGGGAGAAGGAGCAGATTACCAAGCCACCTGTGGTGGAGCGGGAACCCCCCAGGAAAGAGGGGTAAGTCACATGACTGCCAGCCTGTGGCAGATATGAGGCCTCCACGTAAATCTCACAAGTTATACGAGCTTTCAAAATGCGTCAGTTTTAGTTGTCTATGAAAAATCCTTTGAATATATGATGAACTTAAATTTTTGAAATATAGCTCTTGAAAGATATTTCCACATTGTAGGTAACATGTTGAAGAAATTCTGAGCTGTAAGTCTGCCAGGTTTTATGGCATTTTTTTTTTTTCTGTGTTTACTACTGTGTTTCTGTATACTGATAGATTTGGGACATGAAACTTGATCCTTGGATAGTCATTTGAAAGTCTTTGAAATTAAAATATCCGAGTTTGCACAATCCCTGAATCTGTGAGGTACCACATTATTTTAAGAATGGTGTAGAGTCTTTGAAGAAATGTGCTTTGTTTTGTGTGTGTTTGCTGTTGTAGGGATATGTAACATTGTAGGGATATTTTGATAAAGTTTATATTTTCCAAAACTTTGAAAAGGGTCTTGAAAATTATTTCTACTTTTTTTTCCTCCATATTTTTCAAGCAGTCTTTGGAGTGACCTTGCTGTTATATCTGTTATATGTTCACATTTGTCTTGAGAGCTGAGACAGGTAAAAATACTTCTAGAAATATTCATTCCATTTTTAGAACAGACATTTTTTTGTTCTGCAGATACATAAATATATTTGTGCTATATCTTAATACAGCAAAAATGGTGATGTTAAAGGACAAGTTCACCTTCATAAACACAAGGATTGAGAGAATGCAACAATATTAGTAGAACACATCAGTGAAAGTTTGAGGAAAATTGGACAATCGATGCAAAACTAATGAATTTTTAAAATTTTTGTGTTGGAACCGCTGGATGAGGAGACTACTACAGCTTGTGAGTCATATGCGTACAACAGTATAAAGAAAATGTAAAAGAAAATTCAACATATTTTCACTTTTTTTCGCATAATAAAAGAGCTCTCGACTTGCCTCTATCTAAAGGCAGGGGGAATAATATTACCCATAACATTTGTCGGTAACGAGTCAGGGGAATGTGTACTTTTTTCAAAAGATGGCATTTTGTGAAATTCTCTTTATATTTTCCTTATATTGTTGTACGCATGTGACATCTAAGTTATTCATACACTGCAGTAGTCTTCTCATCCAGCGGTTACTGTACAAAAACTTCAAAAATTCATAACTTTTGAACGGATTGTCTGATTTTCCTCAAACTTTCAATGATGTGTTCTACTAATATTGCTACATTCTCTCAATCCTTATGTTTATGAAGGTGAACTTGTCCTTTAACATGTCACATATATTTTTAAATTTTTTATATTTTTGAATTAGAACGTGACAGATATAGGTAAGGGACTTCAACAGTTTTATGTATTGTTCTTTTGGAAACAGGGGTTTGCCTTCATAATTTGTTCAGTATAGATTTTTGATGTTCTTTGGATTTGCAAGAAAATGAAATGCCATTGATGTCTGCTAACTCTTCTTTATGCAGTGGGGGACAGGAGCACGGTCGTGTGAGACGGGATAGTGAGAGGTCAGAAGGTCGTGAGGGGCGGACTCGTCACAGTAGCTCTGGTTCCGGGAGAGGAGGCCCTAGACCAGGTAAGGCTGCTAAGTAGGGTAACTGCTAAGATGCCTCCCTATCATCTTATATATTGTGATAAGAGTTCTCCCACAATAAAATTTTAAGGACTAACAACGGCTTACATCTGAGGGTAATTGAATGAGATGAATGGGTTGCCAGTTTTACTTCTAAGCAGCTTTGAAGTAATCTCTCTTCAAATATATCTCTAGTAGTTTGTATGTTTATTTACATAAATTTGTTCTGCTGTCTGTGTATTTTCACTTTCACAATTTGCAATTCTGATTGCAATTCTGTGTAATTCATTCCTCTTCTACTTTGTCTCCTTGAAAGTGATCATGAGGAGAGAGAGTGAGCGTTCAAATGATGAAGAGGTGTTCCACAAGGAAGAACAGGCCCCTGTGTCCCCCACTCCCACCTCCCCTCCCCCTCCCAAGACGCCTACCTCCCCCCGCCAGGACGATGTCAAGATGGTTCCTGCCCCACCTCCAAAGGTCAGTGATCTTACACTACAACTATGTTGTGGCCCTTGCATGTTCCTTACTTTCATGTTTCTGTGTTACTGATATGATTCAAAGAAAGGCATTACAGGAAAACATTCAAGTTAGGCTCAGTGTAGGGGAAGGTTCATTGTATTGTCTTTTATGCAAGTAATCTGAAGAAAAGTAGCATGAACTCGGCCAATGTGTGTGTGTGGTTTTGACCAATATTACTGTTTGTTTGATCAAAAATATTTGAACCTTGAAATTCCATAACTTTCTGTAATTTGAGGTTTGATTCTGATGCTGTTTTATTGTTCCAATTATCAAATTTTACTCACTTATTGAAGGCACCTTGAACATAGTGTTGGATTGCCTTGTATGACTTCACGACAGTCAGGCAACAATAAGTTAACGAGGAAACTGACAGGCAGATATTGATTTATACCTCTGCTGCAATGTACCAAGGTGTGTTAGAGAGTTGGTCTGGAGAACTTTCGGAGAGAATGATTCAATCTCGACACTTTCCCTGACAGGAAAATGCTTGGGCAAAAAGGAGTGAGACAGTAGCAGCCCCAGCAGGGAGTGGAGGGCAGTCCCAGCCACCCGTACGCCCCGCCCAGAGTGACCGACCCCCCAGCGAGTCGGCTCCCAGAAGGGACAGTGGTGGGAGTGACAGACCCAGGGGACGAGGAGGAGCCACTTCGGGGGCAGGGAGAGGCCGCGGCGGGCCTGGCAGTCAAGGTGCGTGGTCGAGAGGCCAAGGACCAAGATCAGGTCAGTCTCCTGACTGCCGATGAAGAACCTTTTCCTTTTTGGCTCAGTGCTCACAGAGAAGTCTTTCAGTGTCTTTGAGATGGTCATCTCTTTTCATCAGTTGCTTTTAATATTTTCTTCTATTTTAACAAATTTTGTTGGGAAAAAGTTGTCAATTTCATCTCTGTGGGGAAAATTTAAACTGTCCTTTTAGCACGGCAAAGTTAATGCTTTTATATATGTTGGTTTTTATCAGTATCATCATCGACTAGTATCGTCATTGAAATGTCAAGTGCTCAGGATAATGATATCAGTAACAGTCGTATGAATTGAAAGATAATGGTGGTGTTAAAGTAAGGTTCTATGATAATTGAAGCAAATTAATATCCTGGGGAAATTGAAATGCTATATTTCACTGAAGTTGCTCTACCCCCTTCAAGTTAACCCTGTGAAGACTAGTCCCCGAGTATACTCGACAGATGTCCGTTGGAAATGCATGTTATGGCAAGATCTGCTTATCCTTAACGGGTTAGTAAAACTGAAAAGAAGAGGAAGGACACAAAACTGTAGCTTTTAGGTATCAAATAGTAATGGGAGTGTGGAATGTGTGATAAGTGCTTCAGTGTGGATTATTTTATAAAGCCCATTATGTATAACCTTTTTCTATTGTCTTTGTAACAGATGGTGGCCAGCGGCGTGATAGTGACCGGAGAGATGGTCCCCCCAAAACTAGACCCTCTCCCTCCTTGCCCAAGTATGAAGAGCCCAAACCAAAGGTATGGAAAGCTTGCAACATTTGTTTGTTTTGTTCATAGTACTCGCGCTTAAATTTCACACTTTGTGTGTGAAAATGTTTTTGTCGATTTCCGGAGTTTTAGCCATGTTTTGATTCTGCACTTTTCTTGAAGTGGTAATCAAGTATGGACATGAGATTTTGATTCATGCTGCTAGATCCCTCAATGTAGGCATATAATTACGTAACTGGGTTATGGAGAATAGAAATCAAATACTTCAGATATTTACATAGATGAAGGGCAATTTGTCAATCAGTTGCAAGACTTCTGACAGGTTGGTGTAAAATTACAAATCGTTGTCTTACTCTATGGGTGCCATGTTCGCACACCTAACTCAGTCAACGGCTTGCCATCTTTCTAATATATTTTGCTCAAGCGCATAACCACACACAAACCCATTTGTTTTGAATACTGGCCATTTGCAAGAAAGATAGCCATAGAATAGATTAGTTGGATAATTTACGTCACAGGAAAGCTTGCAATTTTCTCTATGATTTCTGCTGTGCTGCATTCCTGACATAAACACTTTTATGAAAAGGTACATGGCTTTGAAAAACAGAATGTTTTCCTAAAGTGCTCATTCATTACAGTCTCAGAATAATGCCGCACACAGGGGGTTTACACCATGGTGCACAAAGGGTTAAACGAACCAACCTGTAGTACTCTGCTAATGTTTACATTGCATTATTTCCTGTTTAGTAATGATACGCTGTGCTTTGTTAACAGATGGCATAACAGATAAGACAGATGTAGGATTGTACAAAGATGTTGTGATGATATACTTTTTCAGACTTTACTCTAACTCCATATATATCTCAAGAGGTAGAATGGTATGTTAACTTTTGTAATGAATGAGTAAGACTTTCCACTCAAACAACTCTTCAGCTACAGTTAACACTAAAGCTAAGGGAATCCTACTCCAGGTAATTACAGAAAATGCTACAAAACCTCCCAATGGCTAGCCATCCGTCCGTATATGAGAGTTTGATTGTAATTTCCTGGTCCTGTAGCATGCTTTCACCGGTTTCCTTCTCCCGTGCAGGAATGGGCTGACTCCAACAAGTTTTCATCACTCCTTGAGGACGAGCTGGGCAACGCGTCGGACTAGATGTCTCGGGTGATGCATCCTCATGCCTCTTGAGTTGGTCTTCAATTTCTCTCCCATATCCCATAGATTAAAGTAGTCAGCTTCTTTGTCAGGAGAAAGGCAAATATTTTCAAGGAGCTGTTTCCATTCTTACTTAAAGATTTAATGATTGTATTTGCTGTACAAAAGGTAAAGAAGCCAGCTACTAATTGTAAGATATACATTTACCATTGGGAGAGTACCTCATATTTTTTATGAAAGCTGTCAAGTTTTTGTCCGTGTTTAGTCAGAGAATTAAAGGTGTTTTGTTCTGTAACTTTAAGCTGGACACTTTGGACAGATGTTGGGAATTTTGCTTCTGTTTGTGCATGGCTGTTTTTGTGTAGTCAGTGCCGCGATATGAGCTGTATTCTGGTGTTGGTTTGGAAACGGACATTTGCCTGTAGCAGTGGACTTTCTCAGAATATGAGAGAACGATAGGAAAGATGATGGTGTCGTGGGAAAGGCATCTGGGGCACGGCTGTCTGTATTCCACACTGTGCTACTCCCATTGCTCTTACAAAATGCATCACTGATCATCTTTTGGCTATCTAAGCATACACAGGCACTAAGGGGCTAAACCTGCAGATATAAAAATACAGAAGAATAAACAAAAGTAAACTAAACCATTTCTTCTGTAAAACACTCTAGTAGTTTGAACATGATATAAATAAAGTATATGCATTAGACTTGTTATGTAATAGTAGGCAGCTAATTAAGATGGCTCTCTCTTTCTCCTCTAAAATCAAAGTTCATTACATTTAGTTTCTGCTTCTCTATTTCTTTTTGGGATGGGGGAGGGGGAAGTATCCTATAAATTTGTGTTTATTTTGTTCAGTTTTAACACCAATGCACCCTATATCAGGAATGTACAATTTGTTGGTTAACGGATTCTATAAACGATTTACTGTGTTCAGCAGATCTGTAATCAGCAAGGTTTGTGGCATGTTTCAGTCTCCAATTTACCTTGCATTTGTTGATTTTTTGTACCAAAGTGATGATCAATATCACATAAAAGTTGGAACAATAATGGAAAAAATTGATTCTGTGGAGAGGTTGGGCATAAGTCAATTTCTGCAGTATTTGTTATTATCGTACCAGCGTGTTTTAAAGCCTGATCTGTGGCTGTCAATAGTGTTGCAGAATGTTGAAACTACATTCTTTTCAACCATGCATAGTATTAACAACTTTGTGAGAACTGTACAGATGAATGAGGCGAAGAAATGACATATCATTTCTGTGACATATCATTTTTCTTGATGATTACAAATGTGATACCAGTTTGTATAAAAGGAAGGACATACCAGTAATTGACAGTTTTTGTGTTTATTCTGTCACTTTTGACACCCGTAGGTTGTGTACAATTTTATGTGCATATTATATTTGAAATATTTCATGTATAGATAACAACGCATCTGAGGTTAATCACCGAAACTGCCCCATTATTTCTTCATCTTACTATAGTTAGAGTGTTCACACGTAGAACCAGATGTAGGATATACTTTGCCTTTTTGTTTTTCAAAGAATATTTTTTTTGCTTGCTTACGCATCAAGAGATTGGGAAGACCTCTGTATCGGAGACTTGATTTCAAAACTTCAGCATTTTGAAGCGTGTCCTGAATCCTGCATTTGCATTCAGGCAAAAAGTATTTATTGCAGTGCAAGTGTATAGAGTGTTATTAATGGTACTTCCATCAGATGTTTCAAGTATAGGGTGTGGAGACAAACGATGAGTGAGAAATGTAAGACATGACCAAATTTTACTCATTTCTGTGAGTGTTTGATTTTGATTGTGATTTTACTCCCACTGAATTTGAATGTGCAGATTAACTTAAATATGGAATGCCTGCTTAATTTTCTTCTTTCTTTCCAGTGGCACTTTTCCACAATCAAATCTCTATTAAGAGTGGGATAGTGAGTAATCTCTTTAGTCAGTGCACTCATATGCCAAGATGCCAGGGAGGATTTTGGTGTATCACTGTGTCAGAGCAGTTAATGTGTTATTCACAAGTATTTGTTGTTACATTTAGTAGATGATAGATACACAAATCTAATGTCAGGCCAGTCATAGGGGAAACCCATGTATCGATGCCACCACCACATTTGTCATTTTCTAGGTAGAGAGGTAGCAATACAGTTGACTCCTGTTATAACGATCCTCGGGACTGGAGGTTTTCTTTCGTTATATCGAAATTTCGTTTTAACAGAACAAATAAACAGTAAAAGATATAGAGCCACACTCGTCATTTTCTAGTCGGAGAAGTAGCAATACAGTTGACTCCCATTATAACAAAGTCTACGGGACTGGAAGTTTTCTTTTGTCATGATGAGAATTTTGTTATAATGGAACAAATAAACAGCAAAAGATCTTGAGCTGATAATATTGAGGCCTGAATTTTTACTTTGTAACCTTAATTTCGTTATAGCCGTGTTTGTTATAACTGGAGTGCACTGTACTGATTTATTATATTGCTTGCCATTGGTTTGCATGTGATTAAATTCAGCCCAAATGAAATACTGTATACCTTTTGAAAGAAACTCTCACATATGATACAAAAAAGATGAGTGTGATGATGCATTGAACCAGGTAATCTGAAATTATGATCCAATGTTGTGGAACTCATGTTGCAAAAATGAGTGCCAATGGGTGGACCATGATGTTTACACAGACACTGAGAAGCCAGCCTGTCAGTGGTGAATTCTCACCACCGGGCACACTTACACAGATATTGTATGACGTTTCAATGCAATCAGTGTCAACCGACATCTTGTAGATCGAGCCAGGTGACGTCTCATTCTATTCCAAGAACGATTTCTGAGAGAAAATGAGAGTAATAGTATTGTGCTCTCATTTATCTGCTATGAGTTTGATTTGAAGTGTATGCATTTCTTTCTGATATGCATTGTGTTGCATTTGACAAGAAAGAAAAACTTAACAGACAGTTTACTCTATGTCAATTACCTTCAATTTTGTATTGTAACATCAAGTACATGTACTGCAAGTCTGACAGCCATGCAGTTTCATAGTGATGTAGAAACCATCTATCTTACATACATGTATGTACTGACTGTTAATTTCACATGTATATTAGTGTACATTTTTGACAGGTTTGACAGGTTTGTTTTTCCAATCAGATGATTCATTTGTCATATATTTGGGGGCATTCTGTTGTTTTTGTGCAAACTCGTGGCGTATCCCAATGCTTGTCAAAAGTAGTTTCTAGAACTTCTGAATCACATCCATATACACTTGTACATGTACTTCATTGAGTTCAAAGCCAAGTCCCAAGGTGATAGGGAATGTCCTGATGTGACTTACGAGGCAGGAGCCTTCTTCCAAACTCCCACATTTCTTACCACCTGTTGTCTTTATGTTAATGGAAGTTTGTTCGGGCATCCTACTGGCAAGATTTGAATTTGGGACATAGTGCCTATATACCATGCTTTCAGAGATGTGTAACTATTCATGGAACTTCCTTTAAATATCCTTGTGTACTTATGCCTGGTATTGCATGCATGAGGTATAAAACAAAGAGGACTTCTCATTGTTTGCATAAATGAGGGAGGTCAAAAGAAGATTTTTTTTTTTTTACCTCTTCCTTGCATATATATTACACACATTTGGTTGTAACAAGCGCTTAGCTCACAGTTTGGGGGTACAAGCTGTCATTTTATGCTACAGCGAGTGCTCTGCTTTGCTTTCTGCTGACCTCGGTGATTATAGGGAATAGAAACCTGTTGGTAATTCAAAGGTGTGAAGCAGGTTAGAAGCCATGAAATATGTAAACGAATTATGAAAGCGTTTCATAAAGCTGCATCTCTGATCCTGGTGTAACTGCATGTTAGAATCAAGTCTTTTTTGTGATATATGTGTACATGCTTCTCAGCTTAGATATTTGAAAACTCATTGCTGTGCATTGCACAACAGCAGAAAGATTGGTTCATTGGACGTTATGCAGTTCTGCAAATTTGTAGGTTTTGAGAAGTCGAACTACTGAGCGTATCACATTTTTACCTTTTTTGGTGTCTGGATGCGATATTTTGTTTCCCCTTGATGTGACAAGGTTTTTCTCTTCATTTTCATGATGCTTGCTGCAATCTTCTTTTCTCTACGGACTTCGGATGTGGTATCTCATTTACAAACCACATCAAACTGATTAGCTTCAGTTGTATAGTCTCCTTTGAGACTCTTGTGCATTTTTCTCCCTTGCATTTAGCTGACATCATTGACAAACTGGGGGGCGTTTCATGAAGGAACTTGTCGGATAAAATGTCCGACAAGTCAATTATATGCGACAAGTTCAGAGAAATCAGCCAATCAGACTAAAGAATTTCTCAAAACTTGTCGGATATAGTTGACTTGTCAGATATTTTATCCGACAAGTTCCTTCATGAAATGGTCCCCAGGACGGACATTTGTTACCGATAAAGAAATTATGTATTTCCGTATTGTAATTCTTTAAATGCCAATGCTATTATCATTGTCAGTTTGATAAACTGATAACGATTCTATGTAGAGCGGAACGTCTAGAATTTTGATTGAAAATAAAATGTATGATATGAACTCATCTGTCTGAGCTACCTGTTTGTGTTTTGCATTTTGAATATATACTGACATGAAATGTTGAACGAAGGATAAATGCAGAGGACATGATTGATAGAGGACGTGCCTGTTGCATGAGTAGTCAGCTGTGTGATTTGGTTCCAATGGACAGGCATCATTCTTTACATGGTTTACAATGTATATTGACGACGCTTCATCATCTCTTTCCGGGTTGGAGCGAAATACCACTACACTTCAGTTTTCTAGGGATGCACAAAATACTTCCACAGGTGCATTTGTGCCTTTTGATGGTAGGGGTTCGGTGCCGCCATCTTTCTGAGCAACCTAAAGATTCATCTTTAAATGAACTCTGACATAATGTTGGATATAATTTACTTCTTCTTTTTTTTTCATTGAATGAAATGAATTTTCACCTCTGCATCCAATGATAAAACAGACATGTAATAGCCATAGAAATATGTTCTTCTTTCACAATCACGAAAATTATTTTGTACCTTAGTATTTTCGCCTCCTACTAGTGGCATCTTCAGACTGCGTCGTAGATGGCGGTATGACGCTGGACGTGAGAGAATGGCATCGTACATGACAAAGTGAGAGAGGAAGCCACAAGTAGGAGGCGAAAATACTCATTAAGGTACACACTAATTTTCGTGATTGTGAAAGAAGAAAATATTTCTACAAAATCTATAATCAGATGAACTTCATTCAGGTAAACATTTAAGGCCAGTTCCGTCAAAAAATATGTACAAAGGTGTTGATCAGAGCCGTGTGTTGTGAAAGTGTTTGAAATTGTACTTCGAAAAAGTTATCAATTCTGGCAAATAAAACTGATATGGTGTAATCTTCAAGTGTTTCATCAATCTTTGCGCATTCCACGTCTTATCCATTGTGCATCAATTACCTTGTAGAGTGCATGTACATTATATAAGGATGGCGAAAAGTAAATATCATCACCAAGGAAGTTTTCCATAAAGAGTGGCTGGTCACGCAATGAGACAAGAATCCATTGTCTTCCTTCTATCTGTGTTGTAGAGCCAGTTAGACATAAGACTTCTAATATTTTGAAGCGGCGGCATCAAACATTGATTCAGAGGGAATTTAACTATTGTGACTTCATCTCTTAAACATCCTTGGTCTGATTGAAATCCTCTTAATCAGCTGAATGACGTTGTAATTTATAAAGTCAATTTGAGTGTAGAGTGGTATTTCATTTAATGCTCACATTGCTTTAGATATACACGTAGTGGTTTCATTCCATTCGCCCTTGAGACTTGGAAAAAGGCAAGTACCAGTAGACAGTGTTCAGTCTTTGAAATATCTGTCGGTTTATATCTTTTTTATTTTCTCCCCATACACGTGACGTTACAGGCCAAACCAATCGTTATTGTTCTGTCAACACATTAGTTTTGATACCAGGCTCTGATTACATGTTTTTAATGTGCATGATTCGTACAAAAAAAAAAAACAATTTTGGATCAACATGTACACTGTACAAGTAAAACATCTAATAAATTGCAGTAAAATGAATGGCGTTGTGACAAAGACAGAGAGGATAAAAAAAAAAAAAAAACTAGACAAGATATTCAGCTGCATTTAAATGAATATGTGTAGGAACGGGGAAATTCATACATTTGTTACAAATAGGGAGAGTCCTGTGCACATGTACAGTGAAAATTTCATGACAGAATACGGACACATTATCTTCCTGTCTGTAAGAAACTTTTTTGTCCTTTGTACAGAAAAACAAACAAACATGAAAATAACACACACTGATACTAAAAAAAAAAATTGTAAGAATGTGGCGAATGTTTTCTTTCAATAGAATAAAAAATGGCTATTAGGACCAAAATTCTTTGAACAAAGAATGACCATGCTAATTAAATGAAATCAAATTCTATCCTTATTATGAACACGAGGAAAGACATGCTTTGATGAGAAGGCCACACACACATACACAAATAATTTATACGGTGTCGTGACGTATACTTCTCTTGAAGTCCTTTTCTTCTTTGTGGTGAGGAAAAAAAAACAGTATTTCAAAAACGCTTTGTTCCATATATGGCTGAAAAAACGATGTAGTTTGTTTTTGGTGGTAAACAACATAATTTCATTGGCGGACATTCTTTATTTGCATGTTTATTTCATCGCCTCACCAATTACGAACGTAATCTTGCAGAGAGATTATCAAACTTCACCGTGTCACATAATTGCCAACCGCGAAATGCTGTTCTTTGAATACCATACACGGCACCTGGTAGTTGTCTCATCGAGGGACACTATACAATTTGTAATTGACAACCACAATAACGAGCTCATATAACTTGCTTCGTGGCTGTTTCAGCACCTTTTATAGTATACGTGCAATTTGGACATAGAATCAGGATTCACTAAATAGGTTTAAAGTTGGTTTCATGTGCTGAGAAAAAGACATTCGACCTACATTTTGTACGTTGTTGGACAGTACAACACACATTCACCTGTAGACTGGACAAGGCCAAGTGTATGGGCATTCTACATAACGACGTTGACTGTACCGGTTCTAAGTAGGCAAATGCACATCTCGAAAGGGATGCACTGTATAAAGTATTTCAAATTAACAGAAGAATTAACGACGAGGTCAGTGTATATCTGCAATTTCCCGTTAGTACAGAAAGAGGCACCAATCAAAATGTAATTTTTCACAATACAACGAGTTCCTGCTGTGCATTATGGCTTCTTCTTTATAGCGACATGCTCAAAACGCGGCAAGCACAAAATAACACTATTTTGTCTTCACAGCTTGTTGTTTTGGCAATAAAGTTCTTTTCGGAGGATTTCAAGTGCGGGGGAATTTCCAGAACGGCATTACACGGTTGACAACACTTTGCAAACTGGTTGTCTGTCCCATTATCTAGCTGTGACAAGATGTTACGTACGAACTGGCACGAAGCAGACGATAAATTTGGCTATTTCTATTCATCATGATTATTTTTTATAAAATCCGCATTCGAAGAATGACTGTTCTCGCCTTGAAAGAAAATCCAAATGACTGCACATGCAAGCGATAACTTGCACATTTACAGCAATATAGTTTCGTCTTTTTGAAAAGACTTCACGAAAGGGAAAGGTACATTGTTAGGAATGCTACAAAGAATGTTTTCACCAAAAATTACGATTCTAGGAGCTTTAATTTCTGGTTTAGAGCAAAATGTATGATTTTATACATATATGTTCGCATAATTAATTATTATGACGAAATTTTCCATTTCTTTTTGTATAGCTTGGTAGATTACGCCACAGGTAATGCACGTGCCAAATTTCATGGCGATTGCGCGATCGACGGCCGAGATCTCTAGGGGGGTTGAATCAACCCCTCCCCGGCCACAGAACACCCAAAAAAGCCCGGCCTGGTTAGGGTTAATAAGTTTGCAATAGCCAATCATTTTTTTTTTTCTGTTACAGGGTGTCTCATTATACATTACACATTTCCAACTTTGCACCATATCACTAATCATCATAACTCTGGATCCTAAGAATGCTATGGAGTTATTTTCACCGGATGAACATGGAATGCCTCCAGTCTCTTTGAGTCCGAATAAAGGGGGAAAAACGTCAGTAGCTCGCTGAAAAAAACGAACTTCACTAAAAAGTAGAACCACGTGTACCTCAAGGTATCAATAACAGTAATGATACAAAAACGTTCCAGTGAGAAATAAGAATGAGAAAAAAGAGTATGAGCGGGGAATGAGAGCAAATGATAAAATCATAAGGTAATAAAATGTAATAAGAACAATAGAAATTAGAATAAGAAAAAGGATAAGAACAAAATCTGCTTGTGTGGTCTGAGTAAATCAACAGGTAAATTCATCGAACATAATTCAATTCGAATACAAATCTTACGACCATTGTCTTCGTCGTAGTCATACGCGTTCACACATACTTGACTGAAGTAAGTCTTTAGTGAAGGCTTTGTACACAGTAAGTATAACTTATTTCATACTGATATATTACTTTCATACCCGCATCATTTACGTAGAATGTTCGCCATTCATCAATATTCACATTTTTTCGTTGAGTCATTTACGTGGCATAATTTTCTCCTTGTGAACACACTCAACAACGTATAAGAGATCACAATAGCACACAAAATAAAAACTGACAGCGCACAAACATAAAGACATCGTTAACAGTCGGTCACGGCAACATTTCTACACAAATGGGATTCGGTTGATCCTTAGTGATGCTATAAAAACAGGTTTATATTTTATATTACATAATTACTAACATGACATCTTTGGCATCTGGGCTGTGGGTTCGGGCGCATCTCACTATAACAGCACTGATGCCAGCTTTTGAGCAATGCCCCAAACTGAAGAATGCCCCATGATAACAATCGATGCAGTCTCGCGTGCGTCTTGTATAAGGCATTATTATGATCACACACATAGTTCATAATGCGCCACTTATAAATATAGGACTTGGAGGAAGGAATTTGTTTTTTACGGATTTAAAGGTACAATGAGCCTTATTGGGTAGTATGAAACACGTTCTGGTTTCTCTCCTCACTGAACATACTTGTTCACACGTTCTCCTCGGGTTGGTGTTACAATACGCTCAGATCCATGTGCCATAAGATATCATAAAGGCGTAAAAACTGAGATTATAAATCTGACGGATCAAAGGGGGTGGGATACCACTGATTACGTCATTGCAATGTGTCTAACTATTACATGTACTCGCACATTGCTCCCTCTACCAAACATTAGACCTACTGCACTTGACAACAACTCTTGGACATACAAAGATGTCTCAATATGATGTATCACTGTCTAGAGTTACAGAGAAAAATCTAGTTTGGTATATAGTTCATGTAAAGTTCAAGTCACATGACTACCCACAATGCACTGTGATCGGTGTAAGACATCATCGCTTAGATCTGACAAAAGAGAGGAACATGAAGGCTGCCAACATGACCTTTAACCTTCCCAACCTTCCACATGACCGATTTTCTACAGATTAAATCTTCACCAAAGTATAATGCCAACCATCCATTATCTTGCAAGACTGAAGAAACAAGACAAATTATCTCGAATAAAGCGATGAAACGTAAATTGAAAAATTACTTCCCACTGAGAGGGTGTCCCATACAACATAAAAGTATCATGTCAAGATCGCAACTAACCTTCGAATGGAATTTCTTTGGTCATGAAAAAGAGACAAAATACAAACCTGATCCTCGAGGTTTGAACCGTATACCACAGAGAAAAATATATGACATGTAACTCATCTCTTCTCAGTTCGTCGATGTCAATAGCTCTAGTCATATCACAGTACGACATGTACTACTCTTTACGGTTTTTTAGTTTTATGGATGCCACTTTGGCAAAATCAATTTGAAATCTGTTTAATCCCAGTTCTTTGACTGAATAACTAAGAACGATGCCCGGATCTTTCACATAGGCGATGGTCCCGATGGAGGCATTTGAGCGACAGGTGGCCGCTGAGCCAACAACAGTCTTAACGAGTTCGCCTCATCCCGGAGAGTGTTCAACTGCGCGCGCAAAATCTCGTTCTCCTTCTCCAGGTAGTTGGCGCGCTGACCAACCTGCTCTTCCCGCGTCTTTCTCGCGTCTCGTGATCGTTTGGCCGCCTGGTTATTCCGTTTCCTGCGCTCAAAGTACCTCTCGTCTTTCTCCTCGACAGGGATGGTCCTCTTGTTCCCCCGCCGCTTCGTCGTTTGTCCCGGTCTCCGCGCTATGGAGGGTCCTGTCCAGCGGGAGAAAGAACAAACTTCCGCCAATAACAAACATGGATGAGGAACAAAGGGACAACTAAAAAATTATAATATTAAACGAAAAATAACTCACGTCCGACAGGTCATATCAATGACACCTATAATCATAGTTATAAAAAAAAATCTATTGAAAAAAAAAACAGTAACAATTACGATTATAGTGATAATTGCACATAATTATGTGTCATACCTGAGCCAAACATGAAATCCACATGATGTATTTCTAAATTCTTGCTAACGAATTCTCTGGAGTGTAGATACACAAACGGACCATGCATCGTATATTTTCTTCAGGTAATAGCTGCGTTCAGACGGAAGCAGTTTTGGTCGGAGTAACTTCGGAGGAAGGGTCGGAGGAAGCTTGGTCGGAGTAACTTCGGAGGATAGGTCGGAGTAGTGCCCGTCTGAACAAGGTCGTGGTAACTTCCTCCGATCGGAGGAACTTACCACGACCTCTTCCTCCGAACGAGATACTACGACTAGCCGGTCGGAGTAAATTACCCGTGCGGACAAGCCCTCGGAGTATCTATAAACTTACAAACCTTACGACCTAGGTAAAACTTCCGGGGTCAAATCGCAATGTTGACATTTTGCAAGTACACGTGCGCGTGTAGTGCAATTCTAACCTAATCGATCGCGAGGAAGAAGCTGCCGCTCTTGCCAAAATTTCCATCAACAAGAATGGAGAAGACAAATGCCACTGGTAAAAAACAATCGCATGGTCGACGTGCGCTGCGCTGCCACTTCCGGAAGTTACACCGACCCTCGCACATAAATTGGTCGGAGTTTCTTCCCACGACCGTCGTGTGGACACCAGGGTCGTGGTAAGATATGCATTAATTTGAATTTTAATTGCCGAGCCATAAATTCTTACTCCGACTAGAAATACGTCTGAACATGGCTAAAATTAGGTACGGAGGCGTGAAAATAAATTCTGGTTTCATTTGCATCTTAAAAAAAAATACGCAAAAATATGCTGTTTCAATACGAGATGAAATTGGTCAACCGCTTTCAATCCAGTCGTCTTGCACCGGTATGGGTCAAGACAGATGGTCGTCTGGGACACTAACGTGCATTTCAGGTGTGAAACATTCTTATTATAAGTCTTAATTTCCTTCGCAAAGCTGATCACAGGTGTACGTGTGCAACGTGAGGTGTCAGCTGGAGTGGCAGTCTTTCTTTGATGTAATGATCGTCACCAACACATGATTATGTACACATTCAGGTGTCTTGATAGTAACGATTGTGTAATCATGTATCGTCACTAACAAAAGAATTGTTTCCCTCACTTCAGTCTTGTTTCGCTGATGTGCCTTTTTCAGACGGGAATGTCTTTGAATAAACACAGATGATGAGGAGCGGCAAAATCTGAAATCATGACAAATTTTGTGTCAAAAGATGGGCAATTGCTGATTCGCACATTTTCGCACACGCATAAGACCTTGCCTAATGGCAAGATATACCTGTTCTCTACCATTAGAATCCTTTATTTTTTTTTTGCTCTGGAATAAGCTGCGGGAAAGTGAAATATCGAGATCACAAATGACAATCATTCTGCCAAAATGTTAGCTTCCTTTTAAAAACTGCCTGCTTCTCCCAAGCGAAATTGTTTGAGGCATATTTGCTAACATACACTACAACTGCACATTCACTTTACTTGATTTTTGTGAGTTATTTTCTTCTGCGCATATAGTTTTAGATTTCTCGAATATCCGTCTTGTTCTTCTCCCGACTGGTGGTGACGATCATGGGATCAAAGCATTGGAGCATGCTAAAAATGTCTTTGTGGGGCTTTTGAGATGTACAGGTGCATGAATTAATCAACGACATGATGAATGTCCTTGTATATTAGGTCCATGTTTAGACTATACGTGACCCGCTACAACAAAAGGATCCGAAAGTCAGGGGAGGGCAATTTTCTGAAAATGGCATGACATCATTCCCTCACTCTTCTACTTTAATTTCATATATACCACAACTCATAAAAGTACTCGGTTGCGAAGATATCGATGATCTTATTAGCGCATGTAAAGAGGTTGAGGAAATCAGAGTTTCGAGAAAAACACCTTCAAAGTTTTCCTTCCGACGCTATCATGATCAAGGGGAGGCGAGACAGTTTTACCACTTGACAATAGAATACATGCTCCTAGCGACTACCGCGATGTTCATTCAAGCTTAGCGCCAGCGGTCTACGCACGACCAATCAGCAATCAGGATGCCACGCACTGACCAATAAGATCACTCCCTCGTTGCTAGGGGCGGAGTCTAGCTGCGGCGCTAAATCCAAATCTTCGGACACGTTTCTCTCACGATGAAAGTCGGAAAATGATGGCCCAGAAAAACACCGATTCCTTGCCTTTCCTTTATTTCGCTTCGAAATTTCAGCAGATGATAGACAAAACATTAGACTACAAATTTGTGCAAAGAACAGAAATCCGATTGTTATGACCAATTTTGATGATGCAACTTTTAAATGAAACAGAATAAAGGTCAAGTCTAAGTTCAAGTTCAATTTTCTCGGCTCGGTCGTCAGCGACTTTAGGATTCTTTTGTTGTAGCGGGTCACAGACAGTTTGCTCGTACGTGACCTTCTCGGAGAGTCCTATTGGACCCTATCTAGTGACCTCAAGTAATCTTCTCCGATCCATTGTAATCACCATCATTCAACAATATTCTATTACCCACCGAACATTGTTGAAGTAAATCGCATAAACCTCTTGTATTAAACTTATATTTCATGCGAATATTGTAATCATTTACTTGAATAAAGCACGCCATGAAAAAAAAAAAAGGCAAGAACATGTGTCCAAAATACAGCATCGAAATCAATCCAACTACATGCCCTCCCCCCCCCCCCCCATGATGACATACTAAAAATCCTATTGTACGGCACAATTTAACTTGGACATGTATGACGTTGTTTAGAAAGAACTCGGTGAACACAATGAGAGGTCTATCGTCCACTGCAGCACTCACCTGGGACGTGATGCTCGCCTCCTACGGCTGTCTGCATGTCCATGCCGCCCGGCCCGGGAGGCATCATCATCTGGTTTGGTTGATCCCCAAGCACGGCTTGCTGCGGAGCCACGGGTTGCGCCATCGTGCCTGGTGGACCCTGGAGGGGTGACACCACTTGTATGTTGCCGTAGGTGCCCGGGGCAATGAGCCCTGGTGTGGGCACGGGACCGTGGGCGAAGTTGGCTTGAGCTGGACCTCCGTACGGTGCGGGCTGCGATGGGTTGTACTGGACGAGGTGTGCTGGCAGACCCGGGCGAACCGTGGCAGAGGTGGCTTGGATGGGTTGAGGGTTGAGGTGTGACGGAGGAGGGAGGAGATTGGCAAGATTTTTCCGTCTTTCGCTGTCTTCATCGTCTTTTTCATCTGAAGATACTAAACAAGAGATCGCGTGACACTTTCGTGTCTCGGAAGTACCGGGTGCACGTCACGAGACCGACACCCACGAGTCATACAGCTCACGAGTCAAACACTAAGCTGACAAGACCCACGGAAACGACTCATTAAGCCTCGTGTTGTATCTGTCGAACTCTTGGGCTGTTTTTACCTAGTGTCGAACTCACGGGCTTTATTTGCCTAGCGTCGAACTCATGGGTTGTGTGACTCGTGAGCGGTATGACTCATGGATCTGTTTTTAATGTCGAACTCACGGGCTGTGTGACTCGTGAGCGGTATGACTCATGGATCTGTTTTTAATGTCGAACTCGTGGGCTGTATGACTCGTGGGCTGTGTGACTCATGGGCTGTGTGACTCATGGGCTGTATGACTCGTGGGTGTCGGCCTTGCGGGATGACCCCATTGTGGAGGGTGGTTGGATACATCAGGTAAGGGACATATATCTGTATCTTCTCGATATGGGTCATTCTGGAAGTAGTCTTCAAAACATCTCTTCCTACAATCGTTCCAATTCAGTTCTGATGTTTACATCTTCCAAAAAGGCATTGAATATGTTTGTTTAAATATTGGAAAGTCTATGAATATTTTGACTTAACATTTTTCTCATAAACATAATTATCATGACTAATGATTTTAGTTTTTGTAATGAAAATTGAT
This sequence comes from Diadema antillarum, assembly GCF_040938485.1. Lineage (NCBI taxonomy): Eukaryota > Metazoa > Echinodermata > Echinoidea > Diadematoida > Diadematidae > Diadema > Diadema antillarum. Next base: position 713,748 of record NW_027271164.1, on the reverse strand, counting down.
GTGATTTTTTATGAAAATTCTATGAAAATTTAAAGTAACAAACATTTCACTGATGAACATTATTGTAAAATCCGGATTCTCTTTGATATACCTCCTCGTGACAATCTCACTCTTCATCACCTAAGATATCCATAAATTCAAATGAATTTTAGCTGGAGCCTGTCGCTGAAAATGCGTTTTGCTTACCAACAAGAAGGCGAGCCTCACCTGGCGGTGTGGGCGGCAGCTCCTTGCCGTTCTTCAAGCCGTGTTGCTGCAGATGTTGCTGAATGTGTTGCTGTAAGTTGACGTTGTGTGGGAGTATGGTAGGATTCATCGTCTCGTTAACCTGAATCACGCTGGATTGTGCCGTTGAAGCTGCCCTACTCGTCATGGTCGTCTGGCCACCCGCTGCCATGGCAGCTAGCTGCACAGCCGTAGATGGGTACTGCATCATCTGCTCGGGCGCGTGAGACAGCACACCTATATCAAGAACCACAAGCAAACAGATACAGAAATAAGATCGTTTTAGAGTACTCTTCATATAAGGTGCAAGTGAATCACTACACCAACGTTTTCATCGTCAATGATATTCGTCACGATATACTTTCCAGAACAAGTCTGTCGTTCTTTTATCATTTTTCAGATTATGTAGGAACGTCAATATAATAAATCATTTTGTTGTCGTGCTCCTTTTAGTAAGACGTTCATACGGATTTTTTGTTGTTGTCCGGTACACCTTTTAAATCGGTATTTTACAAAGGCATGTAAAAGTAACCGAATCTTCCTTTACTCGTCACACACACAATTTGTAACTTTGTGCTAATCAATAACGTAAGTCTTAACATTTCATCTGGCATAAAGAACTGTGACACCGTGGAGCTAAAACACTTTGTCCCTTATGTTATAGTTCCATGGTGAGACAATTAAGTGCTTCTGTTTTTCTAAAATATTGTCAAAACTCGCCGAGAAGATAGAGAACGTACTTTGTGTTTGCGGCGCGGTCGTGCCGTTGGCTGAGATGAAAGGAATGAGGTGTCCCTGCATGGGCATTCCGCCGTGGATCGCCGACGTCGGCACGGTGACGCCTGGCATTACCTGCGACGTCAAAACGCCGTTACCGGGAGTCGTGGCGGTGACTAAAACTTGGTGATTTGCGTGCTGGAGAGCGGCCATAGATGCGTTGTACTGCTGCAACTGCTGTTGCTGTTGCTGTTGTTGCTGCTGTAGCACAATGTCCTGTGGCTGCTGTTGCTGCAACTGTGAATGAGCACGTTGCAGCAAAATCACGGTCTCCCCCTCCGTCTGGTCTGGCCTGGTGGTGGTGATAGTATCATCTGCTTGAGTTACAGGGGTCAGCTCTTCGGGACTGTTGCCATTACTGTTGTTGTTGTCTTCTACTTGAGACATCCCCTGACCATTACTCTCCGATCTGTAGAATCTGGACGGTGGCGAGGGAAACTCTTCTGTGATAAACGTTAAGAAAAACAAGAATAATCACACAAATGAAGTTAACGAAGTAGGCCTTGTACATTGCACGCATAGAATGACGACAGCATGATGAATCCAGCTCCCAGTAACAGTCACAATTATGGTTTCCCTCTCGATCTTCCAGGTCACCATAAACACGACAGTGACTATCATGATATTATGCACGGCCACTCACGATACTCGCATTCTTTTGCAACTATTCGAATGCAGGTGTTGGTTCCACGGACAAATTGCAGAGCTGAAGTCCTGATCATTCATAAATATGGTGACAACGAGTGGGGAGAAATGCAAAGTAACGAGAACAAAGATATTCCCCATCGATTAACAGAAAAAAGGAATAAGGACTAATGAAGGTTGGCGTTGTGTGTATATGAAAACCAATCACGGCAAGTTCATTTTCATACAACGCAATGATTATTGGTCCGCACATGTGGGGCAAGCGTAACAGCCACGTGTTACTGAACATTAATGTTTACCCATCTTCGAAATGGGTAAGGTTGTATATACGTCCCAAGTTTTTGCAATTAAATTGTTCCACTAAACCTGAATTTTTCAGTCAACATAGTCTCCTTTACTGTTATCGTCGTAAAACCATTACACTGTACACATCTCTTTGACAAATGAATATACTTTCACTTTCTGCATGCAGCGATAATTCCTCATGCACAGTATACCACCCAGATGAAACGGTCCTAATGGAGTTACGATACTACATTTTGTTATTTGCGAGAAAGAATGATTATTGTTCGACATATAGGCGCATGTGCACTATTTGTGGTTTTAAATGTACATTTTGAAAATTTCACTGCATGTGCGTGATTGGAATGAAGAAAAAAACCCAACAACAACGTGCTGGTCAGTACATTGTAATGCATGACGTACAAATGTAGATGATATTGACATTATGACTTTCGAAATAGTGGCATTTTTTTTTTTTGAGCTGAACATCTCATATTGATCTTGAAATTTGTTTTTGATCAATGGTTTGAATTCACGATATCACGACAAATGGAATTACATTGGAAGTATTCAAGTGTTGACATTAGTTCAGAGATTGACGTCACGCATATACACTTACAAAGTATGTACGTATAGTATGTACAGTATATACACACATTACATTGTAGGATCGCCTTAGTGAAAAAAAAGCCCATCGCTACCACCAGCGAATAAGAAATAACTCTCTCCTTTGTACCCATGCTCCTTGCAGGGGAGAATTCATGCGATCTACAATATACAAATGTATGTATCACAGGTGGTAATGACTGCTTAGACAAAATACAGCATTTCTGTTTAGGTATACATCATTCTTCAATCACAACAATTCTACCAATTTTGAGAGCAACAGTTCGCTGTCCCTTTCAATATTTTCGGCAGCAATAACATTTTGCGTGGAACCGGAGAATAGGACACCCGAACAATATACATGTACTAGGCCTACTGTCAAGCACACGGAAGCATGCATTTACAGCAATTTTAATCGGAAGGATATTCAAATGCCTAAACCCGATGAACCAAAATCATGCTTAAATGTGTGCAAGATGGTTAAATGTTAAGTTTTTTTGGAGGTTACATGTGATAATATGATATATGCCCCCTTATAGTCCTGATGAGGTGTAAGAAGATTTGAAGAACAAGTGAAAAGCAAACAGACATTTACATGGATTGGTCTGATGACAACAGACATCGCCTGAATAATTCAATATTCTCATTCAAGATTGATTTTTTTCTTTCGTTCTTTATTCCTATGTCCCTCACTGGACTGACCCTCTCAGCTCCCGAGGCAATAATTCCATACCAGAAGATTATATTCATACGCGGCACCATCAAACCCATCCTGGTGGGAGAGGGCGGGGTGAAGACTTCCTGTCTACGGCCTTTCATCATCACAACCTGCTTATACTTAAAATGTGCTCGTCTCAGATAAAGGCAAAAAACGTCCAGATTTGCTGTTTACATTATGTTTATTACTTAAGCCTCTGAGGTCAATTCCACAACGGACGTTCTATGTACAAGGTCAGGGGTCTACTTCCCCCTGGATTCTTCGAAGTGGACATCCACGTGTGGGTCGTATAACCTGCTATTTGCATCAGCACAATGCATCGAACTGCCAGAAGGAAGTACTGTAACGGGATTTGGACGTAGGCGTGAAGGTGTATTATCGATACAACTTTTATCATCTGAAATGAGCGGGAGAATCGTGCATAAAAAACATTCGAAGTGGGTTAGCGCTGATGAGAAATACAATGCCGGAGATTTGCAACAGACGGACCAAGAGGTTGATAATGTTTGGCCTTCAGTCTGTCTGTAGGCGGACTGTAGGCGACTGATGCTTTATGGTCAGGCTGACTCTAATGTACTGCTGGACTATGAATCGATATGACAATGTAGGGCCTACAGAAGCGAGGAATGGGCGTATTCTCTAGGATAAAAAAATGGGAAAGAGATGTACATGTACATACACTGTAATATCTAGCATAAAGTACACGATAACTTACGTGTACGTGTATTTCAGATCTTCAAACATCCAGTCATCAAACAGGGAAATTGAAAGAGATCATCGGGGATATAGACCTAGTATAATACAATGTAGTGTAGTCTACTGTAACATGGATCACAGTTGGTAAAATGATTCCCCAATCGGAGAGGCTTTTACATTCTTTGGTCTGGAAAAAAGTTATGATTTCAGAGAGCCTTCGGTAAAGTCAGGGATAATTTGTACTCCTGTGTCTAGTGTGCAAGCAAAATAAAATAAAACTACAGTGCTGTACCTTGATTTAGACCGAAACGCATCATTGTTCATAATGTCTACATGCCAAATACGAGAGAGAGAATAATAATAAAATTAGACCAAAACAAGTCAGGAAAGTTTATTTTTCCCCTCGGCCCTGTGATGTCGTTTATACCTTTGAATTGAAGTACCGAAGGTTCCAAAAGCTAGAATACGTATTTCTTTGTGCATATTCATAGCAATCAGTATTACTATTATCTTCATTACAGCACTATCCTTTAATGATGAATATTCACCGTGTCCTGGAAGAACTGAAAGAATAATACAGAAGAGCAGTGCCAGTGCAGCGAGATCCCGAGATACCAAGGGGGTTCAAGCAAGGAGGAAGCTAATACACCTCCTTGGTTCAAGCATGGACCTATAGGTCCATGGTTCAAGAGATGAAGTTCCAACTGGCTGTATTTACATGTAGGCCCTACTCACTCATCAATTGTAAGATATCTATGGATGGACAAAAGAATTCCACAGGTGCATTTGTGTATAATGATATGGTATAATCTTCAAGTATAGTTCTTTTTCTATTCATACATGTATGTCAGAGTAGTGTATGTAAAGACATGAGAACTCGAGAAATTTTTGTTTGCATTTCATCAATCTTTGCACAATATTCGCGCATCCCCATGTCTACAAGTAGGCACCCTATACACTTGTATAAATACAGTCTGTATGCACCGCTCATCTTTTATAAAAAGGAACAGTATACAAATGCCATTACCATTATGCAGACATAAGAAATTATCTTCCTCTTTATAGTGAGAGGCTGGTCATTATGAAATGACACGTGTCGACCTATCTGTGGGGCAGCTCCAGTTTAGCACACATGCTACAAAGATATTTTAGTGTTGGCGTCAAACATGGGACTGATGTGACTCCATCTCTTAACTGAGTCTCGTTTTACACACTTAGGAAGGTACAGTTTGTACATGTATCATGTATGCATGTCGTATGGTCAATGGAATTTCAGTGAGTCAGCTAATATGACGTCCCACGAGGACCACAATGACCAGTCATGGTCACACGAGTGTGACATATACGTGTAGCTAATTGCGTTGTTTGTAAATGTGATTATTTTGCGCTGAAAAAAAAATGTCGGTTTCACAGAAATAAATACACACACAAAGACAAGCACGCACATACAGGTGCATGTATACAACAAACACACAACACAACACAGCTTCTGTTATACGATAACAGAAATCATACCTTTTCTAGGGATACTCGTGATCATGAATATCAAATATTTTGCAGAAGATAAACTGCATTATTAAATCAGGAATTTGTGGTGAGTGTGTGTGTGTGTGTGTGTGTGTGTGTGTGTGTGTGTGTGTGTGTGGTCGGGAAAATGACTTACGATAATGTTGTATGTTTTGTTAGGCAAATGTTATATCTGCCATGTAAAATATAATCATTCCTAAGTGCAAAACGGTACTACGTCAATGTACGTCATACATTGGTGTACTGACATCCAATCAAATCAATTCTCAAATATTTCACTGTCTGTCTATATCTTCACAAAATGTGATGCCACCCGTCCTATACTTTATCTAAAAACTGCAAGTATAAATGGGCAGAGGGCCTATTATTCTATCCGAGTATCGAATGTATTGTTGTGTTGGCCCTATACACAGTCATGAACATTGTTATGAACTTCAAAATATATCTTCACTGACTTTTTACATACATTCAATTTTTATACATATTATAAAGGTCATCGGCACAAGTCTTCATGCAAACCCGGAACAACGTTTGGATCACTCCGACAATCACCCTGTAAGATCCTTGAAAACGGTTATCTCCACGTGTACGGATCATCTTGTACGTTACGTTGTATGTACCTACTTCGGATCATCGTCTAAGTTGACGAATTGTTCAACAGTCCAGTCTTGTAAATTGTCATACTACTAACTACTGTACATTGTATGACGCTCAGTAATACACATAATGCAAATAACAGAAACCACTGTAGTTTAATTCAATAAAATTTCATATTATCCTTGGCAATACCACGCAAGTCTGTATCATTTGTACAGTGTATTAGTATTCTTATTCTTTAGAATACATTAATTGTAATTGTATGCTATTTTTATCATAATCTTATCAATTTTATCAATACAAGCTTTATCTTCAAATCTGCTCTTATCATCGTTATCGTAATTAAGACTATCACTAAGATACAATTTTTTATTTCGTACAGTGTGATTGCATGTCTCATCGTTATTTCTCATATTGATGCCTCTCACTTAAATTGTTATTTCATCTATATACGTTTTACGTTATTTGTATCTTACGATTTTATTTCAGAATCTTGATAAATCAGTAAATGACAACGGCATATTACACATTGTATGCGCACGTCGAGTATTACTGTGGGCCTACCTGCTACATACGGTATCTTTATATTGATCATACCACTCTTCTCTACTCAAATGTTGTAAACGTATCCAAAAGTCCCAAGCTTCATGCCAGATTTTGTATGCACATCCTGTTGAAAAATTTAATGGTTATGATATCCAAGGAGGTTCGTGAGATGGAGTTACAACTGACTATAATTATTCAATCAGCTGTCAGTTTTCTATGGATGGACAAAAGAATTCCACAAGTGCATTTGTGCCTTTGATGATTGATGCTTGAAGCCGCCATCTTTCTGAGCAATCTGAAGATTCATTTTTAACGCTAACATAATATCGGGTACAATATGCTGCTCGTTTATATGAAATGACATGTAATGAAATTTCACCTAATGATAAAGCATATAAAACAAAAGTCAATTCCGTTTGAAAATATGTGCAAAAGTGTAAATCTGAGCTGTATTTTGGGAAAGTGTTTGAAATTTTACCCTTATGGAAAGCCGGTTTTATCACTTTTCTCCTTATTTCCGCAAAATGAAACTAATATGATATCACCTTCAAGTATAATTCTTTATAAATCAATGTCAGATTAGCGTACAGACACGTACAGTCGAGTAATTTTGATGTCTATTTCAGTAATATTTGAGCAATTTCTATTCGCGCACCCCCGTGCTCTTTACCATTGTTTACCGCTCATCGTTTGTAAGTAGGGATAGCGAAAAGAAATTACCATAACAAAGACACATCTTCCTTGGAAAGTGGCTGGTGATTATGCAATGAGACACGAGTCAATTGTCTTCGCATCTGAGCGGCAGATCCACTTTGACACATACTTCAAATGTTTTTGAGTGGCGGCTTCGAGCACGGGATCAAAGCGAATAAGACTGTTGTGACTCCATTTCTCGAACCTCCTTGACATACATGTACATTGTACAATTGTACATTGTATCTTTGTAATATTATTCGATATACAAAATGTGTACAGTGTAGGCATTCACATTTAATACGGAAAATGGTTTTATTTAATAGCGTCAATAATTTTTTGCATTAAGTATAAATTATCGTGGCTAAGCTAGTACTAAGGAAATTTGACTGTAAATTAAGGACAATTTTACCATGATTTCGTTCTTGCAAAAATATCGGTTGGTAGTAGGCCTACAGTGTACATGTACAATATGTATTATAAGAATGAAAATGTTATCGTATATACAATGTATCATGTTTGCTTGACTGACAAAGTTTTTGCTGTGTCGATTGAATAGTGGGTACATGTAGGCCCTATAGCTTATTATCATAAAGAAAGAGAAAATAAAATAAATTTCTTTTGTTATGTTGCTAGACCTCAACGCAATGCATTTGGTACTCTCGTCAAATTAAACACTCAAGTATGATAATGAAATATTAAAATAAAAAAATGAATAATGACTGAAATAATTTTTGTACACTTGAATGTTTTGAACATTTTATACACTTGAACGTTTTGAAAGATTAATTTTACCAGAAATAATGAATACTCTTAAAGGGGAAATCCAGTCCAAAAACTAAGTTAGTCTAATAAAAAAAGTAAATTCTTACAATGTACGAGTTCAACAGTAAAAATTTGACTGAAATCTGATGAAAAACAAGGAAGTTATGAAATTTTGAAGTTTTGCTAATTTCTGCAAAACAGTTCTCGTACAGTGGATATGAATATACATATGAATGAGTGAGCTGGCCATGTCATAACCTCACAAGTTTCCATTGATCGTGTACAAAAAAAAAAGATGACGAAAAATCAATGATTTTGTCATTGAAGTCTGAAACATGATATCATCCCTGGTTGAATACAATTGTAGCTTCAGAATAGTGATCAGTTAGATATGTCAGGATTTGAGCCTCTTGCATGATTGCGTTTGAATGAAAAGCTGGAAATTTCAAAATATTACAGCTGTATGTACAAACTACTGTACGTGGCAAGTTGTGAGGGAATGACATGCTCACTTCGCCATTTGCATATTCATATTGACCGTTCAAGAACTGTTTCCTATACAGTAGAATAAAAAATTAGCGAAACTTCAAATTGTTATAACTTCCTTATTTTTCATCCGATTTCGATCAAAATTTTACTGTTGAACTAATAATATTTTACTCTTTCTCATACAGTAAGACCAACTTTTATTTGGACTGGATTCCCCCTTTAGAATAATGATTAATACTACTAATTTAAACAGTAATAATAACAACAACGACAATAATAGCAATAGTAATAGTAATAATGATAATAATAATAATAATAATAATAACAATAATGATAATAATAACATGATGAATTAAACTGTAAATACAATTTTTCACGTAGTGTACTTTTTAATGTTCAGTTTGCTATGACAAGATTCATTTGCATATTTTGAAAGACAGTAAAAAATTGTAATTGTATTTAAACGATCATGTTAATGTTCGAATTTGATTTTTCTTGCCTGAATCGTACTCTAGTAGGTTTTCCACTGGGTTGTATTTCATGCTTCAGCTCGAGAATATGATGGTCACTTCGTAAATGGTTTTCGTTTTAAAAAAAAAGGAAAAAGATACCTTTAAGGAAAGTAAAATTATTGACAATCACTGTGTAGTCGCTATTATCCTTTAAGACATGTCTGCTTTTAACTTAAATGTGTGATTTCTATTTCTGGTAAACGCACACAATGCAACATGGGATCTATAATCATATACACTTTTACATTGCACAGATCAATACAGGCAGCAATGGCTTCTACTCGAACTCGCAGAGCTGATATACAAATGTACATGTACGCATGATCATGGCCACGCCTTTGGGCAGACAGCCCAAGGAATTGCCAAGACATACCCGTTTTTTCTCAAAAACTCAGACAAGACTTCACCTAACACTTCATCAGAATTAGACTTTTTAACCACTAGCAAAGAAAGTGGGGGAGGCAAAAGTTGTGTTTGACAGACCTGCTTTACTACCACGCGCTCCCCAGACACAATAACATGAATGTTACACAACCTTACGCAATGGGCTCACTGGGGCTCAACATGGCGACTTCGTTGTTTGCATACGTAATCACGCTCTCCGCTACCACCCCACACCGCTATAGAACGGACCGCGAAGAAATTACGCCAACTTACGTAACTTTGACTGCCAAAAACACCATGCAACATTCGCTCTCACAGGCCAGGGTCACAGCCTAACCACGTGCTGAATCAAAACAAATCTTCTCCGCAAATGTTTTAGGGTGCCAAAGCAAGCAGTTTTAGAGCGAAAGGAACGCATATTGGACGAATTTTAGGCGCCGAACATTTCGTTGATTTCTACCTCGAGAATGTAAGTTGCCGTAGGAGCGCATTTACACGGGTGGTTATTTCGGGCTAGGCTAGTGGTCAGTGTAGTTGGCTTCATACACTCGTGGATTCTGGACCGAGCGTTGCGGTGCATGTGGCAGTGCGGGCGTAATGATCACGACTTTGCAAAAGTGAGCTGGTTTCAGCACTTCAAAAGATTGGCCAGCGCCAGTTTACAAACTGCTCCTCCTCTGAAAGGTCGCGTCAAAAGTAAGAGTGGATGGAAAGCAAGAACATCCTCCTTTACAGCCTACACAAACATCTGAAAATGTAATTAGAGAAAAGTGATAATTCACTTACCATTCCCGCTACCGCTCCTTTTGGCGAATGTGCTTATCGGGGGAATAGCCTGAGAATCTTTATCCTCATTCTCCTCCTCAACTTCGTAATTAGGGACAAGATCATAAAATCGTCGCTCTTCAGTCATTTTTATGATTTAGACCAATTCAACAGCAGGAAAAAGAGATTTCCCCACCTGAAATTCCGCATCAGCATTTATCGCTGAGCCATCCAGAGCGTTGCCGTACTATTACATGGCACTACTATTACATGGCACACGAAACGAACGACCTAGATAGAACATACATGTATCTTTCTAAACGCACTGTACCCTCCCTGTATTTTCCTGGTGTACCAGCGAATGCGGAGGTTCACACACAATCCTTTACTGGATACACACACACGCACACACACACACACACACACACACACACGCATACACACAAAGGATAGAGACACTCACATACAATGGACGAGCGCTACATGGGGGCCTTGAAGACTTGATAAGCCCGTTGGTTCGTTCCTTCTATACCCTCTCTTTAATTTGCATAGAGCTCATTAACGCATATTACGTAATCTTACGCAACTACTTACCACCGTGTCGTCTTCCCTTTTTTTCTTCTTTTTTTCCGGGCTATGAGCTGGGCGCGCGAGCTGAACACGCACTGTGGTGAACCCCTCCGTTTCGCATGCGCGGGCAGCTAGATCATCGGATGCGGCTCTCAAGATTAGTGACAGCACTCGGTCAACAACTGACCAATGCCGATTGAGGACCAAGCGAAGACGAGCCATCACGTACACACTCCAATGGAAGTCGGTACATGTACTTGAGTGTTGTTGGGTTTTTTTAGCCGAAAAATGGAAAAAAATATGGTTTGGTCGTTTTCGGGGAAATCTCTCACGGAAATGGAATTTACTCCAGCCGCATGCATGCAGGAGAATGGTCAGCGGACAATGCTGGTCGTTCATGATCGGTCTTTGCGGACCACGGCCGTGTCCGTGAGTGGCTGGATCTTTTACACATTCATGAATAGATGTCATGAGTCAGAGAGAAATCCCCATCGGTCGTAAAATACTGAACTGAGGTCAGATTTTTCACGTCTGCATAGATTCGTGATGTCATCGACCTGTAGTAGCTCCATAACATCATCAAACATGGTGATAAATAATGATCTTCAGCAATCTAGGCCGAACCTTCATTTTGGTGTAAATTTCCTATGTTAGGAGTATTCGTGTAGCATCTAGAAGAAAATAAATAAATTGCCAGCAAAGGCACATCTTTTTGTGTATGCATGTGCACGTGTTCTTCTTTTTATCAAGCACAAAGTGCGCAGCTAACAGTCGGGTTGGTTTTTCGGTATGATTTTGAGCTGCATGCATCCAAACCTTCAGGGGTTGCAGAGGGAAATAACGCTTTGGACCTCCATCGATTGAAAGAGAGCTCGAATGGTACGTCTTCTTTCCAGTATGTCTTTCGAGATGAGCGTTTAGCAGCGAACCATATACCATAATAATTACCATATATATACCATATAGCATAATACCATATACCATAATACCATATACCATATACCATGGTCTTGAGTTATCACAGGGAGGTAGAACTTTCCACCTATATCCCTGGCTTCTGTGAGCACCCATGCACCAACCACGGAGGTGAAAGAGAAATACCTCTTCCGCTTCCCTGTACAATCTAACCTCCAAGCCAACACAAAGTCGATCAACGTTACAGCGAAAATACCCCATATGCATGTTCAACTTTTTTTTTCTGTTTGATTCAGTTATATTCTCCAAATATATGAATATATAAATCGCATATATAAGTCATATGGAGAGAAAAAATACACTACTTGATACTATCAAGGTAGTTGGTGTTCTCTGCTTCTAAATTGTTCAACTGTTCAACTTGACTTACTGGATAATAATTTGACAAAATGGAATTAAGTAATAAGACTGGCATGAGCTTCAATAAAATGGGACATATTCCTAAAAACAAACAAAATAAAGGAATTATGAGGTTTTTAAATGTTCTCATAACAAAATAAAAGTCATTTAGGTCGCAGACCAGATATTTATGCAGATAAGATGATTCTTGGAAAACAATCAATTTGTGCATGAGTGAATCATGGTGTAAGCCTGTTTATATTGTTTGATGAAAATAATCTAACTATTTATTTCATTGAGTCTATTTTCTGGTGAGACTGCATGATACTATGATAAGTTTCATTATTCTTATAAACCTTCCAAAGAATGGAATATGATTAGTTACTGTACTTCTGTTATGATAATCATTAACATTATTTTGAATATGATTATGATTACTATTAAATATCAATGATTATATGACTTTTCATTGCTGTTGTTTCTTTAATTAGGCACTATTATTCTTGCTATTATTCTTGGTGTCATTGTAACTATCATTATATCAACAAGGAAAGGAGTCTTATAATAGGTTACACTGCACTTTGCACATCCAATTAAAAAGTTTCTTTTTTTGTTGTTGCGAACAATCTGACGTACTGACGTACTTACATAGATCATTTGATGAGAGTCATCATTAATTTAAAAAAAAAATAAGAATCAAGTATAAACGCACAGGAGATATGAAAAATGAAATAATAAATGAAGGTTCAATATGTGTTTAATATCAATATGTGAACTATTTTTTCAAAATGACTATATCAATTTCCTTTCTGCAGATGAATGACATAGGCAAGCCTACATGGGGAGAACAGTGTTAAGATGTTGGATTAAGGCAACTTTGGTCAGTTAAAAGAAGAACAACGAAAGGCAACGACACAAGGTGAAACAGAGCTATTTAAAGAAAAACACATAAAAGGAATGGACAGGAAGACTAAGATGATGAAGATAACGGATGAGGAGGAGGAGATAAAACAGGAGGAGGAACAAGAAGGTTTGAGAGAAGATTACGAGCAGAAAATATTTTTTAAAATATGAAAAAATCATGTCCCATAAGGATTATAAAGATGATATTACACTTGTGTTTATTCCTGCGGACATGTCGTGTTGATCGAATGCGTGTTAGATTACAATATCAGTGTCAATTGTTAAAAAGAACACTGTTGGCTGATCTATAAACTCATTTAAACAATGAATACTACCTGTTGGTATTTCACTTGATATCATTAAAGGTCAGTGCCTGGACATAGGAATTTTGGACAAGCTTCGCCACGGTGTTCCATGTTTTAGGAAAGTGATACTCAAAACTCTATCATGATTGCTGAGGAAACAATACCCATTTATCTTCATATTTTTTTAACTTATAAACAGTCCCTTTTCATCAAATATAGATCTAAGTGTGACGTCTTGAGTCCAATAAGGGGAAAATCAGGGGAAATCGTTTAAAAATGCCAGTTGGTAGAGACTAAATAGATGTGGTTAATGAGGGTATATCCCTTCATGTATGCCTATTTTGGAGGCTGGACATGCTTTCATTTATATGCAGAAATTTTCAATGTCTTCATTCTGAAGACAAGTGCAATTTTGACGTGGTGAAACTATAGTTTTCCGTTAAAGTCAGAGATAAATTTGGGATGGAAAGAAATGATAAATTTCAGAACTTGGTTTGGTTTGGTTTTATTTCCCGTCATAAAAAGCATACAAATGAAATAACTTTACAAATATACAGAGTTTACAGAAATGCAATGTTATACAAACTATACAAACAAGAGAAAATTAATATCATTAAACAGTACGAGTATGAGTTTACAAACAGAGAACCTAAGCAATAATAACAAAGACAAAGTGATAGATGAGATTGTGGAAAACGGCTGGAAAACCCATATTCAGCAACACTAAACTGAAGTGAAGACAATAGTTCATTTAGATATGAAACTCGAAATATTACATTGTTGTTTTTTCGTGTATTCTCTGCACTTTCTGTTTAATATCTTGTATACCTGACAAGTGAGTCTTGGATATGATATGAAGAATTCATCACAGGTGCGGGACTATTCACGTATGTGTTGTCTCCCTCGTGTCCCTAAAGGGCACCTACTTTCGTCCAGCATCAGTTTGCTTAACGATAATGAAAGAGGAAAAAAATGAGTTTTGATTGAGTTTGCCTGACATGTGAAATATGAGACGTCGGATATGTCTGGTCTGCCACCGACACTTCCTATTCCTACCTTCGAAGGTCCATTCTAATTCCTTTCCATTCTCAACCGGACATCAACACTTATTCAATATTTCTAGAATTACAGTGATATGACGGCTCTCACTCTCTCCCAAGATACTTTTCCTTGTTCATGGAGTTTTCATTCATTTTTAGATAATCATTTTGTTCATGTACACTTGTTCTCTATGAAAGATAGTAAATCAAAGTTTTTGTTTGTTTGTTTGTTAGTTATCTATTTCGTTCGTGTGTTTGTTTGTTTGTTTGTTTTGATTGAACATGAAGTGAAAGACCTTATCTTAATAACCACATCGTTTCACCTCGAAGTCATGTTGTTCACGATTATTACCATGCATGTAATTGAGAAGGTTGATGATGTCTATCACTTTATATACAGTATAGATATTTCCCATGGATATGCACGAAAATTGTTATATTATAACCTGGGCACGTTCAATATCCTCTAAACCGCGCTTCTAAATCTTTTCTAACTCGAGACCCACTCTGGCTCCTACAAAGTATTTGATGCCCAGTTACATGTGTAGATCGACTTCATTTTTTGCTCTCTTTTTGAAGACATCGCGGCCCACTGAATGTATTGAGAATCACTGCTCTGTATCCACCAGCAGTGCACTAGGAATAAAATATGGGAATACATTAATTATATTTTGTTATATACTTCAGATATACATGCAGATTAACAGGTTAGAATGAGATTGTTATTGGGTGTCTTATCTCTTTCTATCTCGTTTATTCTCAAAGAATCTGCAAGTATTTAGGGCGTCATTATTGACGAAAATCGTTAGAGGGAGAAAAAAATTTAATTTCATCTGTTAATAAGTTATAGAACAAAATAAAAAAGCAACTAACGCTTGAGTAATTAACGCATCAAAGTCTCTTCATATAAACCTGAAAATTATGTCCTACATTATGCATTCATATTATGAGTATGGAATTTTTGTTTCATGCATATGCCGCCTTTTCTTGCCAGGGTAAATTGGCACCTCGTCTACAACCACCCTGTCCACTGTCCACCTAGTCTAATGCCATCTCGTCTAAACTCACTTCGTCCACTAGCAACTCGTCTACCAACCATTTTGTCTATATGCCTATTAGTCTAATTGTCATTTCGTCTACTAGCCATTTTATCTAATGTCCAATTTGTCTAAGTCACATTTCGTCTAACACCCATTATGTCTATTGACCATTTCGTCTATTAATCATAAGGTCTACGAATAAAATAGTCTACAGCTCATTTTGTCTAATGGCCAATTGGTCTACAACTCATTGTCTAATAGTCAATTAGTCTAATAACCAGTCAGTCTACTCCCAACTGGTCTACTGCCAACTGGTCTACTCCCAATTGGTCTACACCCAATTGGTCTACTCCCAATTCGTCTACTCCCAATTGGTCTACTCCCAACTCGTCTACACCCAAGTGGTCTACACCCAAGTGGTCTACTCCCAACTCGTCTACTCCCAACTAGTCTACACCCAACTGGTCTACACCCAACTCGTCTACTGCCAACTCATCTACTGCCAACTCGTCTACTGCCAACTCGTCTACTCCCAACTGGTCTACTACTAGTTATAGTTTTTTGTTGTTGTTATTTAAGTCTACTTCATCCAATTTCTTTTTTCCCAGTGAAATAGGTTGAACACTCTTGGTGCCCCATTTGGTTTAAATTTTTATGTTCTAATTATGACAATTTTTTAGGAAAAAAAGATAATGTCACAGTGTGAAAAACCTGCTGTGTTATTTTTGTGGTGGATGTGTAATTTATATCAGAAGCAATCATGCAGCATTTATATGTCCAAACTTCAACACTCCATCCATTCAACTTTGATACACAATCATAAGTATGGTAAAAATGAAAAGGAACACATTAGAAGTACATTATCAGTATTCTTTATTCTGTCTGCCACGTACTGATGTATGTAAACGGTTAAATGCACAAAAAAAGGTTGAAACATATACACAAAAATATGATTCATGTACAATATATAGCTACTACTAAGATGAATAATTCACTTGCCTGCAATGTACTCAATACACGTTTCGCGAGGAACCCTGAATAAGCTCAAAGGTGCCCCGCCACCCAATATTCAAATCTGTTCAGCATATCTTTGAAAATTGATCAAAATTAAGTTCGCAATAACATTTGTAAACACATGATTTAAATGCATTAAAACTTGATATACAAGGAAACAGTAAAATGTGACTAGCGCCATTCCATGTGGAGTCTGGATTCAATTTTTGTTTACAATGCTTTGGAGTATCCATCCTTAGTCGTGAGAGATGCATATTGAGGTCATCGTCATGTTTCAAAATCATTTTCTTCAAACACAAGGGTGTGATAATGGCTCTACATTATGTTTATCCTGTTGGTAACATTTTGTGGAATTGCGCCCTAATGTAACATCGAGAATAGTACTAACATAACAGTTTGTTTTACCTAGGCTACCTATTTTCAAATGGACCCAAAATAATGTGATTATGGAAATGGCTCAATGTATCTCGAAGCCGGGGTTGCTGACAATTCGTTTGTGATGGAGGATTGTAACTGAGCTAGTTTATCATTATTTAGTTATTTTACGGCCAGAATGTAGACTGGATAGTCATGTCTCACCATTGATTAGTATGTCTTTATATTCAGCATGTGCGGAATAATTACTGTAACAACTAGAATAGTCTAATATTGATTTTTGTGCTAATCAAGGGCAGGGTTTGATATGAATAGTTCATGACAGTGAGACGGACTGGACACTAGACAAAGTGGTATATTCATTATCAGCATGACCAGATGGAAATGATCAGTTTGGGTAAATTGTTGAGAGTAAAACTATATCAGTTAGGAGTACACCAATTGGGTATAGACGAGTATAGACCAATTGGGAGTAGACAAGTTGGGAGTAGACTAATTGGGAGTAGACTAATTGGGAGTAGACCAATTGGGAGTAGACCAATTGGGAGTAGACCAATTGGGAGTAGACCAATTGGGAGTAGACCAATTGGGAGTAGACCAGTTGGGAGTAGACCAATTGGGAGTAGACCAGTTGGGAGTAGACCAGTTGGTAGTAGACCAGTTGGGAGTAGACCAATTGGGAGTAGACGAGTTGGGAGTAGACCAGATGGGTATAGACCATATTGGGTATGGACAAACTAAGGGTTGGACGATATGATAACTAGACAAAGTGAATGTAGACTAAATGACTTGTAGACGAGGTGGAAGTAGACTAACTAGTTGTAGACAAAATAGATATTAGACGACATGGCAAATAGACATTATGAGTGTAGACGATTTGGCTATTAGATCAATTGTTTTGTAGACGAAATGCTCCTTAGACGAGTGTACGGGTAGTGGGCAAAGTGACTATTAGACAATATGGGTACTGGACAAAACGAGTTGTAGAGCAAATGGGTATTAGACGAATCGGTAATAGACGATATGCCAGTAGACCAATTGGAAAATAGACATAGTGGCTGTAGACGAGGTCACTATAAACCCTTGCCAGTCCTTTTCCTCACATCACTGTAAACATTAGTGGATTCTTGGAACTAGATTGTATTTTACCTTTAAAAATAATATACGTTTGTTGAAAGTATCGTTACTGTATTCTTTTCATTGATGACATGATAAATTACTTCAAGGCCCTTATCTGGGATTATTATGACTTTGTTTGTTTGTTTGTTTGTTTGTTTGTTTGTTTGTGTGTTTGATTGATTATTTGTTTGTTAATGTGCACTCAATGATACCAGAATGTTCTTGAACTTCTATTGCCCACTATTCGCAGTTAAAGGTGTAGTGAAGTACTAGTGAAGGTGCGATTCACACTGTGATACTGTGTAAAAGTGTTAAGTTTAATCATCTTTGTAAGGCCATGTAATCATGTGGCGATGTGATCATGGGGCCATGTAAATTTGATATCATTTCTCCTAAATTAAAGAATTCACTCAATGTTAAAACCGATTAAACTTTTAACGTACAGTATGTTTACAGGGATTATACTATTGCACGCATTACATGAGTTAAACGTAAACGCCGTGTCTTGTTTGTTTAGTTTCTTTGCACCACTTTGTTCCGTCTGATGAGAAATACTTGTCTAAAGAAGATGACCAGCGTCAGATTAACCTGAGGTTACACACTTTCCTTCCCGTTTGCTGTCTATTTCAGTAATAATATTATGTCTTATTTCCAGATGTTAATTGTCTAGAATCAATTGATATAATTGTGTATAATCAGTCGTATTGTATTGTTTTTATTAAGTAAATGAGGGAAAAATATGCAAGCCATGCACGCTCAACTCAACTCTATTGACAATTTTTGCTTGCCTTTATTTTGTCTAGGGGCAAAATTATTGTTCCAATATCTGACATTGAAGGAGCTATATAGGCATACCTGCTGGCAGGTGTGTAAAATGCAACCTCCTTTATGACCAATTCAAAGCATATGTGATAAGAAACCGCGAGTAAAGAACATGGATTGTTGTCCACCGAACGACTTAATCGTCAGCCCGGGAAGAACTGCATGCACAAGATTGACGTCGCAAGACCAAACCACAATTAATTCAAAATGTAAAAATCCACTAAAAAATATGAGTGTACGAGCTAAAAAAGAAAAGGTGTGTGTAAGTGTGTATTGATACGTTTATCCTTACACGCATTAATGTAAACAAAAAGTCATCAAAACATTTGGTAAAAATGGCGCGAGGTGCTGAAAGAGTGCCTTTATCAACTTATTTCGTTGTTGTCTCATTAATCTACACGCAGACATACACAAATACACCTCACTCACGCATGCACACATACACATACATATTCAAAAACAACAATAATAACACATAACATTAAACCATCCAACAAAGAACAGGTAAAAATGATTGATCTAGTACACTTTGTGTGATTAGTTTATTGTCCATTACTCTGAATACGTATCTGGGGAAAATGCATACAAGTCAAGCATCCGACACCGTATTGTTGACGTTGTAGTATTTCAAGCTATCGACAGTAAGACGAGACATGAAGACTGAATGTATTAGTATGGCAACCACCACCTGACGTCACAATGATAATTAGTTACAGTCTCTGTATCCCACACTCCCATTCTTTGGCACCATTGACATCTTACGAATAACATACTCTTTATCACATTATAGTTCACACATTTTCTCATCCCTTTCTCTCCTCCTCTTGGAAGTGGGGATGGTCATTAATCATTCATCAATCACGTCATCGATTCATCTTTTCACTTTTCCATTGACATCGAACTCATTCATTCCCACCGATATTGTTATACAACTGTACTCATTTCGTCTTTTGATGACACCATCGATAAAAACTGAATATATTTACAAGACCATTGAAGTTACTTTCTTTTTTCTAGTATAACTTCAGAATTACCAGAATTACCGTGGGCCGCTTGTGACGAAATAGTGACATGATATCGCCGATAAAATGAAGAAAACGTCCACGATGGATATTTAATTTCCACAGACTGTGAACGAATTTAACGTGCTTGATTCATCGTAATGAAGAAGCGTCGACCTCGGTCGAGTTGATATCGCGGAACACTATAGACGGTGACATAATCACGTAATAAATAGATCGAAAAATAATTATGAAAGAACTATTTACAACCTCGGCCTTCTGTTAAAAATCATCGTTACGACTATCAATTCACGAACCATCGAATCCAACTGTTGCAACCCGCTTTTTCCCCTCATCCGTCATCTGGAACATACCTCTCTGTTACCATGGTTACTCTAGTCTTATGTACACGTCACTCTTGTGCTGTCAAATCCATTCTATACACATGTACATTTTTAAAAAGTTTGACAGATCTGTAAGGCACAGTTTGTTATATATATATATATCATCCCTTTAGCAAGATGCTTCAAAGACCCTTTTTTACACTCATTACACAATCAATCAATTAATGTATTAAATTGGTAACGATCCAGTCTAAGTCCAGTACAGTGTTTGGAGTATCACGCAGTCACAACACTGATATTGGCTCGGGCAGTTAAAATCCTTAACGCATTACTTCAAGGGAAAAGAATGGCAAAAAACATTTCAAAAGCTCAAATCTCAAATGGTATTATATTACATTTTCTAATACCTATAAGTTCGGCCGCACACCAAGTAATTAAATTAGGATGAAGTAAAGTTTATTTCAGGTCATAAAACCAAAGGCATAGAAAGAAATGACTCGGATAAACCTTGTCTATCACCACTCATAGTCGTAAGAGGAAATAAAGGTACATACCGCATGAACTAATGGTCTATATGTAGTTCACTCGAAATACTGAGAGAAGGAACAAAAAAAAATGGACTTGACCACTTAGGGCTGCACATTGTACAAATGGTTCATGCACAAAATGGTGGATTCATTCTCAACAAGAGTTGTGAAAATTCCCTCACGTTCTCTCCCAAATTCAATGTCTGACCATAAACATACATCAGGAACCAAATGGAATGAAGACGTATACATTGCCTACATTATGTTTAACTTCATTGCAGATAGTACAACACACTTCTAAAATATACAATCACTATGGTACATCATATTAAACAAGCCTGAAAATAGTAGGCCTGTATAGCCTAACAGCGCTACAATACAGCAAGACTGCAGAATCTGAATCTGGATGCTATCACATTCTATATGTTAATGTTTTCAAGTACTAATATACATACATGTAAAATATTATCAAGAAAACACAATAAATGTTAACACCAATCTACTTGACATTGCGTGTTACAATAACTTGAATGATTTCAACAATACATGCTCAAAACATCACGATTAAGTACTGTCCATAACTCAAACAGAATTGAATTGAATTGAAACTCACTGAGCGATTCGTGAAATCATTATGTTGAATAATAATTATGTAAGTTACTTTCAATACAGTTTTGCAAGATATGAATGGAGGTTATTCTCGACATAAATAAACGCGTCATTACCGATACATGTTGTAAAGGAATCTCACTTTTCAAATGTGAATTCATCTCTGTATATAAATTATTATGATTTGCCAAAACCACAAATATATAGCACGCAGTTTAGTGGCGGGGAAAAAGATAGACCGTACACCGTCGTTACAAAAAGGGAAAAGACGATAAATTGGAGGTGCTACACAAGAAAAAAAATATGATAGCACAATCACAAATCGCAACTGCATTTTACAGTTGGTTCATATCTTCAACGTTTTGACGGACATCAGAGATAGTGTTATAGAAAGAGGATGAGAAGAATAAAAACACAATGATAATAGAGTGAGGGACTCGACACTGTGCAGAATATTACCACTCCACTCCAAGGCATCCGCCCTGAGATCAGAAGCCGCTGCTTACATGTGCTCATGTTAGAGGGCGTGCTTCAGAAAGTAGCACATTTTTCATGTCGGACTCGGCGAAGGAACTGGTCAATACCTTTGTTTGTCAAACATCCAAACATCACACAACGACCACATCGGCCTAGTAACCGTACAGGGGAACCATCTTATAATCCATTATAACAATGCAAAATAAAGAGAAATGTGACGGTATATCAATGACCAGAGATAGGCACCTTAACATCAAGACATGAACTACTGATGCATCTTTCTTTGTTTTGTTCGTTTTATCCGTACGAAACACACCCTTCGGCGTGATTGCGAGTCCACATGGGGAACTGAACCGCAAAAATGCAACAGGGCGAAACTTTTTTTTTCGCCTGTGACCTAGAAAGGTCGAACTGACTACCTAAGACTAGTCACACACACAATGGATCACTCTGCGTTGACTACTTAGTCGTCAGTACACATCCTCTTCAGTGCTGTAGCCGCTCTCGTGGCTGTAGGCCCTCTGGTAGTTATAGTCCACCTGTTCTGCTGCCCGGTCATCGATTCCCTTGATGAAGGCAATTTCGTCTACGTGACCAGCCTTGTGCCAGTCGCCACTAATAACGCTCGATAGGATAGAATCTCCGCCGTACATGTAGAGGCTCTCCTGGAAGGCTGGATTCAACACTGAGTCCTCGTCGGGGACGACTGCCGTATCATCGTAATACGACGATGTCATTGGGGGAACTCTGCCGAACATCACCGGGGCGATGGGTGGAGTCCTGGTCGGTTTGGCATCAGCTGGGACCATAGCAACTTCCTCGGTATAAGGATGGACATTGGACCCCTGGTTGCTCGCGAAGCCGTGGTTGGCAGGCGACTTGTTCAACTCACTCTCGGGCACACTGGAGGACTTATCTCCGCAGCTAACTGTGTCGTAGTCTTCCCAGCAGGATGCCATGAGAAAACTGGCTGCTTCGAAGGGCTGGAGGAACCACAAGAACTGCTGGTAGTCATCTAGACACACCTCCTCGTCATTTAGTGATTCAAAGGCCTGTTTAGCATACAAAGAAATAGGAAGCATGATTTATCAATCCTCAGTATCATACTTTGGAGGTGGTTAGAAGCCTACTGAAATAGGATTTACTCAATACAAGCTTTCCGAATAACATGTTTATCTATTTATCCACACAACATCGGTTATTTGAGAAAGAGAGATGGTCTATATCAGCACTATAATTTATAGTCAGTGCCTTTAGGACATCTTTAGCAGTTCGTGAATTTACTGAAATCATGCATTGACTTCGAAACACGACAGAAATGCTTCTATCTAAACTTGCATATCATATTGTCTTTGTTTGATTGTTTGTTGTTTTAGAATATGAAAGCCAGAGTTAATTGACTTGAAATTTAGTAAGAAAAAAAATCACCATGTATCCACTCGCCGCCTTCTCGAACTCCTCCAGGGCCAAGTTCAGGTAGTCTTGGAGCTGTTAATAGACAAGGAAGAGAGAAATTTAATTAACAGAGTATTCAACATACATGGAGAACTGTTTATAATAATCTTCATCGTGACAAATTCAATAACCAAACAGATGAATACAAGCTGAGACAAGGAAACGAAACGAAAGTTATAAAACGCAGAAGACGATTTTTGTCATCTGCTGCGATCAGGCGAGAGCTCTGTCAAACGCAAACTAATCTGTTGAGTGAATTATGACCAAAATGAATTTCACCTAAGTTGTAGAGAGCACCAAACAGCAAAAGAAGTATGCTTTGTGACGGGCATATAAACATCAGATTGCATATTAAATTTCGCACGATTACTCTGCAACACGCAATGCTCTCGCCGCGATGCTCCATGACTTTTTTCTTTTGAGTTTCCCGCACATTTTGACACCAAATTTGTGACGCCTGGGGGTACGGTTCTGAAGTTACATGACTTTTTGTACATGCACGTGAGGCCAAAAATGGCTAAAAAATTTGATTTTGTGCACAAAGTCAATGCAAATTGAGTTTTTTCACATGGTTCATATAAATATGCTTATTTTTACTCTCAATGGTTAAAATTAGTTTGTTTTAGGAGTATTATGCTTCAAAAAGTGTCAGTGACAAATTTTGCTACAAAAACCAACAAAAACAAAAGGTCGAAAAAACAAAGAAATACATAAGAAATTCATGAAACTATAAAATAAATAAGAAATTAATTTTGATACCGATTTTTTTTTCAAGTACATTTGCCAAGAATGCCACAAAGAATAATTATACCAAAAATGAGCACATTTGGAGCTTTATTTACTGATTTAGATGAAGGCGAAATAGAAATCCGATATAAGTTTAAGCAATGTCCCCCTCTACGGTCAACACGGATATAAAACGCGACGCCGTCACAGAGATCAGTGCCATAATGATCATCAAACTGACGACCAACCTGCAGTGGCTGCTTCTTGTGAGATGACGTGACGGAGGTATTAGCGCCCTCAAACTGGAACAGACCCGTCCTGTAGCTGATATCGAAAAGACTGAGATAGCCTGGGCCGCTGCCCTTGCACGCAGAGCGATGAGTCCAAGACCCGGTCTTTACGTCATGGTGGTACTATAAAAGAGGATCAAGAAGTAGGACTAGGAGTTAGTACTGAATTACTCGTGGAAAGTCTGAATTCATACAAAAGGAACAAACAGTAGGAACTCTAAGGAGAGTGGAATAGCTGTTATCGGGGACCACATCTACACATGCGTACATTATTATTAGAACCAAATATGGAACCTCATCAAGATACTGAGTATATTACTGAAAGCAAGCCATTCTAAACGCTTTGCTTAAGAGTTCTTCATGCTAAAACATAAGTGAGTTTTGATCTACTACAGGAGAAGTGGATTTGTTTGGTTATTTTGTTTTGTTTTGATTTTTTTTTTTTTTTTTTTTTTGGGGGGGGGGGTTAAGCTATTACAATGTACCTGAGGTGAGATAATGTGTGAATCATTAAATATATATTTTACTTGCAACAATTCTCATGATTGCATCAGTTGCTATGTTTTCTCTCTCTAGAAGTCATGAATGACGGGGTCTTTTGAACGTTCGTATTTCTTCCAAGATGAAAGATGATGTGCTTACTTCCACCAAGAAATGCATCGCTACTTCAAATCCGCACTCCAGCCACACACTGAACTCTAAAATGCAGGAATAATATTATGATTTACCAACCTGCGTGAGCATCTTCCATCCATGGGTAGCCACGAGGTCAACAGCTGTTAACACGTAATCAATGACGTCATCGGGTGCGAAGTACGGCAAGTTAATCCTGACGAATCCAGGTCTGTGATGGAGGAGGGGAAAAGGGGGAGGGGAGAGTTAGTACAGGAGGGGAAAACTTGCCGCGAGAGGGCTAGAGTTCTTGATCAGAGGGAGACAGTGAGATAGAGAACTAGAAAAAATGAGGTAGATATGAGTCACGGGGTGACTCACTGAATCATAGCAACAACTTGGGAGCACAACATTCTGGGGCAACTTTAGGCACTTTTGATGATGGAATAACCTTAATCGCGCAAATCGCAGGAACAGTTGCACGGATAACCGTCATGAAATCAAATATTTCGACCTTCTGTCAGATCTCTGTGTGTTCCTGTGTCAAGACCGCGAGATATAGCAAGACTTGTGGGGTGTAAGCCTGGATTCTATTGCTGAAATCCTCCTCCCCCTACCCCCTTGTTTGAAAGGATTCGTATCTCGTAGATGGAAATATAGATTCAACTCTTCACCTTTTCTGGCAGATTGCACCGAAACACAATCAACTGAATAATATTCAGTTGAATGTGTTAGCTCTTCAACTTAATGTTATTAAGTTGAAGAGTTAACCTAAAACCCCTAAGACGTGTGGAATGAGGTAAATAAATTAATGTCTTGATGGAAACTTGGCGAATGCACCAGGTGTTTGGATTGTGATCACTAGGACGTACCGTACTCCCTCGACCGGCTCCTCGTTACAAGTGTTCTTTCGGTCTTCGCGGATCAGCTCGAAGAATTTCATGGCATTCTCCTCCGAGATCCCCAGCAGATCCTGCGTGAAAGGAGAAAATTGGAGGCAAATTTGGAAAGAATTACTCAGACATCACACCGCTATTACATGTGTTCTCAACATTTGATACTCATAGTCTTCATAGAACGTGTTTGATTTAGAAAGAAAGTGGAAAATACTCTCAGACGGAAAAAGAAAAAAAAGGAAGAGAGAGAAAGTGAGGGGGAAAGTGAGAGATGTCGTAACTCCTAAGTTCTCTCGGCTCTGAAAGATTAGGATATCTCCGATGATCAGGCGTATCATCGCCCTAAAGATCCATCTTCCGCTTGTAATCCCACGATGGGGCGTTTGCTAGTCCAACAAGCCCATCAAGAGGGGTAGGCCGATGACAGATGAGCTTTAAAGTACACCTCGATACATGCCACGGCCTACCTCAAAACTTACGATAAGAGCGAAGAGGAAAAATACTAATTCATCTTGAGCCTCCCGTGAACTCCTCTTGACTTTTTTTTTTTCTATTTCTTGTCTTGCTTTCCACTCTCAGCCAATTGCAATAAATGTGCAATGATTTCAACAGGCGTAATTTCAAAGCCTGTGACGTTTGTTTTGAAGGGTTCACAGCAAGAACTTGTGTTTCATAGTGATGTTATATGAGTGTCACCTTGGAACTGTCAAAAGCAGAGTATTGTTTGCTTGTTTGTTCTTTTGTGCTGCAATGTATCATCCATTTTCTTAACCATTATGGTTAGATCATATGCAACAGATCTATGCCCTTAACATGCACAGTAACTTTGTCAGATAATGTTAGGGCATGAATGAAGCAGAACTCACGTGTGCATAAGGGCCTGCGCAGGCACAACCTCCTCTGGCCTGAATACCAAAGAGATCGTTGAGTAGTACAGCGATGAAGTTGTGATGTAACAGCTTGTCCGTCTGTGGATGACGAACAAGGAAGGAGAATATCGGCAAGCGCGCCACCTCGTGACTGCCCAAGACGATGAGATTCTCGTTGTGTTGCCACCGTGCGAACGCTCGCCTGTAATGTTAAAGGGAGCAAAACATCAACAGTTTCAGTAATGTTTTATTTTCCTTTTTCTTTAACACGTTCACTTAACATCTGTCTGGTAAGTACTTCCCTTTGGAGTTCGGCGGATAGTTGCAATCTTATAGAAGGAAGTATATATCCACGCCAACGGTGGAATTCGGTTTCATTCCAAATCTGGTGATACCGTATGCTTATGATTAAAACAGCACACGAGTGATGTTTAATGTTCCAGTGTCTGTAATTATCATGCTGCTGCACATTCGTAACACGTCGGATCATAAATCACCTTTGATTACATTTCTCTGCCATCTATCTCTCGGCAATTACAGGGAAAAAAAAAGACATTTCAGTCACTGTCTCTCACACTCAGCACCTCTCGTCACTAAATTGAAGCTGTCAGGATTTGACGGTTGGTCGAAAACTTCATGAAGCCGAAAAGTATGTCAACTATTTTTTTTTTCTCCTTGACGTACATTAGTTCTGGGAGGAAAGGGGGGATATGTTGAGGGGATATCTAATTATATCCCCAAACCGAGCTCTCAAACATAGGGTGAGTTCACTCCGAGTCGTGCAAAGCGATGTCTCTGACATGGTGTTTTAAGTACATTACTTATTTCCCCGCTATTGCTAGAAACTCGATCTCCAACACTTGACGTTCATTTCTGATTTATGTTGCACTGTAGATTCTTATGTTTTTGTTTGTTTTTCTGTGTGTGTGTGTGTGTGTGTGTGTGTGTGTGTATGTATGTGTGTGTGTGTGTGTATGTGTGTGAATGTGAGTGAACGGACTCCCATCATGACATGAACTCGTCCTCTACGTTGCTGAGAAAAAGTGAAAAGTATGGTTCTTTCGCTACGAATTCTGATGCCATGACGGTACTTACAAAGAATAATTATTCTAAATCAATGCAATTTCCATACATAGAAGAAGTACTCAAAATAAACATATCAAAGAGCCACAAGAAAGATCCATGGTTTTGTATTTATACTCGCCATTTATCAGTTAGAATTAATCAATTTCCGGAGAAGCTTGTAAGTGTGTATATTTTTAGCGCTTCATTGAAGTCATGGAGCTAATAATAATATCGAGATGTATAAACTTTTGAATCATTCATTAAAGTGAAAGTACGTTGGTGTTCATCCTGTTGACTAAAACCTTTCCTCATGTCCCGGCCATTGCCAAGGAGAGAAAAGCAAACCGATTTTCTCCTGTGGCAGTTGACTCGAGGCATGCCAAGAAATTGTTCTATGACTTGGGTGACATCACAAACAAGGGATTAAGTCTACACGGAAATCTCTTACTCACCTTGCAAGTTCGTTTTCTCTGTCCTCTATGAATTTTGGTCCCACAGCCTGCAAAGATCAATCAAAAGAGGAGGGAGGTTAGATAAATGGAGAAATGAATAGATAGATAAACCGATAGAAAGACAAACGATAGATAGACAGATAGATAGACAGATAGATAGACAGATAGATAGACAGATAGACAGGTAAATAGACAGATAGACAGATAGATAAACAGATAGATAGATAGATAGATAGATAGATAGATAGATAGATAAACCGATAGAAAGACAAAAGATAGATAGATAGATAGATAGATAGACAGATAGATATACAGATAGATAGATAGATAGATAGATAGATAGACAGATAGATAGACAGATAGACAGGTAAATAGAAAGATAGACAGATAGATAAACAGATAGATAGATAGATAGATAGATAGATAGGTAGATATACAGATAGATATATCAATAGATAGATAAATAGATAGATAAATAGATAGACAGACAGATAGATAGATAGATGGATAGATAGGTAGGTAGATAGACAGGTATATTGACAGGTAGATAGATAGATAGATTGATAGATTGATAGATATATAAAGCAGGCATTACAGATTAATATAATAGATTGACAGATAGATACACACCATGTAC
Source organism: Diadema antillarum (assembly GCF_040938485.1). NCBI lineage: Eukaryota > Metazoa > Echinodermata > Echinoidea > Diadematoida > Diadematidae > Diadema > Diadema antillarum. The sequence continues at coordinate 685,059 of NW_027271164.1, read as the reverse complement.
ATAAGTTAGACAAAGGACTGGATAGACTACATGGATAGATAGACAGAAAGACAGACATACAGATACATAGATTTGTAGATATACAGGTAGATAGATAGATAGATAGATAGATAGATAGATAGATAGATTGATTGATAGATAAACACATAGATAGATAGATGAATAGAGAGGGAATGTAAAGCCGCTAGAATCGTACTTACTGTAATACACATATCTCATTCTATTTGAAATCATTGCGGTATATTACCTACAGAGTTGCGAAACATAATACATCAGTAGCATGCTCACATCTGGTGCTCACTTCGATAGGTGTCACATAACGCATGAAAATATCTCTCTGATTTAAACCATCTTCTAAAGGCACAGCACATTTTTATCATTTTGCGATGTGGAAGCATATGACACGGCGGACATAACAGAACATTTTTTTTTTGACTATCCTCTTGCCGAAAATCGGTAAAGAAAGAGGACTCGCAGGCTACAACATGTCCCGGTGAAATGACGCTTTACCTACGTGAGTCATCAACGCTTAGTTCGAGTCAGTCTTCTGTTCGTAATTGAGTTTGACATTTCGCAAGGTCAAAAGCAGATTGATCCGGCAAAAAACAGTAGATTCTGGGTATTATCAAAAGTTGACACCAGTGTACGTTGGAGGTCTCTTTTTTTGTGTGTAATTTTAAAACAGGCAAGAGGACAAAGTATACTTAGTGTGCCGAATATCAATACCAGATGTATGGCTCTTCGAAGGGGTTGCTCTTGTTGTGATCAACAGTTACTGGAACTAATGTACGTAAGACATCACGGTATCTTGTACTCTAAATTATACATTTGAATACACGTCCAGACACTGAAAATGTGATCATGTTTCGCTATTTACCCTTCTCAAAACCTATCAAAATTAAAGTCTGAACAACTCAGTCAGCAAAAACAGATGACTGTCCATTTTGTACCTGTTTAACCTGAAAGGCCAGTCCGGCGCGGATGGACTCAACGATGGCTGGTGTCCCACCCTCCTCACGTGCTTCAATGTCCTTCAGGTAATGGTGCATGTTTCTTGACACCTGGAATGGTAACAAGAGCTATTTACAATACTCTCTTTCATCACATCATGCTTTCACACATATAAGACGGAGGGAAGCAGAAGAAATTCTTAAGATAGTAGGCTTCTTCTAAAGTATAACACTTGACACAGGCGAAGAGTACGTACGAAGGAGATGTCTACAGTCAACAAAAGCAAACCCTTCCGTCCCAACAGGCGATAGAAAATTGGTGCCAGAGTCTACTTTGCTTCATACCTACTGGCTCTTTACAGAAACATGTGGGCTTTTACAGCAGTGACACGTGTCAGCTGTGTATTCGTTCATTTTCACCACATCGTACTCATTGCCATTTTATGTGGCTTGCAGAACGTCCCCCAACGGATGCAAACTTATCCTGACATTGCTAGGACCAATATGTCTTCGGGATACACACACGGAATGACGAAGCATCGTTTTCCATCATTTGGTCTATTCGTGTTCTCCTTCTTTCAGCAATAAGGAAATTCGATTTACATTTGAGCGGATAACAGCCATAATCACAACAACCTTACAAGATTGTCCTCATAGAAATGTTCACGAAAGAGAGTCCTAACCACTTTCCCCTCCCCAGTAATCAAAAAATACTAGGAGAGTTTTACATTCAATGCACGATCAATTTACATTACAAACTACCTTTCTGTAGTTAATGCCATTGCAGAACACTGCGCCAGATATCACGTGTGCACATATGCCATGAAACGGATGATTACGAGAAAAGTGAATAGGATGTGAGGATGGAGTTAATTTTAGACGCCAAGGACGTGGCAAGCTATTCTCATCCCATGTGTACTTACGTAATGCACCGTGCCTCCTCCCAGGGCGTGGGGCACGTTGTTTACAAAGAGCTTCTTCTTGGCAATTAGGATACCTGCAGTCAAAACAAGCGGATACAGACTGAAAACAAAAACATAATTTCTCATGGTCTTTCTGTCCGTATTATTAACCTTTAAAGAGAGAGATTCATGTGGTATGTAATGAGCAATTACAACTCAACATACAGTTACATAACTCTTTCAGTTACATTGGGGAGGAGCGTGTAATACTCTTACCAGAGTCTACACTGGACACTACAGTGACCATGGTCAAGAGAAAACAGGACTTCCTGGTTGGAGTGAAAGTCTGATGGACTGATCCAAAAACCATTTCTCAAATGAATGACCGGAATCTCCGTGAGTTGCCGGAAAAGCACCGGCTGTTCTTTGATATCATCACAGGAAGAAAGATGACTTTTTCCTTCGTATTACATCATGATTTGGAGAAGCCATGACAGCAACATGACTTGGCACCTTGGGCCATCGAGGTACATGGTCGTCCGTCAGTCGCAGAGGGGTAGACAAAGCCTCTTCTTCAACCCACACATGGCGACTGATCCCCTGGATTAGGCTCGACTGGGCTTGTCGCCTTTTTGCAAACTTGATATTTTGGCCGGATCATCTCGCTTACTCCCATTCCATCCCATGTCCTCCCCGGCCCGATTAGGGTCAAACCGCAGAAAGGGTGAAGGCACATCAGGAAGGAAGCAATTCGCTGCTCCCTACGCTCTCTTTCTCCCCCCCCCCCCCTCCCCCTGACAAAAGCTGTTATAACAAACACAAAGTAACAACTAACCTACCCCTCCCTCCTCAATTCTTCGAAATTTTCACCAAGATTTATGCGTCACCAATACATGGATAAAGTCAGTGAGACAACCATTTGGGTATCTTGAACATAAAGGAGGAGTATAGGTAGGTGAACAATGATTCTTTCACGTACCAGGCGTTCCGACTCCTCCAACGAACTTGTGTGTGGATACGAAGACTGCATCTTTCGAACAGTCTGTACCATGCCTGTAAATAGACAACGCAGAACAAACGATACATCAAGTTAATCTTCCAGTTCATGAATGTACTAAATGTATATCATTTTACTATCAACGTTACTCGTTGACTTTAGGAAACAGAAGTGAAATCATGGACGTCGATGAATACACTGTACTACAAATTTTAACATTAGTTATCAACAAGTGAAGATGTACGTGTACAATCACTGTTTGTATACAGCTGAATACTCCTGTGAGGTTGTACTGACGCAAAGATATTACGTAATTCCTGATGAACGAATCACATAGCTTTCCATTAGATCACTTTATAATCCGATAATAATTATATCGACGTCTGCGATCTCATTTACTTGTCCTCCCCATGGCTAGTGGTTATGCCTCAATCTTCCTTTCTTTTCGTGTCAAACTCATGGAAAGCATATGCCACGCTCAGTAGGCGTGATGAGCAACAAATGGCATGAATTCATGTAACAGCGTCTTGATTTGAAGTTTTGATAAGTGCAAAAGTAAATGAAATCTGTGCATTACTTCTCATGTACTATTAATCACCGTAAGATTACCAATGATCCCCTAGCGAGCTTAAATGCGGTTCACTGATTGACTGACACAATAGCGTCAGGCGAACACTAGGATTAATGCTACACAGCTGCAGCCAGTAGGCGCACGGGTCCTTTTGGCACGGTTCTCAGAAACAGTCCCGCTCTACGTGGCATATGCTTACATCTGCCAGTCGGGAACAAAATTTAACATGAACAGATGACCAAAAGTTCATGCGACTTCAATGTTTACTCACTCGAAACCCGATGGATTCATGTCGATATCAAGGTATGGAGCTGAAAAATAACGGGAATAACAAAACGGGAAAACAATAAATTCTCATTGTCGTAGCTGAGAATATTAATCGTGGCTACAGTCATTAGAGTATCATCGCACCATTCAAAGGTTAAATTGCTATTTGAAAACAATGTTATGTGATTCAGCCATTCATATCGAGTGATTTACGGTTAATTATCCTGTCAAAGTTGATGAGCAAGGACATTCATAATATGTACAGGAAATGATCTTTACTAATAAGCAGTTTTATGGGGAGGGGTTGCTCGAAAACGAGGCCGATGACTAAACTTCAATAGACACTCGATTATTCTATAATGCAATAATCATAATTATGTAGCATTTTATGAATGGTTTCGAGATGACGTTTTAATCCCCTGACGTGGCGTATACACACGCCTTTGTACAACTTCGAACAGATTACATTTACATTACATTACGTTTACATCATTCTCGAGTTATAAAACAAACGACCAATATAAAACGCATACTCCTCCCCTCCTTGTTTTTGCTGCTGCTACCATAGATTTTTTTTGTGTTGCTATTGTTTGTTATTATTATTATTATTATTATTATTATTATTATTATTATTATTATTGTTATTATTGTTATTATTATTATTATTATTATCATCATCATCATCATCATCATCATCATCATCATTAGAAGTAGTGGTAGTAGTAGTGGCAGTAGTATCATTATTATCATCATTACTACTACTACTTCTACAACATGTACTATTAATATTATCATAATCCTAATCATTATCATTATCAATATTGGCATTATTTTTATCATTATAATTACTGCTATATCATCCATTATTAACAATAATAGTAAAAGTTAACTGTTACTACCAGTATTACCACTATAGTCAAAGCAGTAGCACCATACCCCCCCCCCCCCCCCCCCCCCCCCCGAGGCGCTGCTGTCCCTGCACATAAAACCCAGGTGTGATGACCTCACCTGCCGTAGCGTAGTCCCAGAAGGAGAGAGCGTTGTATCTATGAAGGAGTGCCGAGACAGCGTGGGTGTCGGTGATGATGCCCGTCACATTGGACGCCGCGGAGAAGCAGCCCAGCACGTGCGCGTGCGTCTGCGTAAAGATCTGCTCCGTAGAGATCAAAGGAGATACAATGAAGTGTATTAGTGACGACACATCGAAGGGGAAGTCAAAAAGATTATGATGTGGTGGAGGGAGGGATGGGGATGAAGCAGAAATATAGAAAGTGATCACAGACAAGGAAAAGAAAAGGAGTTCAAGATACCGGGGAAAATATAATAACTTGGGATTAGGACCGGTGGGAAATTTTGTGTTAAGCAGCGCGTCCAGCAGACATGTTTCATGGAAATCCGAACTGTAACCACGAAAGCATATATCACGTTTTCTACATCTTTTGTTGGTGTCGTGGGCTAATAGTCGTGGGCCAATAGTCTCACAAAAGTGAACTAGAACTTCCTGATTTTGTTTGCTCACTTTCTTCTCTTTCACAAAGACTCAACTCGTTTCTATACTCGGTCAGTTTATCCAGACCATTATGTTGTATGCAGATATAAAGATTCAACGGTTATTCAATCTGGACAAAAGCAATAAACATCACTTTCAAAGAATTGTGACGTCATAAATGTCTAATGTAACACAATGTAATCGCTTGGCAACCACATTAAACAAAGGATGCACAATGATCTCGTTCATAGGGGAACTATCAATCAAACTACGTCAACCTGGGAGACATTTGTCAATCAATTAACCGAATCGCAAATATAAGTCGCCCGTGCAAAGTGGATATTTGTTTGCAAATCGCCGTCTATATTCACTATCATTCTTTTCTCTCGTTCACATCATGCGTTGTAAAAGTTTCAAGCGTGTCATCCCCTCCTCTACGTCACACAGCCAATCAATCAATCTACTCGCCAGAATTTGATGTCTTCTCTTCATAAGCATTCATACAGACGTCATAGCAACTTGTGTTACAGTGTAGAAAGGAAATGAAACAAAGGTGTCGACCAAATAATGGTAACGATGTACTGTTGTGTGCTATATCAGCCTAGCGATTAGTAAACATGACAGATTGGCTACTAATGCGAGCCATGGGTGTATGGAAGGATTTTAAAGAGTGTAATCGTCCAATTATTACATCAAACATGGCTATTTTGAAGGAGGGTCATTATTGATAAACTGCATTAAATCCGGTGAGTAGCGACATCGCATTTCCAATAGTACTGCTTGGCGAAGAAGTGTCGGCTCAATGCATTTCGTTCCTCACACTGTACCTTCCTTGACTCACTCAGTCTGAAATAGGCCGCCTTTACGCCATGACATGTAATCAATTCCGTTCTTTCTCACTTCAAGATGTCTACCCTGATAGTGGCCAATAGATAACCCGAAACGCCGTGTTTCTTCCTCCTCTTCCGCCTGTAGTCAATCGATGCCTCCCCGGGGTCTGTGCTTCATACCAAGCTAGATTCGTTCCAGACTAGACGCTACTGCCGAAATTATTACGAGTCATGCTCCTCCTCTCAACGAAGACACACAAACACACACACACAAACACGCACACACACATACAATCTTGCCCTATCGCACTCGGAGACAACCTTACCCTTTCAAGAAATGTCCCCTAACGTCTCTGAAGTTGTCACATATACATACAATGTAAATTGGTCATTGAGATCCGTGTGACTAGGAGTATTTATCATCATGATAAAGATTAGAATCAAATGCAACTGCAAGTCGTGTCATATACGTAATACTGTCATCTTTCAGATCTCATGCCATATTACGTGCATTACAGCCAGCGGATAACAGAATAATGATACCTAGGCAAGCAAAAGAATATACTATAATAGCCTTAATGCCAGCTTTTGTGTTCACCACTGTAGTTTTAAAGAAGAACACGCTCATATTTATAAAATACTTCGAAAGCTTTGTATCAATGCTATAACAGTCGAACGCACACGCGGCATGCAACATTGAACTGTGTCAGACATTTACCTTCAATTTGTTCTCAATGTCTTCCAGGTCCACGAGTCCTTCACTTGTTTGCTGAACTCTGACCACCTGAAAAAAATATTTAAAAAAAAACAATCAATTTCAAGTGGAAATATCGTGGATACAAACAAGGCAGAAACGTCATTGGGACTGCCTTTAGACTTTGCACAGAATATAATTTCATCACTTAGAATTGGGACGGTCAATCATGTAAGAGGGTTTGTTATATCACAGTTAGTTAATCAGTATAGTGATCATTGATATAACCCACAATATTACATTCCCATATCTAGCAAAACAATAAGCAGCGACTAAAACAGCGATGTGCGCTGCTTAACAACTTCAACCGCTTTCCCTCCCATCCTCCTATTGACCATAACTTTGCATTAAATGTGTCCGTGTATGTTGATTATTTAGATTTATCTGTTCACATGAAAATCAAGATTCTGTATGCTCATTCCGCTCGCTTGCCATTTCATCGCGACAAATGTGTATGGCCCAGACGATCACATCGAGAAAGACTACACACAAACACCAGATATTGGGCTGATACATAGATAGATAGATAGACAGAGAGATACACAGATAGATAGATAGGTAGATAGATAGATAGATAGATAGATAGATAGATTGACAGAGAGATAGACAGATAGATAGATAGATAGATAGATAGATTGACAGAGAGATAGACAGATAGATAGATAGATAGATAAATGGACAGAGAGATAGAAAGATAGGTAGACAGATAGATAGATAGATAGATAGATACATACATACATACATACATACATACATACATACATACATACATACATACATAGGTAGACAGACAGATAGATAGATAGATACATAGATACATAAATAGATATCTACATATTATCATAATAGATAGGTACATAGACAGACAAACAAACATATTGCTTGGTCGGTTGTGGATGGATAATATTCTAGAAATGAGAGAGAGATAAAGAGACAGGGAGGAGAGAGAGACGAAGAGATGGAGAGAGGGAGAGAGAAGAGCGGCAGGGACGCATGAACTATCGCTTGCTGTTTGCTGCAAACTTTTTGTCGTGGCACTGTATTTGTCGCCCAGTCGTAGGGATGAGTAAACTACCGTTACCATAGAAACAGCGAGCTTACAGAGTTGTCACCCTGGCGCAACAGTTGCGCTCCGCGGACGAGGAGGCGAATTAGAGCTGACAAATTTCCAGCAAATCAGGTTTGTGTCGGAGGAAAAAAAAAAGAAGGAAGCTAGGAAACAATTCGACTGACAAAACGACACTCTGATGTTTGTCATCTAGTCACCCCCTTCAAAACCCTCTTTCAGGTGGGGAGAAAAAAAAAAGATGAAAAATAACAAGTACGTCGTGTTCTTCACGCCATCTGCCGCGGGACTCTCTCTGATGCAGTCTCTCAGCTGTTCAGACAGTGTCTCTTCGCTGCAGTGTAGGGGACGAGCTGAGAGGTGGACTAAAGGAGACTCACGAGGTCGTAGATATAAAAATGACAGTCCTGGATGATCATTGACTGATTTCTCTGCAATATCTCCTCGCTTGGGTTGTTTCTGACTGTTGGCATATCCAAGTTTTTTTTTTCTCCTTCCCAAATTGACTTTTGGCTGACTTAATTGTTTCGATGATACAGACCTGCCCGTGTCTTGCTTGGCTGCATACACAATGCTAGCAAAGGTCGTATTCAGGTCATTATGACGTCATTGACAAAGTAACTCATAACCGCTCAAAGCTGCCACGCTGCCATATACTGTTTCAGTATAAACAGGAGGTATAGTTTGATTGGTTTAATCGCTGTTACTTAACCAAACAAGTTAGTTGGTCTGGTGCGTATGCATGTATGTACTTCAAAAATCATGTGGGAAATCAACAACAGCCTGAAATACTTAGTGATTTTGTTCTTGGAATGTTCGCCTACTACATACAGGTATACCGCCAACCTCAGATTGCAATCTCTGCGGCAAATAAATACAACACTTTACTGTGTCTTCCTAGCTTGTGTTTCTGCCTTTGAGGGCAAAATAGTTCTTTGCACGATTAATTGCGTATTGTGTGGTGCCAGCAGGCTCCCATGTTCGGCCACATGCTTCATTGCTCATACTTCAGTAGTGACAAAACATCTTTTCTCAGCTTCTATGCCTTTAACCTAGATTCGTAGCTCCGGAATCATGCCTGCTTTGCTCAAAAGCATGCCAGAAAGTAAATGGGGACACACACACGCACACAAAAAGAGGAAAGATAAACAAGATGTAGTATGCACGCCATGTATATCAAAAGGAAGCTCATAATTATGAAGGCTCAAGACGGGCAAACGCATTTGCATCACCTTTTGATATAATACTGGCATAATCTAACAAAAAGAGTGCTGATAACACAGACCGCTGCACAAACACAGACCATTCGACGAACGCACGGATGGAACAACGCTCTCTCGCTTCTCACTCTATACTGCGGAGCGGACTCGTCGGGTGTCGGTTGGAGCCAAGTGTTGTGGCGTAATGAACCTTTAGCCTTGTCGCCACGCTTTCGATATGTCTTTGTCAAGGCCAGCCAATCGAAACATCATATTGATATTTCAACTCTGCGCTTCTCTCACTCCAATCTATTCCTCTCGAATATGAGGGGGAAAAACTAACAGACAGAGAAAGGGCAAAATGCGACGAGAGAAAAGAAATAATGCATACTATTTTTAAATCTATCTTTTCTTGGATCAATTTTCCACCCAATCTAGAACTATTCTTGGCCAAAATTGTTGCAATTGCAAAAAAGAAAAATGCTCTTGAAGTTACCATCTGGCACACTTCTGCGTTTGTCTTTCTCATTTTGTGCCTTTGTGTGTGTGATCATGTTTGAAAAAAAATAATGAAAAGGAACTGAACTTGTTTTATAGCATCGTGTGTAAGTCCTGCAGATATGAATACTGAAAATGGGGTTGAAAGTGTAGGAGGCCTAGAATTGAGACATGAATGTTTTGACGCTAAAGTGACCCCTCCTTCACGGCTGTCAGTGCATAAGTTTCTCTAGGGGAGACAAGTCACTAAGTTAATCATCCATATTTTTGTGCTTTGTGTTGTATATAATGTGCAATCAACTTGTAATTCAAACCATTTTATGAGAATAATAATATTTGTGGTAATGTGCTACTTCGTCTGTATTCACACTGTCAACTAAATGCAGCCATAAACGCCTTTTGTATCTCCGTTACAAAATATTTCTGTACATTATTTACCTGTACATCAAATGTTGTGCTACTAAGTCTGCCCACACACCTGACTGGTACATTCACATGCTACTAATGTTTCTTTCAGATTACAATATAGGAAGTAACATTCATAATTCCTCTACGAGATTTCATAATGTTACTCCCTACTTCCTAATTAAACTCTGTGGTGTATTAAATACGGTAGGCTAATTGAGGTGTAATTAATCCTCCATTTTCAATTTAGCACTTCCGCGGCAAAGGAGCGAATGAGTGGCATTTTTATCTCTAAATCCGTCATGGAGTGTTTATTTTGTACATTTAATTTTCTTCTCGTTCCTTCGCCCCTTTGCATCGTCATCGTGCATATATCCTGTACTGATCGCCAGGTATAGGAAAGCTCTACAGAGGGTCTTGAGTTAAAGCATTTGGCAGACGACAGGCGCAGAAGGGAAGTTCGAATTTATGCTTAGTTACAAGACGATATCTCGCGCGGCCGAACCAGCAGCCGTGGCCATAAAACGTGCCATTACTTTAGGCCATGCCTGTGAACATTAATGATTGAAACGGGCAAGATAAGACTTTTAACATGTACATTAAATTTCACATTATGATATTATGTGGGTGTGTGGATACTATTCAACATAATATAATTGTTAATTTGATGTTGTGTTCACTTATGTAACAGCACTGCGTGTGTGTTTGTTCAGTTCAGTTCAGTTCAGTTCAGTTTTTATTTCTGCATTTCAAAATCAATACAAATCAACAAATCAACAAAATACTTACATAGTCATTTACACAGCTAATATTCGTAACGTTTGGATCTTACATACATTTTCTTTTCTTTTTTCAAGAACGAATATCATATATGAAAGGAAGCAATAGGAAATGATAAAAATGAAATGCAGGGGACCATCATCATAAGCTAAGCTTGACGAGGATGATGGCCCCAGGTAAAGAGATACATAAAGAAAATCTTGCCAATCACTGAGTGGGGGGTAATTGTGCAATGGGCTCAACGAAGAGATACATAAAGAAAATCTTGCCACTCACTGAGTGGGAAGTAATTGTGCGAAGGGCGTGCGGTGCAGTGCGGTGTGCATTGTGTTGGGATGAATCTTGGTTTGTACGTTGAGTGTTATTTTGTGTATCAGTGTGATGAGGTGAATGTTACTTCAGTTATGGCCGTGAACTCATTGTTTAGGGTGTTTGTTGACCAGGTGGTATGAATATTTATGTGTCAGAAGTATACTGGATTATGAGGGTGTTTTTTAGTTCTCGTTTGAAAATGTTCAACGACGTACGTTGTTTTAAATTAGGGGGTAAAGAATTCCAAATATCTGGTCCATTGTGCTTTAATGATTTTTGAGCTAAAATAATTCTGGGGTTTTCGAGATGGTAATCGGACGACTGACGTGTTGGATATGAATGAACGGTGAAATTTGGAGTGAAGAAGCCATCAAAAATTTTTGGAAGACAATTAAATGTATATTTATACATAAAAACAGCAGTTTGAAAGGTGTGAAGATCCTCAATTTTCAATGTTTTTAGTTGACGAAATAGGGGATTGGATGGGGATAAGTAACGGGAATTGGTAATCAAACGTACAGCACGTTTTTGGAGAGTAAAAATTGGATTAATTTTAGTTGAGCCACAGTTTCCCCAAGCGATATTACAGTATGTGATATGTGGTAAGATCAATGCATTGTATAGAATAGTCAGGGAATTTTGAGAAATGAAGTTTTTCAGTCGATATAAAATTCCTACAGTTCTTGAGACAGACGTGTGGATATTATGAATGTGATCGTTCCAAGTTAAACTCGAGTCAATTGTGATTCCTAAGAATTTAGTAAATCTTACTTCAGTTAAAGATAATCCATCAATATTGATATTATAACTGCTGTTAATGTTCTGTGAAGCAGTAGGTTTGAAACGTATAAAATTTGTTTTAGAGACATTAAGGGATAATTTATTACATATAAACCATCGGGAGACTTTGTCTATTTCCGTGTTCAGAGTATTAAACAGTGTTTCAAGGTTCTCATGGGAGTAAAAAATATTAGTATCATCCGCAAAAAGTATAAATTTAAGAGTTTTTGATGTATTTATTATATCATTAATATATACAAGGAACAGTAGGGGGCCAAGAATTGATCCCTGGGGAACACCACATACAATATTAGAATTCGGCGATTTAGATGACTTAAATAGTACATATTGCTTTCTGTTGGATAAATAATCAATAATCCAAGAAAGTGCTAAACCACGAATACCATATCTTTTTAATTTGTAAATTAATATATCATGATCTATGGTATCAAAAGCCTTTGATAAATCCATGAAAATTCCTATAAAATGTTTTTTATTTGCAAAAGATTCAGTAATCTTATCTAACAATTGAATTATAGCTAAATCGGTGGAATGGCCCTTTCTAAATCCAAACTGATTAGGTATAAGTAGGTCATTTACATGAAGAAAAATGTACAGGCGTTTATGAATAATTTTTTCCAGAATTTTAGAAATACTAGGTAATAACGATATTGGTCTATAATTTGTTAAAAGAGAAGGGTCGTCTTTTCTTTTGAAAATTGGAACTACTTTCGCAATTTTTAATGAGTTTGGGCATATTCCAGAAGACAGTGAAAGATTGAAAATGTAAGATAAAGGTGTGGTTATTTGTTTGATGATTTTCTTCAGTATATAAACACTTATTTCATCATGGCCACTAGATCTACTTGGCTTTAATCTGTTAACAATCTCCAGTATTTCTTCCTCATCTGTTGGGGTAAAGAAAAGGGATTTGTCGCAGTTTGGTGGAAGAAATTCAGTAAAGTTTGAATGAACATGTTTGTTTTTTATTTTTGAAGCTAATTGGGGGCCAATATTTACGAAGTATGAGTTAAAAGCATCAGATATTTCATCAGGGTTTATGAGTTCTTTGTTGTCATTATAAAAAACGGACGATGTTTCCTTATTATTTTTACCTGTTATTTCATATATAGTTTCCCATAAACCATTTACGTTATCCTTTTGATTATCAAACTTATCAGAATAATACATTTTACGAGAAATACGAATCAAATTACTGAGTATATTTCTATACTTTTTGTAATCTGTAAAATGTTTTGTATTGTGGGTAGTAATCGCCAGTTTATACAATTTATTACGGGTTTTTATTGAATTGATGATTCCCTTTGTAATCCAGGGATGTTTGTTCTTTCTGCGTGTTTTTTTCTTAACTAAAGGAATGTTTTTTCGATAATAATATAAAAGTTTATCTAGGAAAATATCATAAGCTTTATCGGCGTTATTTTGAAGATACACTTCTTGCCATTCTTCCTTCACTAAATCAAGATTAAGTAATTCAATATTCTCGTCTGATTCTTTTCTGTACATTATCGGCCTGGGTTTTGAAATACTTTTGACGTTTTCAGAATAACGAAGAATAATGAATATCGGTAAATGATCAGATATATCATAATATAAAATACCATTAATGAATTTATTTACAGAAAAGTTATTAGAAAAAATATTATCCAACAAGGTTTTAGATGTTTGGGATATTCTTGTTGGGTTATCAATATGGGAATGGAAAGCATATGAAAAAAGAATAGTTTTTAATTTTACCGCTAAAGTATCAATTTTCGTCATGTCAATATTATAGTCGCCCATAATATAAATTTCCTTATTTTCTTGTGTAATCGTGTTGAGGCATTCATCAAAATTTTCTAAAAACATTTCAGTTTTATGATTTGGTGGCCTGTATATAACACCAATTATCTTATTTTTCATTTTATCATTAATGATTTCCACAAACAGGCTTTCACAACCTTCAATATCAATATCAGTTCTTATTTTTACTCGCAATTCGTTATATATATATAGGGCTACCCCTCCCCCTCTACCTCTCTTACGATCAGAGCGAAATATTTTATATCTATCAAGGCTAAACAAATTTGGAGACGTGTGCCCTAGCCAAGTTTCAGTTATACCGATTGCGGAAAAGGGAAAATTTTGTAAAGAAAGAAGAAGTAGTTCAAATGAATCAAAATTTTTGTTTAAGCTTCTAGCATTCCAGTGGAATAAGCTAAAATCTTTAATGGGGTTATAATTAGTGTCATCATTCCTATTTGTGGAATTACTACGGGAATTATTAACATGACTTGCAGTGGAATCAAGTGAAGATTTGAACATATTATTGAAATCCGAAATAGTGTAGTATTTACTGTGATTACTTATGATACCCTGGTCAGGATGATCGTTGTTATGAGTCATGAGGATTTGAGTGCAAAGTTGAGAATGGTTGTTCTGGGGCCATGTATTTTGTGTAGTACGTTGCAATGTCTGTGCGTGAATGTAAATGTGAGTGTGTGCATGTGTGGGGGTGTGCAGTGCATGTGCGTTGATAATAACAATAATGATACTGATACATTTTTACGTTATACAATAGAACAAATGTTACATCATATAGTCTCGCTAAATTTATGTCTACAAAAGTAAATGGAATCCTCCTACACTTAACGTTGGTGAGGTAAATTCGTATGCGTAATATGAAATAACAATGATTATAAAAGAAGACAAGGCGCTTCTATGGTAATAACAGAAATATAATAACTCCAATAATAGCATACGAACGAGGTGTTCTAACAGTTAAGGTAAAAAAATTAGATTGGTTGTTTTACAGAGTCATGCTGACAAGCCCCTTCGAACGTCTATGCATTTACGTAGAGATAGTTTGTGAAGGTGAGACATGAAAGAGGAATGTACATCTGGAGAAAAATTCTTGTGTCAAACTACAATGAAAGGGTTCACAAGTTTACAAGAGTGCAAACGGAACATTCTTGAGTGATTTATAACTGTGCACGGACACAGTCTTGACAAAACTAAAAAAATTTTATGTTATACAATAGAATAAATTTTACATCATACAGTCTCGCTAAATTTATGTCTACAAAAGTAAATGGAATCCTCCTACACTTAACGTTGGTGAGGTAAATTCGTATGCGTAATATGAAATAACAATGATTATAAAAGAAGACAAGGCGCTTATATGGTAATAACAGAAATATAATTACTCCAATAATAGCATACGAACGAGGTGTTCTAACAGTTAAGGTAAAAAAATTGATTGGTTGTTTCACAGAGTCATGCTGACAAGCCCCTTCGAACGTCTATGCATTTACGTAGAGATAGTTTGTGAAGGTGAGACATGAAGGAGGAATGTACATCTGGAGGAAAATTCTTGTGTCAAACTACAATGAAAGGGTTCACAAGTTTACAAGAGTGCAAACGGGACATTCTTGAGTGATTTATAACTGTGCACGGACACTGTCTTGACAAAAATAAAAAAAAATCACTCTGTATATATTATCTACTGGTAGCTTAGGAAAATCCAGACCAATTGAATTTGTCCCGATCGTCAAAAACATCAGCCGTTTGTTTATCTTATACAAAATTTTTAGAATCTGATTTAAATGTAAGCTGGTATGTTGTTTGATTCGTCAGAAGCGGAAATAAATGATACTCTGCTGATCAATAGTGCTCTATGGGGAAGAAGTTCAGTTTAAACAAAAACAAAAAACAAAAACAAAAACAAAAAAACAAAAAACAAAAAAAAAAAAAAAAAAAAAAACCAAGATGCGGCCAACTGATGTCATTGTCAATATCAAGGTTGAAAGGTAAGTGCAGTTTAGGTATAATCAGATATGCACGTAAATAGAAAGTCTTTCCGGTAATGCAGCGGCGCCGGCAGGGCCCGGCATTCGGACGAAAGGGTCATAACAAGATAAAAAAAAAGAATATCTCAGTTGCTATTACTGAGTCATGCTGCTTAACCCCTGCTAACGACTGTGCACTAGCGGAGAGAAACTTTGTGCAAAGTTCATGCATTCTAAGTAGTAATATAACAATAATAAAATTATATTTCATTAAATCCAAATGGAATGATGTGGTGGGTGTAAATCCACGAAGACCTCTTTAAGAAAGAGAAAAGAAATGTGTTAATTTTGGTTTAGCCCCTTTGACTTTGATTTGTTTTACGGGGGGGGGGAACAAAGCAACGATAAAAGAAAGCTCACATAATAAAGACATTCGTCGTGGATTTGTGCTCAAACATGCGACAAATGATATAAAGATATAAGTGCATAATGTATCTATATAAATATACACAATAAGATTTGTATTATATTGGTACATTGCTGGAGAACACAGTAAGATTTGTTTGTGTTTATATATTGCAGATGTATCAACATGATTACAACGTCATAGTGTGTTGGGGAGGTCAATAAATTAATGTATACGGCAATTTTGAGTGTATACCTCGCTTTTTAACAGTATTGAGTACAGGCATAATCATACAGTAATCTACAAGAGTTACAGGGAGTTCTGCCACAATAACAAAAAAAGAGCAGTATGCACGTTTTGACAAAATGGGTCCTATGTATTGGGCAGGACAATAGCATCCTTTACAATAATATCATTGTCTATTAAGGTAAAGTTTATCACATCAATTGACCAGATCATGCAGTACGATCTAATTTAAAGTCATTACAGCATTTTGGTAACTATACACAATGATCTATACATATGTTGAGCTTTTTTATCGTAGTGAAATTGTAGGGGGGGGGATAAGTTGGTGAGTGCTTGTGACGTTAAAGACGGGCTACAATGGGTGAGACGGTGTTTAATTGGGTCTGTGTGTTTGTGGATATCTATGTGAGTCAATGGCGAGGTTTAGATCTCAGACGCAAACGCTGAGACGACGCTAATTAGGCAAAAATGGCGTTCTACACATGCGCGAGACAGCTGTTTCCATTGTCCAACCCTAGAAGCTGCGTCGTCTTAGCGTTCGCATTGTAGATCTAAAGCTCGTTATTGTGTAAACGTCGGAAAACAAGTCATCTAAAGAAGACTCACCTGTGCACCGATCTCCTTCCAGGGTAGAATGTTTGAATGATGCTCGAAAGGACCGACTAAAACAACCTGCAGAGAAGAGGATGATACACAAGCCAAAGAGAGTCAGTGATCTGTAGCTCCCAATCTTTTTACCTCTCTAATCAATTGTGTCAGAAAATGGTCAGAAGACACAAATACGAGTAAATTATTCGATTGAGTGGATCAGTATTAAACGATGACGATAACTGCAAAACAGCAACATCAAAGCTACAAACCAAGACAAAAAGAGAGATATACAGTTAACTCTAAAACCCCAAAACGCAAATAACCAACCCTCGCATCAATAGAAAAAATCTGATAAAAGGAATAAAGGGATCATTAAGCCCCACGTTCAGTAGCCATTAATCCATGAATATCTTTTTTAACTAGTAATAGGTTGTCAAACAAAAGTAAACCTCTGCAAAAGCACCGGGCTATTTACAAACATTAAGCGCATTATTACTCTTATTGACGCTCAAAACACCTTTCCCTATATAATAGTAGTAGTATCTAAGGAATGACATTTTACAATCACATTATTTCTTTTATATGTGTAATCACAGGTGGCCTTTGTGAAAGACCCTTATCAACAGTCAGTGTTTACGGCAAAAATTCATGTTTCTTTTAATTAAAATTTGCCGTGATAATGTAATGATAAAAACGCGTCTTATTAAACCATACTATATAGGCCTATAGATAAAGTAGTAGATAGCTGATGTGCCATACCCCGCAGGTATAGTGCTTTTTAGACCAGCGCAACGGCCCTCACAACCAACATTTATCCATGGTGCAATGTAACATGCATTATACCGCTAACTGGAAAGAACACTAAATTGTCTACAAAACAACAACAACAACAACAACAAAATACACACAAATGCACATATATCCGACACATAGCAAAGACCTATACAAATGCGATAAAACTTGCAACACTGAGTGAGCTAGACGTGCAATCAAGCCTTAAACGCTAATCTTTGTCTGATCCACCGTACATTTGCATCGGAAAGCCGCCTTTTCCTGCGACTAACACACAGAAGTAATAACTCGATACGGAGAGAGGCGAAATCAAACGCCGAGAGGGGGAAGACTAAAAGCCAAGCGTGTCATCGCTTGTAATCAGCAGCCAATTTATTTTACCAGATTCAACCCAGAACTGACCTGATGAGAACGACCAAATTACACACTCACACAAAATAATCTAACTTTATATATGTATGTATATATCAAATGGGCGACAGTACGTATTTGATAGCGACGCCTGTCATTTTTGCCAAGAGTTTCCTAACGGTTTTGATTACAAGCGACAAAGTGAATGCAGTGCGCTGTAAATGTTTGGTTCATGACAGAGACACGGAAGAGTTGAAGTGGAGTGATTGCACGTCAGGAAGGCTTGTTATTGTTGTAATCAATAGTAAAACCTCGAAGCTTCTTCGTGTTTCTCAAAGTTTTATTTCATTTCTTGATTATAAACTTTCTGTTTCGAACAGACATCGTCCTTTACGAGATGAATTCTGAACTCGATTTAGTGTCTTTTAACAAATATTCAAATATCAATGTTCACATAGAACGTAATTTGCTTCAGCTGTAATTTTCATATTAAATTGTTCCACATATTTGGAATTGCTTTTATCATCTTCGCTTTTTCATTTTTATTCCTTATAATCATATAGCAAACGCTACGTGCAGAGATTTAGTTAGAAATCAGAAGAAGTGATCCCTCTTTATCTAATTTTTTTTTCTCACACTCTTCCTATTTCCCTCTCGTTCTCTCGCTCTCTTTTCATCACACTCTACTCCTCTCTCTCTGTGCGGTCCGCTTTCAGCTACAAATGTAATGACAATTTGGTAATTGGAAAAATGTTTCGGCATTTGAAATTGTTAGCGAGACAGGAAGTGGTACAAACCACTACATGGCAACGAGTTCTATTTCATTACGATGGCTAATACCCCTGAGTCAGACTTTCACTGTCAACACAACAACACGTCAACCAACGCCTTGTGCTACGGGGACATCGTTCAAGCAGTGAACGAAAGGTGACCACGGCAGTACGATGTAATATTCTATTCAAAAAAATTCTCAACTTTGTATATTCATTTTTTTTTTTGGGGGGGGGGGGGGGGGGAACAACGGCGTAACGATGTAATACTTTGTTCAGAACGAATGCTCAATTTGTTATATATTTTTCTTTAGTATCTCCTTTTTTTTGGAAGGGGATATTGTATCAAATGACATGGCATGCAAAATTGATGTCTTTGGATGGTATTCAAGAGGAATAGAATAGCATAAAAATTCTGCTTATTTTTGCTTCTGAGCTCTGAAATTTTGAACTATTCCACAGCTTTGGCCGAGTCCATAACCAGTTGGGAAAAATGGTAGGTGCACGGTAGATATATTATTAAGTGAACTCCATGCAAAAACTTACATCAACATCTTATCAAAACGTAAGTACTGGATTAATCCTTTGTGACTGTTAATGTTAGAGGCGAGGTGAATACATGTACGAGCCTCTCTCGGCACGTGACCTACTCGTGGTGTCACGTGAGAGCCAATACTTTACCGTGTTCCTCGCCCGCTCTCCCTTCATCTCCATCACGTTGATGAGTTTGTGGATGGCTCCTGTCGATCCACTGCCTGTGAAGATGACCGCATCATCTTCCCCACAGTTCGTACATTGCTTGATGATGTCCCTGCAATGACAGAAAGAACAAATAAAGATGAAAGAGAGTAAGTGAACGTATAATATTTGGGTGTTTTGTGTGTGTTTTTGTTGTTGTTGTTGGTTTATTTTTTGGGTTTTTTTGTTGTTGTTGTTGTTGTTTTTTTTTTTGAGGGGGGGGGGGGGTTGTGTGGCATGTTTTAATCATCAGTGTACCGGTTATTGTTTAAGTGATTTACATTCGCTCACTTGAAACATTGGAAACTTGTATATATATATATATATATATATATATATATATATATATATATTAAGATTCAAAGACTTCATTAAAAACCTTCTCATCCATCATACAATGCATTTAGAATGGAAATATGAACACTGTTTCCGAGCTCGGCTCTTAGCAATCGGCCCCATATGCGGAATTACGAGCATGAATGGAAACTATTCACATTGTTGACTGTCGTAGCCAACCAAAGACAATTTCTTTAGGAAGGATGGAGGAAAGTATTCATACAATGAAGACAATAGGTAAAAGAATTGTGGTATATATGGAAATATTTTAAATGAGAGAAAAAAAATACCGACAGATATTACGATATGCACTAAAATCTCTGGATGGATTCCCCCTCTATAAAATGCACTAATCCTACGCAGTTATATTCCTGCTGTTTTTATTTCTTTAAAATGAAATTATAACTATTATCCTTCGTAACATCGAAAAGCCCTCCATACACAGCAAACAGAGCACTGCACAACCAAGGTTTGTATAATGAAATCACTCGCAATGCGAGTTGGATCTCTTAACAAACCATATTCTAGCCTAATCCGTAAATTGGTTTGTGTATTGAGCTGGCAAGCTTTATTTTTCCCTAGTCAGTGTTCTGGGCAGACGCAGTGCAGTATAAAAAGGGAACTAGATTAAAGATGATTGTTCGTCTGCATTACATAATGCATGATTATGTCTTAAGACTGTTGATATTAATCTCTCGTTTAATACTGCGCCATTATGGATTTTATGGTTATTTTGGCAACACCAAGGCCTCTCTTCAGGGGTCTTAGGCGCAGTTAGTTGATTCTGCTGAAGAGGTCTATCTTTATTTTTCTCCTCTTCGGAGGATTTAATGTCTTGCCAGTATGTAGAAAAGAAATGTTCTTATCTTCATCGCGTCTTCTCTCTGTTTGTAAGGTCTCCGCCACTCTCCCTCTCACTCTCCGGGCGCAGACATAACACTGTGATCCTTGAGACGCCCAAGGTTAACAAGGGATTTACTAGGCATACGCGGCAGGCGCGCTACCAATACACTACCACCAGAATTGTTCGAAAATAGCCAGCAAGTCAGAAGTGATTCAGAAACTAACAGAGGGGAGAGGGAGAGATAGGAGGGGACTCAGGGTGGCGTATGCGAGGAAACAGAGAGAGAAACAGAGGGAGAGAGAGGATAGAGGGAGAGAAACGTCATGTAAGAAAACATGAGGACAAAAAGTGGCAGCTGTCTTCGGGTAATTCCCTTTCGAGTGCCAGTGGTTTGTGCGGGTTCGAAGTTGTCAAGTGAGTCAGCACCGTCAGGGTAGCACACACCCGGCCCTTCCACGCGGCTGGACTAGGGGACTTGGCCCATGATCAACCACCCTCTGCAAACACACCCCTTCCTAAGTCCCCTCTCTCTTCTCTCTCCTCCTCCTCTCTCATCCAGTGCCTTCTCTTCCCTTTCTTCTCTCTTTCTCTGCCTTTTCTCACTGATTTTAGTTATAGTTTTCTCGACTCCCCCCCCCCCCAGCAACAATCAGTTTTATAGGCAACATTCATTGTTCCCAGATACCAGTAGGCGTTGCATGAGGTGCTAACCCATCCATGAATACCGCAAGACGACACCTACTGTTTGGGAGTGTCTTTTGTTTGACCTGTAAATCCTCATCCATATCAAAAAGATAGCCTCAATAGTCGAAATGCCAATAGCAACTATCAGTCGACAGATTAATGATGGTACAATCATGTAAAAAAATTGACAGCGGACAGGTCAATGAAATGATTAATATAATTATTATGCAGAAACTACAAGTGATGGTAATTGATATGACAAATAATGGATAATGTTAACTGCTGATGACGGTTATAATAAAGAGAACATTAACAAGAGGAAAACCTTAACACACTAGCGATAATGAAGATACTAATGAAGGCAGCAATCATGGCAATGTTACAGTATATATGTTGCATTGTGAGGAAAGCAAACATTGCAGGTCGTGACAATATTATCGTTCTTAACGTGAAAACTGCTACCGCTATTTTCAACGCAATTTCACGATTTCACTATAACAGTAGGGTTACACTGTCGGCATTGAAGGAAGAATGATGGAGAACAACAAAAAAAGAAAAACCGCATAATTTTAAAATTTTAGAAAATAAAGAGTACAGAAAAATGGGCGTCATATCCCAGAAGGCGTAGGTCAGCGCCATGGTATAACCTCGAAGCCCGAAGTACTTTAAGAGCTATTCCAGCGGCCCGTACAAGCCACGGATCTGTCATAAATGTTCTGCCGTGCAAAAATATGATGTGATCTATAACTCCATGACCGATACAGCTGGCTCAGCTGCAGCCTGCTAATTGGAGCAAACTTGTAGCCAAAGTAGGTCAAAGCTTGCCCCTCCTCTTCGTTATCTCAACATCGGCCCAATTTTGGCAACCGATTTTCCCGCATGTTCACAAAACCTGTCGGTCTTAATTCTTATTTAGCCTGGCATCCGCTACCAATCGGACGCTTAGATTTTTGTTAATTGCTGAAGGAACTTTACCAACATATCGCTATTCAGTCATAAATTCAAATATAAAGCAAAAAACAAAAAACAAACAAACACCAAACAGCGCGTCCTAGAGTCAGGATAGAAATCAGTAATACTAGATGTATTTGACATCACTATTTCTTGATAATTCGAATAATTTGCTTATATGGAAACGCAAAATGTTCGTCATCATATCATATAGGATGCAATACTGCAAAAAAAAGTAAACAAGTGGATCCATTAAAAACTAGGATCTTGAAAATAATATCTGGAAAATATGTTATTAGTGAAAGATATATATATCTTTTAAACACGGCTCGCTGTATTCAGGAGGTCGCCTATTCGTTAGATTTTTCTGAAGAGATTATCGACTGATTTTTGTTTGAAATCACTTAACAAGATTTTTGACAAGACGGAATATAGAGCATGGAATTAAAGGGCGTTACCCTAAACAATTTTGATCTCTATGTTTGTTCACATTATCAAATGGAATAAATCGAAGATAAAGCAATGTCGAAGCTCCGCAAGGAACTACTTTCTTATGGATATGTCATCACATGTTTCATACTTGTGGTTGATTCTAGAAGCTGCTATATTATCTGACGGCGCATTAGGAAACAAATATAGCGAGAGAGAAACGCTTTCTCATCTTCTGCTTGCTCTACAAGTGGTCATTCAAGAGTTCATCAGGACTTTCAAAAGCACTGCCGGTATTTGCGAGAACTGACGGGCGGATGACGCAGCAAACAGGGAGCCTCGCACTGCCCCTGCCCCTGGCCTTACCGGTCACCTCTAGTAATAGAAGATGACAGCCTCAATGCGAGATTAAACTTGCCACTTGGCCCTCCCGGACCAAATGTGGATGGCAAGAGCAACCATAGAGACCATAAATTTCCACAACAAAGTACATAGCACAACTTTTACTAGCTCCTTTTTGCTCAATTAGTAGTCGCTACTGTCTCTTTTTCCACTATGCCGTTGCAGCGAGGGAACAAAGCTCTTACATTCAGCATTTTACTCTCGATTTCATTCATAGTTTACTATGTTTACTATAGTTTTGCTACAAAAAAAAGCCAAACTCATGGTTCAATATCACAAATGTGACGACCCTAACAGCAAGTTGAGGGGGGTACCCTTCTCCCATACTCATTTAACTGTCATTATGATTTTGAATCTACGAGTCTGTGATGGTTTTGTATGGCGGCTGCCAAGTACTCACCTTGCCTCGTGTCTGTATTGTGTAGTTTGTCTGGATGTAATGGTAGTCGTGGTGTGTGTGTTGGCGTAAAGTGGTAATACGTGCCGCGTGAGAAAATCTTCGATGAATCTGAGCTGTCTGGAAAACCAAAAAGAAAAACATAAGGAAAACAGAACCATTATTAAGCTTTTGTCAAAAAATACAGGACTCTGCATAAGTATACCATATCTGGCATGACCATTAAAGGATATTCAAGGACCTCTTAGAATCGTTATGGATTATACGAAGACATACAGAGTCATGATTTGACTCTTTCTTACCACCGTCATAACAAAATCAAAACCTGTTTGATCCTTCATCTGTTTGGATAATGTACATGGCTTCAAGTTCATGACGTTGGACATAGTTTCATAAATGGTAACTTATTTTGGCTTATTATTCCTCTATACTGACAATTTTTGCAACAAACAAAAATTCAGTCAAAACAGGCATATTTTTGTGGGTTTTTTTTAGGTTTTATGTTCCTTATGTTTCTCATCGCCATAAGGTTTGCGAAATACATGTATGTGATATTTTTCATGATTGAAAACAGGTTCGAGGTACATTTTATTTCCTCAGTAATATCGAATATTTATCACATTTAGAAGAAGCATTTCAATATATCGTTTGGGGTTTTTCTGTGACATAGGTAAAGGACTTAACGGACAAAAAGGTATAACAAAATGGGCCTTCTAAACAACTGTTAAATTGTCATATTGCCGCAAATGACAGTGCCTTATCGCCTTCAGTAGTCATGACTACATAAATCAAATGAATGTCGAGAATGACCAAGAATACTGAACTTACTTTCCAGATGCGGTGTAGTCACAGTAGAACACTGGGGAAAGACAAAAACAAACAATAATGATCCCTGATTAAGATTAGATTTAATATGATTCACATACATGTAGGCTACATCACTTCCTATGCTGCTGCAGTTTTACGTTTAAAAAAAAAATCGGTGAAGTTAAAGTGTATAGGCTTAAACAGGTCTGTCATAAAACCATAATGTCCAAAAATTTAACCAGAGAGATGGAATGTTGTCAAATTCAAAGCATAATATTATTAACATTTGCATGTTGAAATGGGGGAAGCGCAAATTTATGAACTTAATGCCACGCTGTCTCTGGATTATAGAACTTATATCTCATGTTTGTTTGGACGGTCTCCACGACTCATTGTGTTCGTGATGATGAAGGCGGGGGACCCTTAAAATGAGATAAGTTCCCTTTTTATTGTCTTTTTGTCTTTTTCTATTATGTTGATATTGTTCACTGAACATGACAGAGCAAACACTGTTGTGTAAACCCACGTTTGATTTGTGCACTCGTACCTATGTTTGAAATAGATCATTCGATGAATAGACCAAGAGAAAAGGCATGCCATGTTCCCCTCCATTACTTTGTTAAAGCTACCCGTGACTACAGGCAAGATATTTGTATGTCGTCGATAAGATCTTTGCACAAAAAGTGGCTGAAGTATGTTACGTCTAACAACAAACAAAATGAGAGGAAGGAAATATTATATAAAGGGCAGCGAGAGGACACATAGATGCTGAACACTACATTATGACAAGCGAAATGTGAAATATGTAGGAAACATTCAAGTCTATCACAGAAATATAGTAAAAGCCTATAATTCGACAAAATGAGTGACTAATGCCATCTGATAAATTTGCTGGATGAGGAAGATGTTATTGCAACATCTAATCTGCAACTTCTTTGTGTATACCAGCGAAGTCTTCACAAAATATCTGAATTGTGAACCTTACACTGTCTTGCCTATACATCAGAATGGAAGTACATCAGGACCTTGCGATTAATCACAAAAGGGACAATCTGATCAACACGTCTAATCTTTCTCGTGTCTATAGTTTGTTTATAGGCTCGTTCAAGAGTTGTCATATTCTATTGCGACAGAAGCTACTTTCGCACTTTTTGGTGTATGAATGAGCACAAAGAGGTAGCATCGAGTCCAGATTAAACAGTACTGCTATCATTGATTGTCAAATCAAAGGTCGTCACCTATTCGATTGCAAATATCTACATTTCTATTTGAAGACAATGGCTTGTTGACATAAGAACTTCTCTGAAAAACAGCAACATCGCCGACGATCTAGCACCTTCCCGCACTAGCGATCACGTCAATCAGATTGTTTTAATTTGTCCCTTTCACATGTAAAGCTTCGTCTAGACTAGACATTTCGTATTTACGCGTCTTCTGTAAACGAAAGGCCCTGGAGCGAGTTGTCGGAGAAGCATAAGTGCGCCGACCTTGTCTAGGGACACGGCTGGACTGGGCAGAGGAGGTTTACGCATGGGCTTCTTGTTCTTCACCTGTGAACTCTTTACCGTCAAGTATCATGGGGGAATAACGTCTTGTGTCAACCCATATGGACGTCTTAACATTCTAGATAGAACCCCTCAAGTGTGCACATTCAAATCATCAAATAAAAAAAGTCACATTTCCACTAAACTTCAGCTGTAATGACCGATTAAAATTTCCCATCGTTATTAAGTTTTCTCTAAAATTTTCTCTAATATTTCTCTAAAAGAATGATAAATTTTAGGATAACCGATAAGTAGGGTCTACATGTCAAAGTTATTGTTTGTCAGAGTTTAATTGTTTTCTGGAATGACACTTATGTCTGCTTGCCTAACTTTCGAATGAGAGGCTACATCTGTATCTGATAAGGTCTGTGCAAATAGTGACAACATATCAATCAGGCACGAGGCAGCCTGGTGAAGAAAACGATCAAAATAAAACAGAAGTGTTTGCTACCATGCTAGTCCATACGCAT
Source organism: Diadema antillarum (assembly GCF_040938485.1). Lineage (NCBI taxonomy): Eukaryota > Metazoa > Echinodermata > Echinoidea > Diadematoida > Diadematidae > Diadema > Diadema antillarum. The sequence continues at coordinate 658,713 of NW_027271164.1, read as the reverse complement.
ACGCTTACTTAACGAATGGTCCCATTTGAGCAAGCACCGGACATTGCCAACCACAACATCATATGCGAAAAGTCCCTGGATCTAGACCTGGACCTGCAACGAGTGGAGGTGGTACTCCTGACGACCTGAGCCCTGTGTTGATTGTCCGCATCATACGTTTTGCATTGGCATTATCGACACCTGCGTATAGCCAGACTGACCTCTCTACTTGTGCTTGTAATTGCCCACAGATCATAACAGACTCTCAGGAGGTTCGATCCATACACGACAACGGGCATCATGGATTTTTTCGATTTACTTGGCGATGTCTCTTCACCCTTTTCTTTCAACATAGTACTATTTCTTGGAGTTGTTTTGATTGTATGGTGTTTTCTAGTCACACTTTGATTTTCGACGTCGATATATCAGTTAACACTGTCTTGTTAACTGGACTTTCCTGGAAAACAGCAAATGCTATGATGGAAGTAGACCTACAAACCCTACTTTCTCAGTTTGGGCAATGCGTGGCCCTCCTATACCAGCTACCACTCGGGGTGGAGCTTCAACATATTTCACAAGTATTGTTCTTCTTCTTTTCAAATAGGAAAATATATTTCAAGCAGGATCAGCCGAACATTGACAAGGGCAACACGATTTTTTTTACGACTTTAAAGCAAACCATAACTTATTTTTAGTTCATTTTGATTGCGAGAGTTTTGGGACCGAGATAGTGGCTAGTTTTATTTTTCCTGCAGGCAGAGATTATTGATTGATTTCTGACGATTGAAGAAGACATACAAGCTCGCCCATTCATTTTCCTGTCTGACATTCCGACAGGACGCTTAGCAAAGTCGTCTACAAATTTCAGCCAGCATTCACTGCAAAGACTGCCTCTAGTAAGAACTTCGTCTCCAATGGCCTTGCGCTTGCCGTTAATTTAGACTTAGCACTCTCTGATACAATAGCGACACACTCAGCGAGATTAATGTTTATCAGACGTAGTATTGTAGAAATAAAAGCCGTGGATTTGTATGGTCGTATAATATAATTGTTGTTACAAAGGCCGCAGTTAAATAATGATACGACGTAATCGCACAACAGAGCGGTGACCTTACCCCGTCTGGACAGCCGGACTGATACACTTTCTAACAATCTTCGCTGCAGGTTTGCATTTTTTTTAACTTCTTGAGCCAAACTGTCTTGTCGATGGAAAGAGAGAGAGAAAGAGACAGACAGACAGACAGACAGACAGACAGACAGACAGAGACAGACAGAGAGGGGAGAGAGAGAAAAAAAGAGGAGGGAGTTTGAGTTTACAGGGGAGAGAACATGATCTCGAAGAACTAGAGCTTGAGATAGATAGATGGATAAATACATAAAAAGATAGATAGACAGATAGATTAATTGACACATAAAGCGAGAAGAAGAACAAGAACAACACGAAGAAGAAGAACAGGGGGGGGGGAGGGGAGAGAACGTTTGATCATTATGTAATAATGCTCGTCTGATTCCAGACGGTCATCAAGGTTACAGGTCGTCTGCTCGGACGAAGAGTCACTGGTATACTGTCTAGCCTCCCCTCGGTGGGATTTGAGAACGCCACAAGGGACCAACTCCGCATTTTATGGGGTAAAATTTAGACAGACTATTTTAGCAAAGTTTTCGTCTCAAAAGTTTTAAATCATGTTTATCTCCATTCTTCCCGGTAATTTAGTGCGTTTTTTCCTCGTCATAATAGGACATTCAGTTTCTTTTCTTTTTTTCTCATTTAACATTTTGACAAGCGAATACACAAACAAACCCTTCAATATACATGTCCAGAAATGTCTTTCCAATTTTTCTCACTACTGCACGAATATGCGGTACGGTGACATCGGTTGAAGATGATGCTGTAAAACACCTAGTAATGAAATCTTTCTTCACCACCTTCTGCTGCAATACGGACTGAGGGGCGAGAACCGTGACGACCTGCTCAAAAACATTGTCACTCACTAGCGACAGCTACAAGGTTATCGTCTTCACAGCTGATCAGTAGCTGGGATCTGTGTATTTAATGTCAGAGATCATGCTTATTAGCACAACAAACAGTGTCGTCTGCGCATCGTGGCTTCTTCTATCACTGAATGTTACGCAGGCCAGGGGCAGGCGAGTTATTGACCCACAGGCGTCGGGTCGGGGTAAGACGGGTCTTCTGCCTACGCAGCCAAAACTAGTAGATCGAGACTTCGGCAGCCTGACGACACCTAAAATCACCAATTTTCTATTATCATCGAATATGGGTGGCAGCAGTGGCGGGAACTATTGTTTATCAGTCATCCGATTACTTTTGCATTGTATTTCTGATGCACGCAAGAACGGCTTGACGCTATTTGTTACACAAAGTGGTATGTGAACGAGGTACAAGAGATCACAGAACCCAGCCAGAAAATTATAACATACATGTTGGGGATTTTTCAGCGAGGAAAAACAGCATGGAGCCAGCTTTGCCCACCAGACACCTTGACTGTTTCCCGGTTTAAAGCACATTTCTCTCCAGAAATATTGCATTGAACCCCTCAAAACCTCTAAGCAACAAGAAGCAGAAATGTATTGAACCATACTATGATGATCAAAACTGATTGTTGCAGTAGTTAAGTTGAACAACATTCAACATAGTAACCGACATTTCATTGTGATGACTATGCAGAAAAGATTATGATGCTAAAAACAGCAGTTGTTAATGTCGTGTCACTCCGTGGTTTATAGAATTAAAGGAAAATCAATATCTCCTGCTGCATGCAATGTGATCTAAGTAAATACAATCGGTGGAATTTTCTGGTTAATCTAGGTAGGCCTACTTGCTATATTTTTTTAAAAAGTAGATAGGAACAGGGGTGCGAGATAAAGAGATAAAGGGACGGGGGCCCTATTAATTTGTCTGAACCCTCCAGATGTTACATTACGATGGAATATCATGTACCGCACTTAGGCTGCATGATTACAATGTTTGTAAGAATTTGTGTTTCTTTCTATGCGTATATTACTTCAGTTGACTAACGTGAAACTACACAGTCCCTGTTTCTCGGAAATAGATGTATTCATTAAATCCTAAACGTATTTATACACGTATAATAGCATTCGAATGTGAATTTCCGGTGGACTCTCTCAAAGATCTCTTCGTCTCATTGTCTACGTCCTTCAATGACCACATCCCTGGACACGACCGTTGAACTTACATGAACTTGCAGTTGTCTGGTTTTGTCCTTGGGGCTCACAGTTCGGCCATAGAAGAATTACGTATAAGAGGGAGGTGCGAGAGCACGGCACTCACAGCGGAGTTCGAGGTCGACAGCCATGCTGAGTCTGTACAGGTAGTGGAGGTCCCTCCCACTATGTAGGTTCGTATACAACTCTAGCTTAATCATAACACATGGAAAATGCCTACGCTATCGATGGTATTATACATGAAATATTTTTTCAATCGAGAACTTTCTCTAGGTATTGGCGCTTTCTTGCCATGTGTTTAAAGTGGCCACCAGTAAACGAGACAGACATTGAGTCATGTCGCCGACTGTGTTACTGTAGTGGAGGGAGATGGGAGGTGAAAAACAGCTGGGGCGTCACGTTCTTCCCATTCATGCACGTCGAAGCCGGTAGCTCCCTACCGTGCAGAACACGATACACGCGACGGAAACTGCGCGGCGTTTGGCAGTCCCGTGAAACCTGCAACACAATCCGATTAGGAAATGTGTATTGTGCTCGTGCCTCCGCTTTCATTTGTCAAAAAATGAGCACTTCTCGTGCCCAATTTGCACAAGCAAAAGCGGGCTTGCAGGTGCTCATTTACTCTTTAAGGGGAAAAATTCCATTCTTGCTATGCGTCGATTCGTGCAGGTATTACATACAGGAGAGTAATAACGACTGATTTCCATTCATGAACTATTAGCTATTCATAGCCAACCCATGTCACGATTGACTGGCAGATAGCAGGCATCATGGAAACAAGGACGTGTGTCTGTACGCTCCTTCTCCTCACGGACAAAATCATAAAATCATTCTGGCATTCTACAAAGTCTTCCTTCCAAATGACTTTGGGACAACCAAGTTTGCCTGAAGTACACCTGGCTTTGCCTGACATATCAACAAAATACATATGGAGTAGATCTTACGGAAAAAAGAACTTTATTGTTACAACCATAGGAACGAATCATGCATTGTCTTCAGGTAGTGTCTTATACCTTAAAATATAATTGGGGTGTATGAGACAGTTTAATCTGAGCTCCATGAATTTCTGCAATAGAAATCGCAATGGTGTTAGCTTCTGCTCATTACAGACTTTCACTGCAGTCTGTGTCGAGTTCCGTGTTTGTTTAGAGGCAACGAACGTCCTGTAGCCTCACAGCTGACCTCAGTACTTTTATCTTTTGTGTTCATAAGATTAAGCACACATTACCACATTTTCAAGTACGTAAAAATATATCACGGTATAGGTCAAGGCTATTTCATATGCGTGAAGAAACATGTTTTCGTTAAATCTTTCTCATTTTTCACTTTATCTATCACTTCTCTCTTTATTTCTTTTACAGGTGTGTGAGGTGGGGGAGGGGTTAATACCAGAGAGATTTCCTACCTTGCTTTTCTCCAAAAGGTCCTGTAAATGTTGCATCGCCTCCAATAACATTATCACTGATATGCTGCAGCAAGGACCATCGGCTGGTATCCTGCATCTCTCCGCCTGTTGCGGCCAAGTTGTGGGGTGTGTGCTCGGGCAACATATCTAGTGACGCGTTCAGCTACAGGTGATCACTAAAACGTGCCTCAAACTCTAACCAGGCTCGCCTTCTGGAGGAAAAATGTGTTCTTTCCTCAGCTCGTTTTTTCTCCCACTTCTCACGTATGGCAAAAGATTGACTGAAAACACAGCGTCTGGCTTGGGACTGAATCACAAGAAGCTTGTCAGGAACTCGTAAGGTCGTTTGGCAGCAACAGACTTTCACTCTGGTGGATCCGATGAGCTCGGGAGGCCTTGATGCTGATGAGCGAATATCCTCCTGTATCATTCACAAGTCACCGATACCGATCCAACCTCCTCAATCAGTTTGCTCTCTTCTGACCCTCGACAGTGAAAGATCGTATTTATATCGTGTAAGATCCCACAAGCTTGAAGCAGAACCAGCACAACGTTGGGCTTTTGCGCAGCGCCGCATGTGCGCGAAAAGTAGAGGAGGTGGACTCGTCGATAGTGCCAAGTAGGGGTGATCGTAGCAGCGTATCGTAAATGGGGTTGATAATACGAGTGACTGGGGCCCAGGTAAGTAAGAAAGGAGTCGGACGAGTCCACAACCCACTTCGTGCCCTCCTCCTCTACCGTGCTGGAAAAAAAGGTGTTGCCTCAGTTTTGAAACTGTTGGATTTGCCTAAAAACAGACAGCGAACTACACGGCATGTTTCCGTGCCACTCCGCACATTTTTCTTGATCTTCTGTTAAATTTGTCAACCCCAAATGCCCTAGGACTGCTACCCGCAGTATTTTGCTAAATCTGCCACAGATCACTGATCAGACTCCAGCCGCAATTCGTGGTAATACCAAAAAAAAAAAAAGAATAAAAAATAAAAAAGATACACACCCGGAACTGCACTTTCCACTGTACTTTTAAACGGCGTGCTTTTAACGTTTATATCTATACTACACGTAGTTATCACTTTGTCGTGGACGTGAGGGGAAAGCTTTTGTCAGATAACGCAACAGTTTTAACTGCATTATGATTTAAAGTACAAGATTTTTATCAAATATTTTAGACTGACCATGACGGTTCTTTTCTAAATGAAGTGAAGATACCAAGCTACTACATTGAAGATGTTAGCATTATGTTTTCATATACAAATCCCAATTTTCATTTATGAGCAGTTATCGTCATGGAGGTTAAATTATGTTCTTTTTGCAGTACGTTGCCGCTGAAATTGTAAGCAATTATTGGAGTCAGAGTGACCAGACATGTCAGTTCGTGTTGGAACGTCAAACGTTAAAGGCATAATTTACCATTTGCAGACGAAACAAAAACCCAGCTTTAGTGCTTCAAAATGGTTCTTAGATATGAGTTAGGGATAGAAACAACCAATGTAAAAATTTGAATCAGTATAATCAATGTTAAGTATGGTTGAATATACAACATGTGAACAGTAATTATAACAAAAAATTCTAGACTAAAACCGTCTACAGTTATGGTTTATTGAGAAAAATAGTGATATCTCCTTATATTTTAGGATTTATTGCAAATTTTTTTCATGGTAGGATGTTTTGTGATACGACTGACCTACACATATGCAAATGTGATATCTCGATTTTTTTTAAATCACTGCTCCCAATGGTAAACGGTACCTTTAAACATTACCTGCCCTGTACATTATCTGCCCCATTGTATATCTTGCTTCCGTGTTTACTTTCTGCCTCCATAGGCATAAATTCCAATGTATTGTACAGGTCCTGATATTGAGTTATAGTAGTAAATAATTTCAATGCAAATAGTACGGCTGGTCATGCATGACATTGCTTAATTGTCCTCATATCCCACCAAAATAAGTTGTTTTGTTTGTTTGTTCGTTCGTAAAAGTAAAAATAAGCTCCTCTCGGTTTATCAGATGTTAGAAATAGTTTTATGCCCAGGTGATCATGACAGTATTTTTAAAGCTTACTGAATTACTGATGATGCCTTGCATGTACTCAGTCAAATGTTATTATTACACGAGAAATTACAACAATCCTTATAAAAATCGCGAGACAGTGTGATCATGATTAATGTAAGTTTATGATTAAGGAGATTCAACGATTACAAAACATGCAGCAGTAAGTCTTCGATAACGTTTCAATCATTAAGTTCACTACGATTACACTGTTTTATCTGTTCTGATGATAACGAAAGGTAATGAAAACAATGATACAAACTATTAATGAGGATGATGATAAGTTTAGGATTTCATATAATCATTATCAGTATACATGTGCTGCTTTTTGGTTAGTTTTTGTAACTATCTTCATCAATATTCACAAGAAAATCGTTATAATCAGAAAAAGGACGGCAACGATAATGACCTCTATACACACACATGACATTTAAAAATCGTCGTGATATTCACACGTCTCTTCCCATTGTGTGATACTAATTGTTATTAACACTTTCTTGGAATGTATCATGTGAACTTTCCTTTATCTAACACTAACACAAAACTAATATTTCCCAGCACTTTTGTTATTTCAAAGCATAGCTAGACAGAAGCATAAATGTCAACACCTTGTATTAAAGTGGTATGGTATTGGTGTGAAAGTTTTTGAACATACATAATCGTAAGAAGCTCCGACTCGCACAAGGAGCTCGTCTAGCTCTTTAAGTTTTTAAGTCCAATGTTCAATGGATGATGACTAGATATTTGTTAAGGTCAAACAAGAATAAACTGGTCAGGTTTACAGTGTCCATGTGTTATGTAGCTGTTTATCCACCGGAGACTCGATCCAACTCCACCAACATTGATCAGCTGCTGACCTCGCTTCAGTCACGTGGTTCAGGATAAACAGACCATGGACTCATTCTGGTTATCAACCTGTGAAAGGTACTGCAATGACAACATATTGGTTTGAAGAAAAAAAAAAAGAATGCAAAGCGATTCGGAAGCCTCCTTACCACCTCTTCCGGCTAGGCGGAGTCAAGGTGTCACAGAAAAGATGTTTTCAGAACATGACTTTAAAGTTACTTTTGCAGCTGTAGCTGAAATTTTACCAAACGTTTCTCATGGATTTTGGAAGATTCGGTACTCCACCAACCAGCATCATGGAATTGCGATTGCATGAGGACGCCAAACATTAAAGGGATGATATAGTTTTGGTTGAGATGGGGCTTCAGGTGTCAGATAATGGAGCACCTCTTTTGAAATATGAAAGAGCATACAATTCTAAAAGGAATTTAAAGTTTATTTGTAAAAATTGGTTTTGAAATGGCTAAGATATCCAAAACAAAGTAGTCCTAATAAAAGGTGGGTTCCAGCTTTTTTCTTTGTCTTACCTTGTTTTTAGATATCTCATCCATTTCAAAACCAATTTTCTTCAAGTAAACTTTAAATTACTCTTAGAATTGTATGCTCTTTGATATTTTCATAAGGGGTTTCTAATCATCTCACCAAAAGTTGATATCTGAACCCCCATCTAAACCAAAACTTTTATCATCGCTTTAATCCTTTGTGTTAGACAAGATTTTCATCACGATTGTATGTTTTTATTCCAGTCAAAATGTCCTCGCGTAACGTTGTTATCATTTCACTCAAGTTCATAGCTGGCTTTACCATTGGTTGTTGTTTTTTCCCCCAACGCCTGACAGAAAGGCCAATTTCTCCATTTAGACTGATTTGATTGATTTGATTCAGGGTTTTTTTTTTTTTAGCTATCTCACGCTATTGCAGAAGTGGTGATAAGTCAGTTCTACTTAAAATGTTAGCACTGAGTTGAGAATTTAATTGAATTTATGTGACAACGCACTGAAAAAAGTAAAGATAAGGAATTTGACGCTGATACAGCAGAAATATTTGAAGACAAAAACTTGACAAAAATTAATAAGATTGATTTCATCATTCGTGCAGTCATAGTCGCTGTAATTGCTAATATATCTATAATTACCAATATTATGATAGTCGTCTTATTGTATTCGGTTAGCATTACACTATATCATCGTCGATCTATTTGCTCTGGTCAGTATTTCCTTTTTCATTG